>NC_041228.1:63267842-63272083 GCF_002837175.3 Physeter macrocephalus | reverse complement strand
TCGCCTGGAGCCTGTGCTCCGCAACGGGAGGGGCCACAACAGTGAGAGGCCCGCGTACCGCAAAAAAAAAAAAAAAAAAAAAGATGACGATCCTGTTGTCTGAGTGGCCCACAGGGGCTTCCTGTAGATGCTCCCTGGCCCAGGTCTCTGAGAACATTCAGTTTAGAGTAATATTTATTTGTGTGCATGTTTTATAATTGCCTTTAAGAAACCAACATTCCCTAATGTAAAACAAGGCTGTGACTTATTCATCTCAGCCTCTTTCTCTTCTCAGCACCTATCGTATCTGGCACACAGGAATTGATCCATAATTATTGATTAATTCACAGATTGGCATTTGGTCAACAATAACTCATGTTTATCAAGTACTTGCTCTGTGCCACATACAGTTCAAAATACTTCACGTCTTAACTTGTAAAACTCATTTATTTAACCCACAGAACAGCACTGCCATCCTCACTTTATAGCTGAAGAAAGGGAGGCTTGGAAAAGTTAAGGGAACTTACCTAGAAATATACAGGGAGCTAGCGGAAAAGCCAAGTTGAACGTAGGCAGTCTGACTCTTGATTCCCAACTCTTAACCGTATCCAACACTGCTTTCTTGGTAAAAGGTGGATCAGGTTTATACACCAGTAGTTGGGAAGGTTGCTGTTGGTAGTGGAAGTTGTTGTTGTGGAGGGGATGGTGGCTCATAAAGCCTCAGTTATCACGGGGACTTACCCCAGAAAAAGTAAGCATGCAAACTGTATTCCTACAGCACCTTAGTTGAAGGTGGCTGGTCCAGGTCACCTAAATCTGGAAAGCAGAAATCCAGGGTAGACATTCTTTTCCATATCAAAACCTGGGTCACTGGCCTGTGTTTCCCCACGATGCTTCTCATAATCACTGTGGAAGCAGGAGAAATCAATTCCTAATGAAGTGTATCTATTTGTCTTCTTGCATTTTTTTTTCCTGTGCATCTGGTTGCCATTTCATCTTCCCGGTTGGACTGGAAGTGCTCTTTTCTGCTTTGGGTCTTCATTGCTGCTCGCAGCTTTCTCTAGTTTTGGCGAGCGGGGGCTACTCTTCGTTGCGGTGCGCGGGCTTCTCGTTGCGGTGGCTTCTCTTGTTGCGGAGCACGGGCTCTAGGTGCATGGGCTTCAGTAGTTGCGGCACACGGGCTCAGTAGTTGTGGCGCATGGGCTTAGTTCCTCCGCGGCACGTGGGATCTTCCTGGACCAGGGCTCAAACCCGTTCCCTGAATTGGCAGGTGGATTCTTAACCACTGCATCACCAGGGAGGTCCGGACTGGAAGCTCTTTGAGGGTAGAGACATTACTTGAAGTTTCAGGTGGTTCCCCACAGTGACTAACTCAAGGATGGAGACTCAATCCATATTGCTGATTGATGAATAGATTAGAATTTGGTTAAGGTTGGAAACTAGAAGGGAAGATAGGTTTAGCCAGACATTTCCAGGCTAGGGGTGTCTTCTCCTCCTAAGACAGAGGAAGTGGCTGTAGTGGGAAAGAACACTTGAAGAGCTGTTGTGCATCATGTTGTGATGACTGTGGAAGCTACTCTGGTTCCAGGCCAAAAAAATAAAAAAAAAGAGTCCTGACCTTCTCTGATATCAGAGATAACCCCATCAGCTAAATTCCCCTCGGAGTTCACATCCAAGCCTGATCTTTGCCAAAACTGGGGGCTTGATAATGATCTCAAGTTGGTGAAGAAGGATCTAGTTCCTCCACCTGCACTCTGGGAATAAGGAAACCCGAGTGGCCAAACATCTTTCTGGAAAATGATGACCTGTGTAGATTTAGGGGCAGGTTCAAGAGGAAACAGAAGACGACTGCTCGTTCCTGATGCTGATGTGAAAGCATTCACAGACTTACCTGCCGGGAACACTGAGTCTGTTTCCGTCATAGATGCCTTCTCCAGAACTTTTCACTTCCCCATTTTTCTCCAATGCTGCTTGGCTTCCTCACCCACTTTACTTTGGAATCCAAATTTCTGATACTTTCTATTGTCTGCTTCCTCCCACCCACTTAAATAACCAAGTCTCCTCCCTTCTTTGAGCTCCCTTGAAAACTTAGAAGTGGTTTTTTTTTTTTTTTTTAATATTTATTTATTTGGCTGCACTGGGTCTTAGTTGTGGCACACAGGATCTTTAGTTGCAGCACTCGGGCTCTTTAGTTGCAGCATGCGGGATCTAGTTCCCCGACCAGGGGTCGAACCAAGGCCCCCCTGCATTGGGAGCACGGAGTCTTAACCTCTGGACCAGCTGGGAAGTCCCCGTAAGGGTAAAGCGTGAATGAAAATTAGACCAAGATGGCCTCCATCTCTACTCACCTCAGTTGTAAGAATCAGAAATGCTCTGACATTTAAGATCCCCTCAGGCTAACAAAAGCAGGGATGCGGCCGCTGATCTTCTGGTTCTGTAATCACTGAGGAAGGATGATGACTCTACTGCCTAATTATCTCGTTATTCGTGCTGAAGGAAAGGAGGCTTTTAAAAATATACTAATTTGGGATCACTGGGAAGTTTTCTTTTTTTTTTCTCCTAGGTAGTTTGGTGACTCACTCAGGATAGCTTTGTGGTTCATCAGAACCTTGAAACTAAAGACTGAAAGGATTAAAGAAAACTAAACAGTACAGGCTTCATAAATCTCTGACCAATCTATGACTTCTGGGAGACTTACTTATTTAAGCTTCACTGTTTACATTGAAAGCAAGAACTAGCACATGATTATAATGCGCTTTGTCCCCTGGGAGGTAGTTGAGGCAGGCATCTATTGGGTTTTCTCCCCAAACAGTGATTCTCCCTTCTCTGATGACTACTCTGCCCTATTCCAAAGGGGCAGAGTTGGGGCAGCCATATTTGTACGAGTGGGTCAGGGGTGAACGTCCCGTCCAAGGTGAGCCAATCAGGAGTTCTTTCCTACAACCTCGGGAATGAAATCCAGAGAGAGATTCAGTGCTCCTTCAGGTGGCTGTAAACTTGGGTGCTACTGGTAGCCACGTTCTCTGGTATGTGTACTTGAGAGGCAGGAGCTGGTGTGGAGAGAGAAATGATTCACGCATTCAGAGGGAGGTGGGGAGTTGAGAGAGAGGGAGAAGGAAAGCTTCCTGGTTTCCCCACAGCCTTGTACTTCCTGGCTCCAGTTAATTTCTGCATTTCTGCCCTGAGCTTCTCTAAAATGCCCCTGTAGCTTTAGAACACATTTCCCATTGCTGGTTTGAATAGGTTTTTATCATTCACAGCCAAAGAATCCAAATTGATATGAGTAGTATTTTTCCTTGCAGGTATTTGATTTTAAAAATTCACATATTAGAGGCAAAATTTGAATTCAAGCATACCACGAGTAATAGAGGAATTAATGGTAATATAAATTTAGAGCTGTAATGCTCTTAGAGGCTGTCATTTTATAGATGTGGAAACTGAGGCCCAGGAAGGCTAAATCCCTTGCCAAGGTCACCTCTGTGTCTGATCCAGGACTTTAGACTCTTGACTCCTAGACCATGGCTCTTTCCCTCACACCCTCTGACTCTGAAATATTGAATCTACATTCACAACTTGTACACTTTTAAAAATAGACCATCTACTTCTGCATATTCTTATTCCTACTGTTTTGGATGAGAAGTTGAAACTCGAAGATGTTAAATGACTTCAAAAAGACTATACATTAACAGAAGTAGAACTAGAAGTTTATTCCCAGGCAGGAGGCTCCATCCAATAGGCCAGACTTCTCTGTCCATGCGTCCAGGTCACCACTGATCTGCTTAGGCTGGCAAATCCACCATGTCAGGGCTTTTAGGGTCATTCATCTACTCAACAAACATTTATTGAGTACTTACCATATTAAGGTGGACACCATTCCACACCAGGAGATACAACGAGGGGTGAATTCAGTTGGTCAGCCTTGAGTGTAGGTGAGCTTCGAGAGCTTCACCTGGTATATGTATATTTGGGGCTGGGGGTGGGTTTGCTCAGTAGACGTGTGGGTTGTGTGGAGGTGAGATAAGATATACTACTAGAGTTCAAGCGTGGTGGCTTTTTTGTTTTGTTTTGTTTTTGCGGTACGCGGGCCTCTCACTGTTGTGGCCTCTCCCGTTGCGGAGCACAGGCTCCGGACGCGCAGGCTCAGCGGCCATGGCTCACGGGCAGAGCCGCTCCGCGGCATGTGGGATCTTCCTGGACCAGGGCACGAACCCATGTCCCCCGCATCGGCAGGCGGATTCTTAACCACTGCGCCACCGGGGAAG
>NC_041228.1:63248453-63267596 GCF_002837175.3 Physeter macrocephalus | reverse complement strand
CAGGACCGGGGCACGAACCCGTGTCCCCTGCATCGGCAGGTGGACTCTCAACCACTGCGCCACCAGGGAAGCCCGAGCGTGGTGGCTTTTTGACAGTGTCACCAGAATACAGCATGGTGCCCAAAGCATAGTGAGAATGAGTGAGGGAAGGAATAACGACTCAGAGACACAAACAACGAGCTATAATGCAGGGGTTCTGAGTAAAACACGCTCACCTCTCATCCTCATTTCCTGGTCTGCCTTTCCCTCAAGCTAGAATGTGCATTCTTGAGAGGGAAGTAGTTTCATTTGTTTATTTATTTTCTGCATTCCCAGCATACATCAGAGTGTGCTGGGCATCCAGTCAAGGGAGCTTTTAGTTATGTTAAGAGGTTAGAATGTAAGAGGAAAGCCATCCCAACGAGGCAATTTATCAATGAGTCTCGGCAAGGTGAGATGGAACTTGGGCGGTGTCTGCCAGAAAGCAACAGCTGGGTTTGACTCAGTCTAAGAAATCTTTGCTTTGAGCCAGATATTACAACGCCCCTCCTTGTGAGACATGTATCTGTGATTGCGGAAATACAGGAACGTATCTGGGGGTGAGGATTGGAATTGAATCTTCCGGCCTGGGGAAGGGATATACATTCAAAAATGGGAAGGTGGGAGGCAGGATGGTGGGTCTTCATGGGCCCAAATTCCTCTGAAGTGAGGGTTTTTTTGACTCGCTATGTTTTTGGCTAAGAAATGCCAGAGCACCCCTGAGGTTGAAGGTTCCATAATCTTATCAACAGTAATGCCATATATTATCATGAGTGCCTACCTCTGTGTCAGGTTAAGCAGTGAGATTTCAAATTTATGTCTTCAGCAGGTTTCTCTATCGTTTTGATAGATCATTCATTTGTCCACTTATTCACGTATTTGCTGTATCCATTTATCAGGTACCTATATCATGGTGGGGTAGGTCGGGGGTTACTCAGAGACAAATTCACATGGGATCTTGCCGTTAATGACTTCTTCGCTCCGTGTGCAAAACTGTTAGGTTTTCTACCACCCTTGCCATAATGATAAGAGGTGGCCTTTGGAAATTGAAAGGTGCAGAGCAAACCCTGGGCAGGTGCACTGAAAACTCAACGGCAGCCGGATTTAAACACCAATCAATTGGTCTGGACCACATTTCCAAGGTCACTGGGAGTCCCGAAAAGCTCCGTATAATAAGGTAAGTTTCTCATTAATCTATTTTTATTTTATGGGACAGGAGATTGGTTGAAGCTGTCAAAAACAATCACCGTTGAGAATGTTTGCTGGGCAACTCAGAGAGGTCACCCCGGGAAAGGGGAGGAGGGTCCTGTCACAGCCTGAAGGGTGGTGTCTCACCACTGATCTTTGGCAAGTTGTGCTGCGAAGGGCTGGTCAGAGTTCCAAAGCACAATATTATATTTCCAATTAAAATGCAAAAACAAACCTTTTTCATAAAACACATTGACCTCAGCACTGGGAAGTGACTACAAAGCCTAGTGCTGATTGAGAAAAGCTGAAAGCAGACACTGTAATTGATAAAGGAGATAAGTCAACCTGTGTCCTTTAGAGAATAACGAGTTCCATTTTTCATCAAAAAGATCTCCTTGTGTTGAAGAAACATTCTTTCAATAAATCTACTTAATGGTTTCCCCCCAATGATATATAACATGGCAAGGGACGGCAGGCCACCCATCATTTGCATTGCTAATTCAACCCAAAGAAAACCCAAACGGTTCCCAGGAAGGGCTGCTAGCAAACTCTCTAAAGGGAAAATATCTAAAGGCCTCCCCGGGCTCTTCAAGCAGGTAGATGGGTGGGATTCTGAATAAATATCCTCTCACTAAACTTGAGATCCGATGCAAAGGTCCATCCCCTACCCCCCCGCCCCCCCGTGGCCACTCTGGTACGCTCAGCTCTGAGGGTGACTGTCAGATAGCTCCAGAGGCCAATGCCTCAGATACTTGGGTTGTGAGAACTGATTAGCTTTGTTTGTGCCCTGAGCTCATCCGTCTCCCACGACGGCCCTGACGGCCTTGGTGTTTTGGGGACCGTGGGCTGTGAGAGGTAGTCAGCGTTTACGGCATTTGGGAAACAGAAGATGCGTTTTAAAGATCCTGCCTGGAGTGGTGCTGCCGACGGGGGGCCGGGCCGGAGCCTCAGGTGCTGAAGGCCCAGGGGGAAGACAGGGCCTGCCCCCTTCCGAGGGGGTGATTTAGGGCCCTCCGCGCAGGGTGCCAGGCAGCAGACTTACTGTTCAACTCGGCTGACCTTCGTGAACCCCAGCTTTACAAATGGGCTGTTTTGTCCACGAGGGCCCAGCTTTATGGAGCAAAACCTATTTCCTCCGAGGGCACCCAGCCCTCTCGATGCTGGCGGACTTCCCCACATGGGAGTCATTAAAAACAACCCTAGAGTGATTTCCTTCTGTTGCTGTTTGTTTATTCTCCAGTCGCGTGTGAGTCAGCCAGATCATGATTTGTGGTGGTTTTGCTCGTGAAATCTTACAGGAACAATGAGACGACGTTGGCCGGTCAGGAACCCGGTTCCGAGTCACCCGGGAGGCGGCCCTGCAGTTTCGCAGAGACGGCCGGTGGCACGAGAACCCGCTAGTGTCACCGCTGTGCAGGGGGGACAGGGCCGGCTGGGCAATGGCCTCTGAGATGGGTTACGCTGGGGTGATGTTTCAGGGAGGAGAGCGAGGCGAGGAAAGAACAACACTGACCACACTTCACACAGAAACCGACCACATTTTTACTGCATTGGCTCCACGCTGGATTCCAACATGCTGGTCCAGAGCGTGGCTGGCTACAAGCTGGCAGGACCTCGACGGCTCCTCCCACAGGCTTTCCCTTCCCCGCCATGAACATTATTTCTTTTGATCCCACTCACTGCCCCAAGTGCAGAGGCAGTTATCAAAAAACACTTTGGATGCAAACAGTGAGTGGCTTACAACGCACGGATGGGGTGGGTGCAATGCCCACCGTGAACGTGGAATCCACAGAAATGGCTGGAGAGGCAAGACGCCTCCTTAGTGGCTAATAGGATGATGGCATTCAAAACCCACAAGTGGTTTTTGTTTTCTTTTTGAATTCCTGGAGTCTATTGAAACTAATTGTTCCTAACATTATTTCGTATTTGTAATCAAATGTCTGACCTGATTTCAACCATGTTTGTTGGCATACATCTTTGAGTGGTGTGCCTTGAAGTTATTCAGACTGATATAGGATGAAGATTACAAATATCTGCATAAAAAGAGAAACTGTGTGACTCTATATGAAGACAACGACCATCACATTCCACAGCACATCATTGGTTAATCTTTGAATCGTCAGGCATTATTTAAAATGAGAGAGAATATAAGTGAACACAAGCGCCACGACAAAACAATCATAACAACAGAACCAAACCCAATTTCTCGATTAATCATTTAAGAATTGTACCTCTGTTTCTAACACTTTTCATTAATTGTTATTTTAAGCTCCAGTAGCCGGATCAGATTTCTGCTGCCTCTGGGCAAATGAGTTATGATCTGATCTCAAGTTCCAAGGGAAATGCTCAAAGTTTTATTTCCCCCCAGTTGAATAAACAGTACTATGTCTATTATCTCTTGTGTTAGAATAGTGTTGTCTTCACATAAGACTCAAATCATGGTGCTAGTCATTCATTTCCTTGAACACAGACATCCTCATGCGTGCTGACAGGTTTATAAGGATGCGGTGGCAGCCGTAGCTCTGGGAGCTGCTAGATGACCGACCTTGATTTCTTGCCGTCCTGAGTGGTGGGGCCCGGGTGTGTCTGGTTATTGTCTGCTTTCTCTCCCAGATGCTGGGCTTGTCTGGAAGATTAAGACATTAACAAGAGCTGAAGGTCCGGGGTGGCACATCTTCAGACATGTTTATTAGCAGATGGCACACAGGATTCAAAGGTCACCACAAAAGTGACATTTTAAAGTGAAACAACAATATTTATGTTCAGATAGTCTACTGATGAGATCATGTGGAAATGGTTTTGATTAAATTAGCTTATAAATGGTTGCCAATCTATAGACAACTTAAAATGCCACGTCTGTTTACCAAATGTTTTTTTCTCACGCTCTCACCTTTTAAATATTAATGACCAAGTGCTGTGGGGTTTTTTTTTGGGGGGGGGGCAGTGAAGAGTATTTAACTGCAGGATTAGTATATTTGGTTTTGACTTCCTAGGTCATCCAGTTTTTTTCATTCTAAAAATGTTATCTGTCTCCGGTGTGAGTTCTGAAATCTCACCTGCCATTATTTCTGCTTTGAAAGAATTTGGATTCCGCTGTTGTAAATACAATGGCTTGCAATTTCTTTAGTATAAATTGGGTCTCTGGAGAGACTTAAAGTTCAGTCTCTCAGATCAAACCTTATGTTCAATATTGTAAAAGAGGTATGAGTTGGATTTCAGAAATTCTTATTAAATCGGCGTTTTGGCCTCTGTAGCCCTCGGGAGCCACAATTTTGTGACAACGTGCGCTTGTGTTTCATACAACAATGTGAAAAGCAAAATGCAGCCAAGGGGAAGGAACCCTCCTCTCAGCTTCTTTCTTTTTCCCCCCTCTCTGTTGTGCCTACTACCTAGAAGGAATGTGAAGGAAAACATTTACCTCAGAAAATGGTTTAGTCAGAGAATGCTCAACAGTCTGAAATGAGAATTCACCTTTTGCAAGTCTTGCAAATCTCCGTGGTCAGCAAAACCCACAGAAATATTTCCAGCAAAGGCATTAAAATGCAGAAATAAGGATCAATCAGTAGATTAAAACTTTCACAGACATATTTACAGGAAACAAATATGACCATATAGACTGTTTCTCATTTATTTACATTGAATTGTATTAGGAATAATTTTGTCTTGAGTTTTTCACCTTATTATTATGTCTATCTTATTTTTCATACAGTTACAAAATTACAAATGTAAGAATACAACAGAAGATGTACTCACTTTTCAAGAGAACCTTTTTCAATATTCATTGCCCCTTCCATTGGATCCAATCCTTGTTCAGAAAATTGTTTCAAGGCACTTAAAGCTGCCTAAAAATGAAAACAAACACACAGACAAGGAGATCCAGTTACTGACTTTCATGTAATAAATAGGTGTGTAATGGTAAAAGAAAGCTTTGATATATAGTAAAGGCTATCATTTTCGTTAGTCTAAATAAATGCTTTTCTGTATCATTTAACAAAACTACATTTAAGAGGCTGTATTATGATGGAGCAATGCATATACTATGAAGGCTTTATTTTTGTGTGTCTGGGGGAAGAGGTGGAGAGAGGAGTCTCCATAAATTTCATGCCTTATCCATAATTTTGTAAAATCACAATGTGTTATCCACAAATGTAGAAAACACCTCGTAGAAGCCTGTCATTCTTTGATGATGAGTTTTGCATCATTTCTCCTCACATTACTGAAACTACACATTGACTTCCTCCAGATGTGAGAACATCAGATTTTTCTCCAGCTTTCCAAAGTTAGCATAAATGTATTGTTCAATTTTATAGACACGGAGCCTCAAGCAAGTCACAGAATGGGAGCCCAGAAATGGACCAAATACACCCTTGCATACCGAGGGGATTGTATGATGGTATCCTGTGAGGAGAGAGAAAATTTGCGCTCCATGGGGCCCTGGGGAGGCAGGCCTGGCCGCGGCAGAGCCTCCTGTGGTGGGGCTGTGCCGGGATGCGGGATGTGGATGCGTGGGATGCTGAAGGGTGTTGACAGGCTGGTGGAGCCTCGCTGAATAGCTGGGAGGCACCAAAAAATGTGATGCTGATAAGATCTGCATAAGTTGTTGACACTCCAGTGTGCGGTCCAAACTGTTATTTCTTTGAATAAGAATTTGGTTCTTCTTCCCCTCCCCAAACCCCACCACTTCTCAGGTCAATTAGAAGAGCTTTGTTGTGTCTGAGATAGGTGTGAGCGGCCACAGTTGTTTGCATCTCGGAGACCCTGCTGGGTCACACTTTGGTCATCTGTATCTTCTCAACTGCCTCTGACAAAGAGCTAACTCTGCCAGTTGCTCAAACTTTTATCTGCCAGGGGCCCCTTTTGGGCAGCTGAGTGCATGATCTCGTCTACATCTCTTTATACGTAATGTATCTTTTTGGTTTTGATTTTTCAGTTAATAGGCTTTATTTTTTTTAGGGCAGCTTTAAGTTTGCAGAAAAAATGGAGCAGGGAGAGTTCCCAGATACCCTCTCCCACTCCACCCTCTACACTGTTTCCTCTATTATTAACTTCCTGCATTCCCGAGGTACATTTGTTACAACGGATGAAATATCGATATATTATCATTAACTAAATCCAGAGTCTACAACTCTGTGTTGTACATTCTATGGATTTTGAGAAATGTATAATGTCACGTGTCCACCATTACACGTGTCCATCATACGGAATAATTTTATTGCCCTAAAAATCCACTGTGCTCCACCTGTTCACCCCCCTCCCTTTCCCCCCAATCCCTGGCAACCCCATTATTATTATTATTTTTACAATCTCTATAGTTTTGTCTTTTTCGAAATTCATAGAGCTGGAATCACACAGTATGTAGCCCTTTCAGATTGGCTTCTTTCACTAAGCAATATGCATTGAAAGTGCCTCTATCCTCTATGTCTTTTCATCTCATCTCTTTTTCACTGCTGAATATACTCCATTGCGTGGATGTACCATAGTTTCTTTATCCTTTTGTACCTATTGAGGGACATCCCGGTTGCTTCCAGTTTTGGGCGATTATGAATAAAACTGCTATCAACATCTGTGTGCAGATTTTTGTGTAATATTTGTAATATTTTTCCTCTCTTCTCTCTCTGTCGTTCTGTCTTTTAAATCTCAACCCCTATATTCAACCAAAAAGGAAAACTATATCCTTTACTTTTTTTTTTAGGCTACTTCTTCCTTTCAGATCTCTAAGCTGGTCTCCCCAGTTCAGACGTGCTAATCTGAATGTCCACTCATGCCTGCAGCCCCAGCGTGGGCGGGCAGCGGGGGGGCGTGCTTGGGCTCTCCTCACAGGATACCATCATACCATCCCCTCGGTATGCAAGGGTGTATTTGGTCCATTTCTGGGCTCCCATTCTGTGACTTGCTTGAGGCTCCATGTCTATAAAATTGAACAATACATTTATGCTAACTTTGGAAAGCTGGAAAAATATCTGATGTTCTCACATCAATGATAATGTTTCATCATTATCTCTTTGAACCTGGAGTCCTGTGGGGATGTCAGTGCCCTACCCCACTACCCCTGATCTTGGTCCAGGCTCCTACTATACAGCAGCTGGTGTAGGCTGTAGTGGCAGGAAAGCACTCACCTCGGTTGCGTAGGAGCAATGTGGCCACCTCACTGGGTGCTGTTATTGGCTGAATTGTGTCCACCCCCCCATACTCATATGTTGAAGTCCTAAACCCCCATACGCAGAATATGGCCTTATTTGGAAATAGGGTGACTGCTGATTTCTGATATAATTGAGATGAAGTCATGCTAGATTAGGGTGTGGCCTGATTCATTATGACCAATGGCCTTATAAAAAGGGGAAATTCAGAAACAGAAACCCACACAGGGAGAACACTGTGTGAAGAAGGCGGAGATTGGAGTGATGCAACAGAAGTCAAGGAATGCCGGACTGCCAGCGAACCACCAGAAACTAGGAGAGAGGCATGGAACAGATTTCTCCCTCACAGCCCTCAGAAGGAACCAACCCTGCCAACACTTTGATCTTGGACTTCTACCTTCCAGAACTGTGCGACAGTAACTTCCTGTTGAATTCATTGTTGGTGGTCCTTTGTTATGGAGGCCCTAGCAAATGAATACAGGTACATCATCATTCCTCTTTAAGGACAGTAGAACCTCTTTCTCCTCTCTCTGATGTTTCCTTATATTATCTTTTTATTATAAAAATAGTTTCTCATTACAGAAAACTCATAATATGTAGGCAAGCAAAAAGAATGTGAAAATATCCACAGTCTTACCCACCACTCACAACTTTGTGTACATCTTTCCATACCCTTTTCTGTCCCCTCCCCATACGTACACTCTCTAACCTGGATCATATCCTAACACTGTTTTAGAACCTTCCCCTCTCATTGAACGTGAGCAGTTTTGCACCTCAACGGAAACATTTCAGCAGCATCATTTTGCAGGACTGCACAGTATCTCACTGACTTTATGTGCCTTTCTGTATTTAGCCAATCCCTGGTGTTGGACATTGAGGCCACACCCACTTTTTAAGCTGTTATTAACACTGCACCAAGCTTCTTAATGGTTAAAAAGCTTTGAGTACGTTCTCAATAATTTCCTTGTGATAAATTCCTAGAAACTGAATTTCTGGGCCAAAGGGTGTGCACATTTGTAAAGATCAGATATAAATTTGGCCCTGCCCTCAGGGAGGTTGTACCCACCAGCACTCCGAGGAACACCGGCTTCTCTAGGTGCTTTTGTAATCACCTCTCAGAACCACTTTGTGGATCACTGGAGCGAACCAGTTTTGCCATTTTACAGCCCCACTTGATTTTTCATTTGTCCATCCCTACCACTTACCTCATTCACTAGACTTGGCTTTGAGTGGTTTGGTTGCTTTCAAAAGTTAAATTCACCCTCAAAAGACTCAGATTTGGACAAGTTTCCGCCTAGAAGAAAGTAATTCGCAGAGATATTTGATTCTTATTAAATTCAATTAGATGACCGCCGAGGTCCTTTCCAGCCCTGAAACGCCGAGGGAGCTGGGCAGCCTTCCCGGGTGACTCTGCTGAGAACGGTCCCGTGGCCGTGCACATCCTTGTGGGCTTGTCACGTGAACCTGAGCTCCGCAGTCCCGCCTTCTGTGCGCGTGCGCAGAGGTAGGAGTCCGGCTCGCTCGCTACTAACCTGTAAAGACCAGGCCGTGCCGGACCTCTCCAGATAGCCCAGCTTCGTGGGGTGGGCGAAGGAACAGAGAGTTCTTTGTATATTCAACAATTTTGAACAAATGAACTATTTTGTTCTGATCCGTTAATATGTGAATTATTGGTAGGAATGCTGATTTTTATCAGTTTCTTCCCAAACGGATTATTATAGACGGCTATTTCAGCGCCTTCTATTAGAGTCTATCTGCAATGTGGTTGGTACTGCTGAATGAGACTTTTGAGAGCTCCAGGGCTTCTTGGTCCTGTTTTATTCCCAATAAGGCCAAAACGACAACCAAAACGAAATCGTTTTTTGAAAATCACTTATAGGCTAATTGTAGCCCAGTTTCACTAGCTGCTTTGAAAATAACTTGTTGCCTAAATACCAGGAACCAAATGTCTTACTTCACCGAGTCCAGGACCCAGTGACACCTGTTCGCATCCACCCAAAAAGAGATGCACATATGAGATGAAGGCGAGGTCTCAGGGAGCAGTTTGGGTGTTTTAGCTCTTGCAAAATCTCCTGGATGATTTAATCAGCGTGATAGGAAGGTCCCCAAGTGCTGTCAAGATGATTGTCATTGCTCCGAGAACGTCCTACCAGCTGGAATGGCGGAGTGCTCTTTCACTCGATGCCGTGAAGGATTTTCAGAATTCTTGTGTGGCTGCTTCCCTCCAAAGGTATGTTTAAAAGCTTCCAAATAACATTCCCTTAACTGTCTGATGAGATAATTCAGCCCACATCTTATTGATAACCCTGAATACAATCGCTTATAAATATGAGAGGACTTCTTTCTACTTTATAAAAGGCGATGAAGACACTTTATCCTCTCTGTAAACAGCAATCGCTGCCATTTGCTGAGCATTCCTCTGCCACAGCCATGAGACCGGGTCCCTCACCTGCGTGACCTCAGGTGTTACCACAGCCCTGCAAGGTAGGTCCTTCCCGTGAGGAATTCAGCAACCTACTCGAGGTCACACGGCTAGTAAGCGGCAGAGCAGAGAGAGATGTGAACCCAGCCCACATCCTTGGTCACATCACTTTATTTCCTTCCAACGTAAAAACCGCCCACATTCAGCCTAGGCAACTTCAGCATAACTCCTTTCAGTATCATTATTTCAAAATCACTCCTATAACCTCCTCCATACTCACTCTATTGATTATTTCCCATGATAATGAATTGAGGTAAGCTCATGAAATGATCTCCATTTTCTAGAGAAGGGCTTTATTACCTTGTGGGGAATCACACAGTTTCCAGTCTCCAGCTTTTTTGGGGTCCCTGGGTTGACTTCTGAGACCTCATTTGGCACTTCTATAACACTTGCAGTTTGGTTAAAACTAAATTGCTACAGCAATTATTTCATCACTTAGAATGCGCCAAAGGCCACAATTCCTTGCCTTCCCTCCCGTCGTTCTCAGAAGAGTTCACCTGTCACCTTCCTGTGGTGGCTGGGAGGAGGGAGAAACGAGGTGCAGTGTCCGCCTGGGATTGTGGGGCGGAGGCTACCCAGTGAGAGGAGGTGCTGGGACTGCAAAGGTGAAACGGAGAGAGAAAGAGGGCTCGGCTGTGCTTTAGAGGGAGCGATAAGCCAAACGTGTTCAGGAAAGTCGAGATGGGCAGGGGCTGCTACCCAGGCGCTGCTCTGACAGGTACTAATAGAGGCCTGGCCCCGCCGCTTCCTCGCAGCTCCTCATGAGCTCCATGCGGAGTCAGGGGCTCTCCTTCCACTCACAACCCCCACTCATCACCCACTACTTCCCCTGAAAGGACACTTTACCGAGTAAGAAAGTCCATGGAGAGAGATGGGTTTGCTTCGCCTGCTACAGCAAAACGTCCGCAACAATAGGATAATGCAGCAACCCCAAAAAAGCCACATAACATTTAGCACGACCCAAATAGCGGTCATTTCAAAGAACAACGTACAACGGAGTAGCATTTCGAACAAAAACTAAAATTGAACAGTCCACCAAAATGTTTTACTGTGTTCGTCCAAATCTGTCCAGAAGATGGTATAAACAAAATCCTTATGTTTAAACTACCTGAGCTGAATAAATTGTTACTTGCTAGAGGCCAGTTGCTTTACAAAAAATTAAGAACTTTTTATAAATATGTGATGTAATATTAAAGGACACTTTGGAGTGAGCGAAAAATCAAATAGCCTTCATTTGGGGAGACATAGTTGAAGTCCGATTAGAAGCAAGTTCATACACACACACACACACACACACACACACACACACACACACACACACACACTGGAATATTACTCAGCCATAAAAAAGAATGGAATAATGCCATTTGCAGCAATGTGGATGGACCTAGAGATGATCATACTAAGTGAAGTAAGTCAGAAAGAGAAAGACAAATACCATATGATATCACTTATATGTGGAATGTAAAAAAAATGATACAAATGAACTTATTTACAAAACAGAAACAGACTCACAGACATAGGAAACAGATTTACGGTTACCAAAGGAGACAGTGTGTGGTGGCGGGGGGAGATGAATTAGGAGTCTGGGATTAACATACACACACTACATAAAATAGGTGAATGACAAGGACCTACTGCATAGCCCAGGGAACTGTACTCAATAACCTATAATGGAAAAGAATCTGAAAGAGAATATATTTATACATATATGTATGTGTAACTGAATCACTTTGCTGTACACTTGAAACTAACATAACATTGTACATTAACTATACTTAAATAAAACACTTTTAAAAAGAAGCAGTTTCTACCTCGTCCATTACTGAGATGGTAAAGAGATAAAAGATGTTCAGCTCCTGCCGCCTGCAGGTCACCCTCTCAGCATGGACAATTTGCCATGTGATAAATGTAAACTAACCTTGGGGAGTTGTGGGGAGGAGGTAAATCTGGGTTCCTTAATGAACAACATCCTGCATGATGCTTAAACACAAGTTGTATAACTTCCCACACACTGTGGATTCGAGAATTTCAAAGACACACTAACATAAGTACCCAGAACCCTCCATATGGCTTTGACCATAAACAAACAGACAACTATATGATTTCATTTCCAAGGTCAGAAAATGTTTTCCTAGCAAATCAAAACAAACTCACTCAGCATCCTTTTGTATGTTACCACAGTCTACCAACTGGAATCTTAAACTTTAGCTTTATGATAATTTATATGTTCCAGGACTTTTTTTTTTTTAAGGTATATCCAAGGCAATAGATGTAGCTTTGTTTGAAAGGAGAGAAAATTTTCAAGTGTTTTAAAGAAGTGGATGACATTTCCTTTTCTTATTCCTGTCTTTTCAGCTCAACACTTGTATCCATTTGGTGTGTGTGTGTGTTTCCCTTAGAGGAGGGCATCTGCATAGATACATAGAAATATTTTTGTCCCCCAAAGATTTTACAACTGTTTTGGGAATAAAGCCCCACAGGTTCTAAAACAGATGTCGCTGCCATCTCGTGTATCGCTTGTTTTGTGCGTAGTTATAGCAATGCCAGAAACATGATGCCAATAAGATACTTTCCATGCCTGTTTGTTGGTCTTGGTTGGTTCACGTGTGTGTGTGTGTGTGTGTGTGTGTGTGTGTGTGTGTGTGTGTGTCCACAGGATGGGGGTGAGCCTTTGCAGCCATTTCTGTAATTTCTAACTTTCCTCTTGTCGATCAGCAATTTAGCAAACTGTGTTGAAACCAGTGCCTATTCTTCTTGCTTCCTGCTGCAAGGACTAAAGAGTTTGTAATGACAACACAGCAACACGTCATTCTTTGAGAGACAACAATGGTTCATTAGCAAAATGTGAATTTTAACTCATCCCCTCATGACACGCAGTTCTTTTCGGAGTCTTTGAACAGGATGCCCAATGGATCCTTTTATTTCTTTTTTTTCCATTTCACACTTTTCCCACCGATTTCACATCCTGAATCCCAGAAACAGACAGGCTGTTCCCATTAAAGTCAATGGTAACCATACATGTCCGAATGTGGCCTTCATTTTGAAGTAAGTGTTCAAGGTTTGTTTTGTTTTGCCTTTTCCCCCTGAAGTGCTTGCTCATATGGAACTCTTCCTGGGAGCCGGTCTAACTGCTGGATTCATTTCAGAACGCACGTGTTGGACATATATGCAGCTCATTAAATCAGTCTCCTTTAATGAGAAAATGATAGGCTTCAAGCTGCAAACATCTTCATTTGCAGCTGAGGACTCCCCTCCCTTCTCTTCCCGACAATCTTTGAGACCGACTCTCCGTGAAGTCATTTAAAAATGACTGAAAAACCGGAAGGTCTTTTCTTCAGTAGGTTTGAAGTCTTACTGCCCAAAGAATGTGAATTTTAATGTTTCTAAGTTACCATTTTCTTACTTTGAATGGTCTGTAACAAAATGCCAAGTCTCTCTTTATATAAAATAACAGAAACCCAAAAGAGAAAATCGTATTTCTAATTTTTATCACATTATGATAGGAGCCTCAGTCTATTACTTTTCAGATGACTCAATGGTAGGACTTTAAAAATAAAATAAAAAGTTGATTATACTGAGCTTTAATTAAACCATTTGCTGCCCTGCTTTCTAACAATTTCATTATAGTCCGCACTTTCATTTACGCTTACACAATCCTATGGGTTCAGGTAATTTCCACAAAATTGGTACCTTATAAAAAAGCTCTTACTGTTGGAACAAAGGGATGTCAGCTAAGGTGATGGCTACTCACTGTGTAAAAAAAAAAAAAAAAAAAAAAAAGAGGTGTGGGTGGTCGGAAGACTAAGGCGTGCCTTGGACAGTCTCCTAAGGCAGAGAATAGGAATTTTGGCTCCAGAATTCGGGGAATTAGTACAAAATTGGGCACTTAAACTATAGACTTAGCCATCACCTTTATTTCAGCAATCAGGCACTGACTGTTGGGTTATCCACGTGGCTGCCAGCCTTGACAATAATGCACAGTTGAATTTGAAGCAGGATTAACTGTGCTAAGGAATGTTTTCAGTGTGTTTAGAACAAACTTGAGCAGTGACATCCACGCTGCCATGGCTTCCCCCAGTCACGCTGCTTCTGTTTTACCGATAGCATTCCTTTGAAATTCCTGTGTTGTCTTTTATTTAATTATTTTTGCTTCAACAGAAAACCCCCTTTGTAACGGTGTTTACTGAAACATGGTGCTGGGCACGAAGGCAAGCGTCCATCTCTCTCTGAACTTGGCAGGACAGTCACCCACAAAGGTGTCCTACCCCCCAGAATCTGAATATGGCAAAAGTGATTTTGCAGGTGGGACTGAGGTATGAACATTGAGATGGAGAGGTTATCCTGGATGATCCACGTGGGTCCAGTCTAATCACGTGACTCCTTAAAACCACAGAACCTTTCCTGGCTTTGGTCAGAGAGAAAGACGTGGCCAGGAAAACATGCACAACAAAATGCAACGTTGTTAGTTCTGAAGATGGAGGAAGTCAAGGAAGGTGTGTGGCCTCTATAAGCTGGAAAAGGCAAGGAGACCAGTTCACCCCTAGAGCCCCAAAAAGGAACTGCCGACACCTTGATTTCAGCTCAGCGAGACTCCTGTCTGACTTCTGACCCACAGAGCTCTAAGACAACAAACACGTTTGTGTTGGGCTAAGCCACTCAGCCTGTTCATTTGTTACAGCAGCAAGAGAAAACTAGTACACTTTTCCAGTCATCTGGACAAGGAAGTGAACGGGCATGGCATTTGGAGTCTGTCAGGCCTAGATTAAAATGTCAGCTCCACTGCAGACCAGCCGGGTGTCTTTATGCAAGTGACTGTATGTCTCAGAGCCTCGTTTCCATCATCCGTAAACTGGAAACCACAACACCTACCACGTCGAATTGTTTGAGAGGTTAATGCCTGGGCTATAGTGGTGTTTTATAAATGAAGGCCTTTAGTACACAACTTTCTCTGTTGAGCCCAACATTCAGTCATAAAATTCTTTATGCTCTCTGTCTCCATGTTAATTTATGTCCAGTTTCCTGTATATTTCTATCAACTTTTTCGAGCACATTGCTCATCTGTCTCTCTTCTAAGAGAACCCTATCATTATGCCTTCCCCTTAATCAACAGCCGTTAAGAACTCCCAGCCCCAGGAAAACATCCTATATTCTTGGCCTGGCATTCAGGGCCCTCCATCAGCTGACACCAGTCTACCCCACAACCTCACTTGCTGCAGTTTCATTAGTGTGTTTTCTAGAGTGTGATTCCCCCAAACAGCAGACCTGTCACCAGCCTCAGGAACACCTGGCAGGTGGCAGTGTCATCAACAAGCTCCCTGGCCTATTGGCCTAAAGACACATGAGTATTTCAGAAGCCCTGCCCGCATGGATCTTCCGCCCTGGCCAGATTGATCTGCCTCCTGTCTGGGAAGACATCGGGGCTTTCTACCTCCACGCCTTTGTTCCTGCAGGCTTTCTGACTTCTCAGCGTGGTCTTCTTGGATTCCCAGCCTGTGTCCCACCTGTGAATTTCTGACAGCCCCGGCCATTTACCTCCCTGAACTGAGTCAACTTTAACGTGCTTACATCCTGTCTCCCAGGTAGTTGGTCTGTTGGGGCCATTTTCCTGTTTGAAATCGTCACAGTGTGTTTATAGAACATCTCCAAGGAATACTCTTTGATAGATTAGCCTTCGGCTTCCATGTGAAGCTCACCCGGACAGGCAAGTGCTTGCAGACACGTTTCTTCTTCCTGTTTTCTCTTTATTCTCCTATTCGTCTTGCCCTCCCTTGCTTTCCTCCCCCTGCAGGGCCTCCTCCAAAACTTCTCTCCATGGAGGCTCTTTCTCCTCCCCGTCTGCACCCCTCCACCCCTACCCGCAGGCTCTGCGGCCAGGGCACCATGGGATAGACCATCCCAGGAAAGCAGGGCTGGGTTGCAGCTATCCGTGTGAGAGAAGGTTCTCCTTCCCCATAACTAACCTCCAAAGAATACAGAGGATAGTTACTGTCTTTTCCAAACGTCCATCATGGGCTGCGACCAGCGCTCACAGCTCAGCCTTCCTGGGGTCCTGTGAGGCTACAGAGGAAGTGCCTGGGAAACCCTCCCTGGGAGGACCCCACAAAGGGGGCTTTGCCTGAGACCCTCGAGATGGGGACATCCTGAAACAGAGGACCAGAGGGGAGCCTCTTCCGCCCAAGGAGGCCTGGCTCTGTGGGGCAATCGTGGCCGAATTCTGCCTGGGCAGCCCTCCCCTCTGCTGCCCCGAGGGTTCATTTGGGATTTCTTGGTCCTTTGAGATTCTACTCCAAAGAGAATGAGAAGCATTCCTGCTGAACATGGGCGCACACTGCTCTGTCTATTCAGGAATGTCACTTGGGTTTGAGTATGTGATTGACAGAAAGTTCCATTATAGTTATTTCACAGTTTTTACTGCCCTTAATGTATTCTTGGATCGCCTGGTGGGGAAGGATGGGTGGGAACAGAGAATGATGGTCGAACAATATAACGTATAAAGTTCTGTTTAATTCTGAACCTCCGGTTGTATTGCAGTCGAGTCGTAGGTGGTAACGGCGGGTGGCCTGCAGGCCTTGTTGATTCTCTCAGTGGGTGAGGCACGCAGAAGTCTGACTTTTTCTTAGGGCATTTGGTGGCCATCCTAGTGGTCAGATTGCAGGAGGGAGGGGCCAGAATAGACCTTCACCTCCACCCCAAATGCCTCCTTAGCCTCCTACTGACACCTGATTAAGGTCCAAGCATGCACAAAAGTACAAAGAATAGTACACTGAACCCTCACATGCTTATCATTCAGATCAAGAATTATCAGTATTTTACCAATCTTGTTTCATGTATCTTCACGTTTTTCCTGTAGTATTCCAAATCATATATCAGGTAGAGATACATGCCATTATCAGACCTAACAAAATTAACAGTACATCCTTTCTATCATCTAAGTACCCAGGTCATGTTAAAATTTCCCCGATAGTCCCAATAATGTCCATTAAAGTTGGTTCTCAGATCTATAGGCCATCAGTTCACGAGTTGTATCTGATTGACCTTTTAAGATCTAGCCGTCCTGTGGCAGCAGAATAATGCCTCTCAAAGATGTCTGAGTCCTAATCCCAGAGACCTGTGAATGTTACTTCACCAGGGTCTTTGCAGATGGGATAAACTGAGGGTCTGGAGACGGGATGATCAGTCTGGATTTCCCGGTGAGTCCAGTCCGATCCAATGAGTCCTCAAAATTAGAGAACCCCTCCCAGCATTGGTCAGAGAGAGACATGATCCGGAGAGGGGTGAGAGGGACGTGACCTTATTGGCTTTGAATGTGGAGGAAGGGGCCAGGAACCAAGGAATGCAGGAAGCTTACAGAAGCTGGAAAAAGCAAGGAAACCTTCTCCCCTGAGCCTCCAGAGAGGAACACAGCCCTGCTGGCACTTGGATTTCAGCTCTGTGAGGCCGTGGCTGACTTCCGGTGACAGAACCCTCAGATAATACACTTGTGTTGTTTTAAAGCGCCATTCCTTTACCAGGGGGACTGAAGTCACACGGAGGTGTGAACTCTGACACCAGGTTCTTTCCCCAGAGAGACCAGGCTGGTGTTGGGCCCGAAAAGGAGGCCCGAGGGCCTGCCTGAGCCGTCTGGGGCAAGGGGAGGCTGGGGGCCTGAGAAGTGGGACTGGCTGAGCTGCAGGCCTCGTCAGGCCGGAACCGAAGAGCTCCCCACCCCTCCCAAAGTGGGCTTCACCCTAAGATCAAGGCCCCTAAACCCTTCTAGGCCCTCCCTCTGCGCTCGGGGGTCCAGGCACCTTCGCTCCTTCTGTGCTGTGCCCGCCGCCTCCTTTCTGTTCCTTGACTGTGACAAGCTCGCCCCCATCTCAGGGACTCATGCTGGCCGGTCCCTCGAGCCACCCCCTCCTCAAGACCGGCTGCTTGTCAGCCTTCAGATCTCAGGCCAGGGAGGCCTCCCCGACCGCGCCAAAAACTCACATAACTGTGTTCAGTGTCCTCAGAACGCTTGTCACGGCCTGTGATTATTTCCTAGAGGGAGGGGTCCGGTCTGAGTCACGACTGGGTAACCGTCCTCCATTCCACAGAGAGTCACTGGGAACCGGGCACCGCACTGGGCACCAGGAAACTAAGCCCCACGGACACGCTCCCTGCCTGTCCGTGGCGTGCCTCCCAGCAGGAAGGAAGGCGTGCAGACCACGCCAGGCTAGCGGATGATGCTGTAGAGACAGCACATACAACGGCAGCCTCGAGAAGGGCGCCCAGGGCTCCCCGGAGAAAACTGTGTCACAGAGAGGGCACATTTGGGGTGAGACTCAGGGTGAGAAAGACTCCTTCACGGAGGCGAACAGGGAGAGCGGGGTGATGCTGGCACGGGAGCTGCTTTTGCCAAGGGGCTGGGGCTGGGAGGGGAGGAGGGCTTGGGGACACGATCGGGCTTCAAGCTGTGGTGCAGAAACGGGAGGCACCGCCTTCTGGGAAAGCCTGAGCCGAGCCCAAGGGGCGGAAGCCACAGGCGGAGCGATTTGGTCTCAAAACAGGAAGGAACCTTGTGTCCGCGGAGAGCAAGCCGGTCTCTGAGGAAGGACCGGGTGGCGCCCATTGCCAGGCCGGCTGTCAGGTAGGAGGCCGGGCCCGGAGCAGGTGGCCGTGCGGTCCCTCGTGTCTCAGGCTCGCTGATGCTCTGAGTCAGGACAAGGCCACGCAGGGGAAGAACACCGGCACATCCGCAGGGCGGGAAGGGTTGTTGGAGAGGTGACATGTGGAGCTGTGTCACCTGTGATGAGTGTAGTTGGCAGGGGAAAGCTGAGTCTTCCTTGATAGGGGTAGAAATTGGACCTGAGCTTCACGATGGGTCACGTGAGAAAGTGTCTTTCCCTTGTCGTTCCTCAGCATCTCCATTTAGAAGACTGAGTCGGTAAAACCATCCTGTTACAGGGATTAACTGACGGACATGTCCTGGAGGTGTCCGCCGCATACCGTCCTATGTGGTAAATGTTGTTGTTTTTTTAAAATATCTTACTTTTTAAAACTTATTTATTTTTGGCTGCGTTGGGTCTTCGTTGCTGCGCGCGGGCTTTCTCTGGTTGCAAAGAGCGGGGGCTGCTCTTCGTTGAGGTGCGCGGGCTTCTCATCGCGGTGGCTTCTCTTGTTGCGGAGCGCGGGCTCCAGGCGCGCGGGCTTCAGTAGTTGTGGCTCGTGGGCTCAGTAGTCGCGGCTCGCGGGCTCTAGAGCGCAGGCTCAGCGGTTGTGGCGCACGGGCTTAGTTGCTCCGCGGCACGTGGGAGCTTCCCGGACCAGGGCTCGAACCCGTGTCCCCCGCATTGG
>NC_041228.1:63213322-63246503 GCF_002837175.3 Physeter macrocephalus | reverse complement strand
GGTGCGCGGGCTTCTCATCGCGGTGGCTTCTCTTGTTGCGGAGCGCGGGCTCCAGGCGCGCGGGCTTCAGTAGTTGTGGCTCGTGGGCTCAGTAGTCGCGGCTCGCGGGCTCTAGAGCGCAGGCTCAGCGGTTGTGGCGCACGGGCTTAGTTGCTCCGCGGCACGTGGGAGCTTCCCGGACCAGGGCTCGAACCCGTGTCCCCCGCATTGGCAGGCGGACTCTTACCCACTGCGCCAGCAGGGAAGCCCCTCTGGTGAATGTTTAACAACTGACCTTATGGGGGAAAAAAGTCCCTAACGGGCGCCATCTCCAGCTCCCTGCTCACTGCTCGGAGGCAGGGCAGCAACGTGGTGGAGAGCCGGGCTTACGGACTGGCTCCACCCCCTCTTAGCCATAGGGCTCTGGGCAGGTAAAAGTCTGAGCTCTTAAATGGCATCCTGTGCTCATGACACTCACTTTGTTCTTCGAACGTTCCATCCCGAACTCATTCATCTTCACCGTCACCACAAGGAGTCTTGACTCTCATCCCCAGTTTAAGAGGAGGACACGGAGACAGCGATGGAGTAATTTACGCAAGACCAACAGGACTTGATCTTGATGGAGCTGGAACTTGGACAAAGATGGCCTGGCTCTGGAGCCAGATTCTTAACTACTGTATTGTACCACCTCTCAACCCAGTGATAGGCTGCGCCACCATTCGGGCACTCAAGAAACGGCACGAGCCAGACCAAGGCGTGGGGCCCTGCGAGAGCGAGGGTCTGGGTGCAGACTCTGAGGATTTGGGGCCCCCTCTTTGATCATCCCCCTTACTTCCTCTTATGCTCTCCTGAGCTGTGGTCTTTGGGGGCGTGAAGGGCGGTGGGGGTGCGAATTGAGGAGGCACGGGGCCGGCAGCAAAGGCGGCTGGACTCGTCTGGGAAGGAGGGTGAGTGGCGACCCCGGCTGGGCTCAGAGGAGGCAGGACTGACCTCACCAGGGGGACGGTTTAGGCGGGGGGCCCGGACTTGGAGTTGGGTTAACTCAGGATGACTGTCAGATAGGCTGGCACCAGATACTCACTGGGCTAACCAGAACCTAAATAAAAGTATGGTAATCAGCAGCTTGGTATGTCTTCCTAATATTAAAGGGCAACATTTCCCTTGGTTTCCAGGATCTCCAGTCCTCTTGCCTTTTCTCTTACATCACCAAGCACCTCTTCTCAGTCTTCTGCTGGCTTTTCCTTCGTCTTGATCTTTAAGTCCATCTTTGGACCTCTTATCTTCTCTCTGGATACTCTCTCCCTAGATGATTTCATTGAGGCCTATGGCTTAAATCCCTTATAAATGCTGACGGCCCCAAATTCCCATCTTCAGCCTAGTCGTCTGCCCTACAGTTCGCACACATAGCCGCCTGGCGGGTCTCTCCACTTAGGAGTCTAAAAAGCATTGCAAACCTGCCCCAATCCGAACTCTTGATTATCGTCGTCAGACATCACCTCTGGCAGGAAAGGGAACCCCCGTTCAACCAGTGGCTCGGGCAAAAAGCCTAGGAATCGGCCTCACTTGCTTCCTTTCTCTCTCACCTCCCACATCTGACCTGTTATCGAGTTCTGCCAGTTCTTCTTTGAAATGCAGCCACGATCGAACTACTTCTTACCACCCGCTCTGCCCCAGCCTCACCCAAGCCACCATCACCTCCCAGCAAGACTCATGACGTAGCTTCCTAACCTCTCTCCCTGTGTCTGTCTCTGCCCACCTAAAGCCCATGCTTCGAACATACTTGGAAAGACAGATGTGAAAGGTAGATGAGGACAGGTCACGACCCTGCTCAAAACCCTCCAGGGGCTTCTAGTTGCTCTTAGAACGAAACCCCAGTTTCTGACTTGGGCCCGAGGCCCTCCGTGACCTCCCCCACCTGCAGCCCAGTCTCATCAGCCTCATCACCACCGTCTTCCAAACCACAGGGCTCTGGCCACACCAGCCCCTCCGCCCTTCACAGGGCACCCCGAGTTCAGTGCTGTCTCTAGGACCTTCACGTGCTTCTCCCGAGACCTGGGGCTCTTCTCCCAGGTCTCCACCGGGCTCCGTCCCTCACCTCAGCCAGTTCTCTCCTCAACTGTCACCCCTCGAGACCAGGGGCCCTTCAGGGACCGTGCACTCCACTCCCAGCCTGGCGTTCTCGCATCTCCTCACACCGCCTAATTTTTAGTGCTTACTGGCCCTAAAATGTTATTTATCTAGTTAACCATTTCCTTGTTTATTGCCCACGTCCCCATTAGAATGTAAGTTCCGTGAGGGCAGAGATTTGTCTGTTTTGTTCAACGCTAAATACTCAGCACCTGGAATAATAGACACTCAATACTTATTAGCTGAATGACTGAACGAATGGTTAAAAACAGTGACCAAGTTCAAGAATATCTAGCCACCTCATATATACAGTATAGTTTTAATAATTTTCAGAAGTTCCCTATGGAAATTAGGGAGTAGCTCATTTCCTCCATTTATTGAAACCCAGAGGTAAGCATTCATTTGATGTTTAAAAACTGATTATTCAGCTGAAGTGAGTAGCTGCTACATGTTGGTCTTTCAAATGCAGAGACTTAAGTACCGTGATAGGTCTCCAGGGTGGGTATTCTCACACATTGTAAACTTATTTTATGCCGATGACATCATTGCAACTTTGGAAGAAACGTTATTGGAATTAACTTTAGTTTTTTTCTAGGAAGTCTTCATTTTTTTAAGCTAAATGTAGTCACTGTAAAGTTCAAGAAGTAAATTTTATCTTCTTTTTCTAGGTACCACTGAAAGAAAAGCACATCACTAATATCACACTTGGTTTGGTAATTTTTTAGAAACTCCATTAAAAGTAATTGTTAAAGTTTATAATTAAATAAGCATCTCAAAGGAAAAACTAGTTTCCTAAAAACATCCTCATTAAGACAATATAATCAAACAAAGAGATTTACTTTGTGTTTAAATAATTATGATCACAGATGGTCCCCTTCCCCCCACCTCCACACCCAAATGAGAAGTAGTTTAGTATACTTTTGGGGATACGGTTTCGGTCTGCCAAATACTTAAGTACAAAATTCTCCTAAGTTGTTTCAAGAAACTGCTAGTGCTCTAAGAGGGTTGACATGCTAATATATTCAAACACAGGTTTTTGGGTTTTTTTCTCCTAATTGTTTGGCTGCAGATGAAGATGTAAGGTTATAAGTATAAGAATTTATGTGGTGATCAGTGATGGAATCCTAATCCATCTTAAGCTGTCAGCGTGACAGCTGACAGTTCCCAATGTGTATTAAGAGACAGCGATTTCTTTTTTTTTTTTTTTTTTTTGCCTGAGGGTACATTCCCTTTCAAAAGCAGAATATTTTTCTTCTTTTGCTTTCTAAAGATATCATGTTAAACTCCATTCTTAATGGTTAATCTTTTAAGGAGGCAAGATAAATTGGAGAGAAAATGTGAGAGATTTATAAATTTGGGGAAAATGCAACATGAGGCATTCCAATAAGCAATTTCAAATCAAAACCTGAACTTGGGCAAGGGACATTATATCAGCCAACAGCATTCTTTAGAAATGCCTGACATTCAGTTGGATAGGATTATATATTGAAATAGATTGTAGGCGTCTTGGGGATGTTTTCCCTCGAGCATCTGGTAGTATCAAAGCCCAGGAGGAAGAGTAGGTCACCGTGCCAGAATTTAAAAGCTGCCTTTTGGATAAATATGTGGAAAGGATAGGAATTAAGTTATCAAAAGGCTAGAAGAATTTGCTGAAAGGGAGGAGGGTGCTAAAAGCAATAAGCTATTTGGAATTCAATAGCACACAACTTTAGGGCCTTGTGGAGCTAGTATTGTTAGCCAAATAAGGGTAAAGTGATGGTTCAAAAGAGGAAAATTAATGAAAAAGTACAAACATAAATAGCAACAAGGCAATACCCTGATCTGTGAAAGTAAGAAGTACTTATAGAATCTCAGAGGCAATGTGGGATGAGCCCCAAGGGAAATCAGGTACCTCTTCTGTGAAGCCTCCTCTATATTTGGAAAAGAATAGTGACTGGCGATTTCTGTGCCCTATATTAGTCAACGTAAACTAACTGCTAAACAGTCACCCCAGAGACTCAGTGGTCATGGAAAGACCAATTGGGTATTGCTGGGCAGTGGACCCTGGTCAATCAAGGTCCCACACCCCTTCCATCTTGTGACTCTGCCCTCCTCTAGGCTTGCATTATGGTCTTCTACATTTGGCCAGTGGAAGAGAAAATAAAATGGAAGATAGTACGTAGGAGGATTTTATGAAAGAGAACCCAAAGCCCTCATGCTCCAGAACCTAGTGATATGACCATACCTAACTCCATGACTACAACCAACTCCAGGTTGGGTAACTAAGTCTGGCTGTGAGCTGAGGAGAAGACGAGGCAGGTGTGGTAATTAGCCTCAATTAGTACTCACAAGTGGTACCATGTTGTTGCACTCATTTGCTGAGGTATCTGCAAGCCTATCTCTTCGTGCTAAAATGGTAAGTCCCTAGAATAGGGCAGAGTTGGCTGTTATTTGTTTTGTAGCTATAGCACCAACACTGGCATGGAATTAACACTCAACTTGTAGTCAGGGGACGTGCGCTGCCTGGTTCAAAAAGCCCAGCAGGGTGACCTGGAGATGTTAAGACTGGTTGTCTATGCACGAATATTGCCCAGAAATGCCCAGATTTTTCTCCCTTCCTCAGGATGGCCTCTCTGTGAAGATATTTCCAGAGGGCAAACGGACCACATGCCAACAGTGGGCAAGGGGCACTTACTTTGTTAATTCTCATTGTGTCTTCGTGCAAGAAGCCTTCCCAGGGTCTCTACACCTCTTAGGAGGTTCTTCAGTGGGGGAGGGAGAGGTTGGGTTTCTGAATGACAAAGGATGGGGTAGAGAGTTTCTAGTGAACCCAAACCTTGGGAATAAAAACAGAAACAAAATCTTTATCAAGGGTAAACCAGACTTCCTTATCAACTGAGAATGAAGTCAGAAGTTATAGGTGAATAAGTAGGACTATAGAACTTTACCAATATCTAGAACCTTATTCTGTCTCCACCTGGTTTCATACAAAGTGGTAACAGCTCCTGTGTGACTGACAGAGTACTAATATCTAGAATATATAAGTAAAAAAACAAACAATCTAATTAGAAGATGGGCAAAGGACATGAAGAGAAGGTTCACCAAAGAGGATTTACAAATGGCAAATAAACATGTGAAAAGATGCTCAACATTACTAGCCGATAAGACTACGGTATCATTACAAACCTATTAAAACAGCTAAAACAAACAGTAGTGACCACACCAAATGATGGAGACGGTTCAGAGAAACTGGATCTCTTATACATTTGCGATGGGACTATAAAATGGGCCAGCCACTCTGGAAGATAGTTTTCCAGTTTTATAAAAAACTAAATATAAACTTACTAAACAACCCAGCAAACATATTTTGGGGCATTTGTCCCAAAGAAGTGAAAATTTATGTCCACACAAAAACCTGTACACAAATGTTCATAGCAGTTTTATCTATAATAGTCCAAAATAGGAAACAACCAAAATATCCCACAATAGATGAACTATTAAACAAACTGTGGTAATCCATACCATGGAATACTACTCAGAAACATACCGGAATGAACTATTGGTACACACAACAGCTTGGATGGCTCTCAAGGGCATTGGGCTGAGTGAAAAAAGCCAATCCCAAAAGGTCACATACTATATGATTCCATGTATATAACATTCTTGAAATGACAAAAGTATAGAGACGGAGAACAGATCAGTGGTTGCCAAGGGTTAGTGATGGGGGTGGGAGGAGGAGTGGGTAGAAGGTGAGACCATAAAGGGACAGCACCAGGGAGATCTCTGTGGTGATGGAAGAGCTCTGCATCTTGATTGTGGTGGTGGTTACATGAATCTACATATGTGATAGACTGGCCATAGACCTACAATACACACATGTCACTAGGGTCGATGATATCTTGGTTTGGATATTGTATAGGTGAATAAAATAGAACCATTGGGGGCAACTGAGTAGTACAGAGTACACTGGACCTTTCTGTACTATCTTTGCAACTTCTTGTGAATCTCTACTTATTTCAAAACAAAAATTAAAAACAAAATTAGAACCGTGCTTTTTGTAAAACTGGTATATTTAATTAAAAAATGAATAATTCTCATTGTAAAACTTTGAAAAATACTTAAATGTTAAGGAAGAGTCCTCCATATTGTCTTACCCTTCAATTAACTCCAAGCCCACACCCTGAAGTAGCTGCTAATTAACAGTTTGGTGTGCATTTTTCCAGGTATTTTATTTGATATATCCTTATATACATATATGTGAACTCTTTGTTTTTTCCTCAAATGGAATCACTACACTTCTTCTGCAACTTGCTTTTTTCATGTAGTAATAAGACACCTTGGACATCTTTTCATGTCACCAAAAATAACCCTATCTCATTCTTCTTAATAACAGCATAGAATTCTACTGTATGGCTGTGCCATAATTTATTTAATCAGCCCCTATACTAGACATTTCGATTGTTTCTAGCTCTTACAAATAATGCTGCAATGGATATTCCTTGGACATATATTTTGTGCAAATATCTATAAGATAAATTTAAATTTCTGATATTGTCAAATTGCTTTCTGAAGAAGTTGTAACAAGTTATGGGTAACCTCTACTTTAAAGAGAACAGGAAGTCAGGCTGAGTGGCCAGGGTCTGGAAGGGAGGTGATCACGGGAGCTGCCCCTGGTGGGGGAGGTGGGCCTCCTGAAATAACAGATCTGCCTCCCCCTCCATTCATGGGGAAGCCACGTTTATTGGAAGTTAGCATCGTTTTCAGGTTTCCTCCCTCCTCCAGATGGCTAGGGGACGCTTCATCCCTATGTAGAAATGAAGTGGGAGGGTATAGGGCTGGTCTTCCCTCTCAAGACTCACTGTGACATTCCCTTGAGCTGGGTAGGGGACATCTAGCAGTGGAATTATCAGCCAACACCATCCCAACTTCTCGTCATCAAAATAGTTATTAAAAATTCAATTCCCTCTTTAAAACCATTGGACATCTCAGAGAACTTTCCAGTTAACACTGGCTTCTGGATTGAGAGGAATACATTTAAGGAATTCATTTATGATATTAAAATGTTTCCTTTAATGAAGGCAACACTCATGGAACGCTATGATCATGGTACAAACCAGTGAAAACGTCATTTTCCCACGATTTCTCTAAGTAAATACCCAGTTTGATCACCCACTCTCTCTAACACGAGCGTCTCCGGGCTCTTCACTGTCAGCTGACCACGTGAGCGTGGCAATATGGCTCCCGATGGCTTCCCCACAATGGACCTCTCCAAGTTTTAGCTTCTACTATTCCCCTTCTCCCAGTTATTTCCTTTTTTTGTAGCTTCAACTTGCATGTAGTTTACCTACATGCATAACGTTCTTTCTTACCTCCCTGCCTTTCTCCTCTGCTGTCTCTGCTTAGAAACAAATGGACTCCCCACCTGTCTTAACCTAGCTGACTTTTACTCTCAGATCTAACGTAGACATTTTTCCTCCAGGAAACTGGCTAAGGCCTTTCACGGGGACCAAACGTCTGTTCTGGGCAGACACCTAATACTTTCTGCCTAATACTAAAATTATCTATTTGTCTACCCCGGTAGGCTAGGAGCTCCTCAGAGCTACAGGCATGTCATCTTACCCGTGTTTTTACACCCAGTACCTAGCAGAGCAGGAGCTTAACGCGTGTCTGTGCAGCTCCACTGACTCATTCCCACAATGCACAGGAGTCTGACTTGAGTTGAGTAACTAAGGATTCCTTCTCTCTCCCCCTCAACCTGTATTTGTGTGAACACTGAGCCTGGGCTAACTTTTGGCCAAGGGCAATAGATGCGAGAAATCTGGACTCCCTGGCCGGCCTCCTCCCCTTATAGCAGAAGGGGTATTAGAATTAATATTTTTGTTGGTAAAACAAGTGGCACTCAAGATAAGTGGTATGTTTAAGATGATATGGGACCACCTCCCTTGCATTACTGAAGAATAAGGATTGGCAAGCCCAGCAGCCTGATTCTTTCTCGGTAGCCCTTGAGGTCTAGAGCTCCATTGTCCCCACCTCCTTCGGGGATGTGGTCACCTGACCCACCTGTATGGTTGGCAGGTCTTGTTGACAGGACATTGATGTATCTGCTCTGTCTGAACCTGCTGGAGCACCTGAGGCCAGGGACAGGTTTCCCTGCATTTACCAGAACAGGCTGGCTAAAAAATTTTTGCCCGTTTATTAAAAAACACATTGTGTGTTTGGAGAATTTGGTCTAATAATTGCTTTCATTTTAACACACCACAGGATGTAAAACAAGAGAGAGCAAGCTAGCTTCTCCCATCCTTAGTTGCCAGAAATGACCAATATTGACCAAAGGACCTGCTGGTTAATGACAGTCCCTTCAAGAAGCATGTGCCATGCTGGTTCTCAGCCGTCGCCTCCTTCTTCGTTGTTCTCACCACAGACCTAACCCCAACACAATTCCACTTTAACTTTACATCAGACTAGCCCAGCTGCCAAGTGATGGAACTTTCCTAAGGAGGAGCCTGGGCAAAACTCTAAAATGCGCCTGCTGTGAACTTGGTTCTCTCTTCGTTGCAAGCATCACTGAGTTTTAAACTAGAGAAAGTAAATGTTGGCAAAATCATCCTGGCTGACAGGAATTCATGGATCACAGATCGTTTGGGAAGAGATCATTTGGAGAAAAAATTCCCATATGAATTTTTTTTTTTTTTTAATCATTCGTTAACAGGAGACACAGGTCTCAGAAGGGTTGAGAAACACTGACTGGGACCTGCGCCCATAATTTGCTCAGGAACTTGTATCTCAAGGAGGTCATGGATACTTCTAAGGTCACAGAGCTGGTAAACGGCCTGCCCTGGCCTTGAACCCAGATTATCCGTTCCCCCTGTTGGAGTGGAACAGGGCGGGGACAATCGGGCTGGAAGGATGGCTACATGTATTTGTTCACTGGATACTTATGGCGAGCTGAGTGCCAGGCCCTAGGCCAGGATCTGGGAACACAGAGATGAAGGAGAGACAAGCCTGACCCGAGGTGTCCTGGGCAGACGGGGAGCACAGAAACACACGTGATGACACATGCAATCCGGGCCAGCAGGGTGCTGGTGGGGGGACCCGCAGCCTGCTGGGGGTGGGGAGGAACCTCTTGGGTGAGGTGCAGCTCGAGGTTTGTAAAGAAAGAGCACATGTGGAGAAAGGCGCCCAGGACGGGGGCCAGCGTGGCAGGGGCACTGGGGTGCGAAGCAGCACACCTGTGTGCTCAGGAAGTACAAGGCGCCAGTGTTCCCAAGCGGCAAGGGGACGCCGGGCCTGTCCTCACAGGGGATGCCGGAGAGTGAGGCTGTATTAGTCCACTGGCGCTGCGTAACAAAACACCATGGACCAACAGACCGGGTGCCTTAAACAACAGAAATGTACCCTCACGGCTCTGGAGGCTGCAAGTCCGAGATCAAGGTGTCAGCAGGGTCTTTCCCCTTGGCTTGCAGACAGCCGCCTTCTCGCTGTGCCTTCACAAGGCCTTTCCTCTGTGCACACGTGTCCCAATCTCCTCTTCTTATAAAGACACCAGTCAGATTGGATCAGCGCCCATGCTAACAGCCCCATTTTAACTTCATCACCTCTTTAAAGGCCCTATCTCTAAACACAGTCACGTTCTTCAGTACCGGCGGATGGGACTTCAACACATGCATGTTGAGGGGAAACGGTCCAGCCCATAACAAGGGCCACCGTGTCATTTCGAAGAGCAGGGACTCTAGCCGCACACAGACGTTCACCAAGACAGCGCCGTGCCCAGATTTGTGTTTCCGAAGGAGCCCTGTGCTTGCAGCTGAACAGTGGCTGGGAGACCGGTCAGAAGGTAGCAGAGCGGACCAAGCTTTTCTCTTCCCAACTCGATCCTTCCTCAGCTTTTCCCCCGACCACAGCCTCGTGGTTACACTGTTTCACTCTCTTCGGGCCCAGGTGGCCCAGACCAGGGCAAACTGGTTCGGGTGCAGAGAGGCAGTTCCCGGGGCGTCCCCTTGCTGCCCCCTGCGTGAGGAAGTGCCCTGCTGGGCCCCTGCTCTGCCCTGACTGCTGGGCCCCTTCTGCCAGCCCCGAAGGAAGCAACACCTTCCCGGCGGGGCTGCAGGGAGGGCCAGAGGCGGGCAGAGGCCAAAACATCTGCCAAGTCACTCAGCCCGGGACCGGGGCCAAGGGATGAGCCAAGGCTCCCGGAGGCCAGGGGTTTGACTTGGGGCCCATGGATTTAGGGCTCTCTGAATTCAGACAGGGAAGAGATTACGTTATGTTATACGTATTAACTTCTAACAGAATCTTAGCACTTCTTCAGGCAAAATATTAGAAACGTTGGAATTACCTTAGAGGTATGGTTATCAGAACAACTGCTAGATCTTGTTAGTGTGCGAATAAACAGGCTTATTGCTATAGCGCAAATTTATTCTTCTGATAATTGAATATTTTGATATTTGATTTCAATATAATTTTTTAAAATCTTACGTATTTTTAGGGTTAGGGTTAGCGAATATTCCTCTGTGCAAAGGTCTGCAGGTTTCACCAGACTGCCGTGGCTCGAAAGAGGTTACAAACCCCTGCTTAACCAAGGCCACGGATGACGTGAGCTAGAGTCCAAAGAGAGCAAACTAAATGCCCATTTTACCCTCTAATAATAGGACATTTGGGGACCAGGACTTCAGGAAACTGAAGCTGCTCCTGAGCAACTAGAAAGTTCAGGGCTTCAACATGTAATGCAGATCAAGACTAGAAAGATGTGTTCCTTTGCTGACAACTGTTCTGAGCTCTTCATTATCCTTTTGCGCACAAATCGCAAGTCTGAAAACGGAGAGACCGTTTGTAAAGCGCTGATCGTCGCCAGCTCACCTCTGCCTTCAGCCTCGGATGTGTTTATCTAAAAGCTACCAGTGTACGCCAAACCAGGGGGAGGTGACAGAGTGAGGGGTTTTGCTAAAATCACACCAGTCAGTGTGTGCTCGGTCTTTGCTCCGAGCTGACTAGAAGCTTCCGTTGTTCTGTACGGAGACACCACGGGGTGTGGTGGCCTGGGGACCCTATCACCACCCCGAGAGGGGACAGGAGGCAAGAAGGTGCCGGCTCGTGCAGTTGCCCGCCACCCTCTCGCTCCTCTGAAACGTCTGTGTATGACACGTCCAAACACCAGCACGCAGGGTGTGCAGACCAGGCACAGGAGAAACCGTCCGTGAAAACGCCAGAAGGCCCAGTGGCCCATGTGCTGGTGCTACGTGCCGCCGGGCCAGGCACGCAGCTGGCGGGCATCTTGCTGCATGTTTCTCCCTAAGCAACCGGGTAAATGGAATCCTTCAACAGGACGCTCTCCTTCCCAGCAGCTCTCTCCTAATTCCAGGCTTTCTACTTTTGAGATGTTGTCTGTGTTCATCCCACTTGAACCTACAGCCGTCAGCCCCTTTAATAGGGGTGTCTATAAAGAGCTGCCCTAAAATATGCTTTTCCAGCGCATTTAATGTCTTTCCAATTAAATCCAGATGTGAAAAGCTGAAGGAACAGTTCTCAGGACTGAACAAGATGACATAAATCTTGCAGCTGACAGAGATCCCACTGAGCTCGGTTGGGGAAACTCACAGAGAACTTGTTTGGGGCCAGGAAAGCGGCTGGGTATAAAGACAGATGTGTACACTCGGATGCAAAAAAATCTGTTAAGAGAGAGAAAACACTCTTCTAACGCAGCGCCTGCAAACAGGACCGGAGTCACGAAGCAGGTTGGTTGAACTCCCCTCCCACCCTCCGCTACATCAAAGGAGGTGACTGAAAAGGCTTCGCTGGAAAAGAGACCAACCCAGAGATGCTTCCTGGTCCCCTTAATTGCTCTTCTCAGGGAGAGGAAGGTGGGCACTCCTGACAGACCTTTGCTGGAAGAGAACAAGGGCTGTTTGTGCAGCTGAGCGTTTGGCTTTTATTTTTTTAATTATCAGGTTTTGTACACTTTCCAGAAAGTTCCTTTTAAAAATAGTATATTCTTCCTCCTCTTCTCCAGATGCTAGGAAGTACAGGTTCAACCCAAACCGTGTCTATTTCAAAGGGACACAAAACCCAGAGCTGGAGTTCAAGGAGTTTGGTGGCATGCTGCCCAAGGACTAAAACCTTGGGTTTTCTCTTACCCTCCCGGTAATTTTGTTTTTAAGGCTTGGAACACAAATTCCCCTGGAGGATGGGCTGCTGCAGGATGCAGTGTGGAGGAGGGCTGGGCAGGCAGCGGAAACCAGCAGCCGGGTGCAGGGAATGAGCCCAGGCCAGAGCCGAGGCGGTCATGCTGACCGACAGGTGTCAGGTGGACAACCAGCTCCCCGCTGCATCCGGAAGTTTCGCTTTCTAGAGTTTCAGGAGCTCAGGACAGCAGTGTGGGGTCTTCCCCCTCAGGAGCCTCCCCGGTTATCCCCTGCTTCTCCTCTCACCCCTCTCCTGCCCCATCGTGGCAGCAGCTCTGCAACAGAGGACAGAGGGGCTGACACTTGCTCACGAGGCCCCCTGGCAGGGCTGTAGGAGCCCTCGGTCCCCTCAGCGGAGACTTCTCGCTTTTTCCTGCCGTACCTCCCACGGAAAGCCCTGATGAGAGTGCATTTCATTGACAGTTTTATGACCCTGACCATCCCCCCTGTAACCATATCTTTAAAATGGCTCCTTGTGTTCAGGTGGGTGAGAGCAGGGCTGTGCTCTTCTTTCTACTTCCTGCTGCTAAGACATCTCTGCCTGAAACAGTGGGACTAAAGTATTAAAAAGTGAGTTCTGGATCACAGAGCTGCTGAGCACATAACTTTGACCACTTTTCTTTTCCATCTTGAGATAAAAGCCAAAACATGTTTTTTAAATTTATGTTTTACATCTTTTAGTTGGGTATTGTTTTCCTGAGCGAATTCGAAGTATTGTAAAGATGTCTTCAAAGATAGACAACTTCAGCTGGAAAGAAATGAATGCAAATTACAGTGTATCCCAGTGACATGCTAATTTATAGCACCGTAAAGGTACAGTTCAAAGCTCGAATGAGCCAGAAGGAAGTTGGTGGATTGATGGTTTGCAGTGAGAAAGGTTTAGAAACAATAAAATGTAACCAGGATTTTAGCTTGAAAATGAGCTAAAGGGTCCATTTGTTCCAAGTTACTGAGTTTTTAATTTAGATCTGCTGTTAAAACCTAATGCATTTTGTATCTGTGGTTAGTAAATGACTCTAACCCGGTGTCTTTAAGGAAAAATTGCAAAAGAGCAGGAGTAATTCTCAAAGATAAGACTCCCAGCTGCAGGTTTCTTGGCAAAAATGTAATCTCTATATCTCACCTTTAAAATGAGATTACAAAGCACAAAAGCTTTTAAAAAAAAAGACTCACCTGTGATTTTCTTTTTTTTTAGAGGTTAGCAATTATTGTAAAAGGGAAAGCACATTTCCATACAGGCAAAATTCACCTGTAATAGCATATAAAATATTGTATATTCATGAACCATTGCTGGCAATTATTTACCCCAAACATTTGAACCTGAACAAGAATGCAAAAGCTATCATTCGACATATAAATACGTATATAAACATGTATTCCCATTTCTTTGCTCACTATTCATGTCATTTACACTCTACATCTACGCTTAAGGTGGAAATGTATTCAGAAAACATATTCTTTAGATTCCAAGCGCTGTCTGGGAAAAATTGAGAGGCACTTCGCTACCCAAATCAAGCTGATGAAAATCGGCATAGGGGCTTGTCACAGCCTGAGTGCTTTGAGGCTGGAGTAGATCAACCAGTTTGAAACTGGATAGCTCTTTTTAGAAATCAGAAGGAGAAACCTTTTTTTTTCTTTTAAGAGGCAATGAATTCTTAGGATAGGTAGATTTTATTTTTCATTTTATACTAAAGAGAAATATAACCTCTGGTTTGGTAATACAAATAACATCTCTTTCTAAAAGACACAAAGCTATTGATTAGGCATGTCTTTTTTTTTTTTTTTTTTTTTTTAGGAAGGCAAATGTCCTAGGTGTGGTGGGTCAGAGCAGCAGCCAGGCCACTCTCCCCATTGGGGTGCCTGTCCCCTGAACAGATGACTTGCCCCAGTGACCACTCTGTTCCAGACGACAGAGCTGCGTGCCTTCACTTGGGTGCACGTCTACACGGCCAGAAAACAAATGGGCACTTTCACTGAATGTTGTCTTCCTTTTACTCAAGACCATCTGATTCTAAGTATGTTTCTTAGAAGAAAAACAACAACAACAACCAGAATATTAGACTATTTAAAAATGAGTTCTCCTTAATAAATAAATTATCTATAAAATAGAGGTAATTAAATTTGCGAGCCGTAAAACAGGAATTCCATTTGCCAGTCCAAATAAGCAGCTACAAATTCTGCACTTTAGGTTGCATGTTCATTTTTAAAATGCCACACATTCATAAAGTTGCTTATTACTACACATGCCAAAACATTAAACAGTAACTATGATATAACACCCACTGGACAAATTTACAATTTGCAGGACCCTGGAGAATAATATTTCGTCTTGGAGTAGCTGGCTGCCTATTTCATTTGCGGATTTGAGCTAATTAAAAAAATATTAAGTGGATCTACCTTCAACCCACATACTTACTTATGCTTTTTTCTTTTTTAACCCATTTCGCCCCCTGCCTCCCTGCCCCCGACTGCCACCACCCCCCAACCGCCGCCTCTGCTTCTGGCAACCACCAATCTCTTCTCTGTATCTATGAGTTTGGTTTTTTCTTTTTATTTCACACATACTGAGATCATACAGTATATATCTTTCTCTGATTTATTTCACTTAGCAAATGCCCTCAAGTTCCATCGATGTTGTCACCAATGGTAGGCTCTCCTTTTTTATGGCTGAATAATATTCATATATATATATATATATATATATATATATATATATCTACACCACATTTTCTCCATCCATTTGTCTATTAATGGACACTTAGGCTGTTTCTATGTCTTGGCTATTGTAAATCATGCTGCAACGAACACGGAAGGGCATATATCTTTTCTGTTTTTGTTTTCTTTAGATAAATACCCAGGAGTGAAATTGCTGGATCATATGATAGTTCTATTTTTAATTTTTTGAGAAACCTCCATACTGTTTTCCACAGTGGTTGCACCACTTTACATTGCCGCCCATAGTATACAAGGATTCCCTTTTCTTCTTATAATCCTTATGCTATCTACATATGCTTCTTGATAATGGCACCATAAAAATGGATTTTAAAGACTTCTTCATGTGATTTTTGTTTACACCTGTATTGAGGGATATTATTCTAAACCCTAACTCGGTGGTAGCAACAGAGAAGGAAAGTGAAGATTAGATGCACAGGAAAGGGCCCTTGGGGCCCTTTTCCCAAGAGTACCATTTACCCATCCACTCTCTTCTTCAACATAACAAAAGTAATAACAGTCCATGATGAAGCCTTACATTTGAATGGCATTTGCCATTTAACCATTTTTAAAGAGAGAAGGCTAAGAGGAAGAGACCAGGAAAAGACGAATGGGGACATTCTTTCAAAGGCAATCCAATATCATCTCAGCTTACTGGGCTGTAGATGTTCTAGAGCAGCGGTCCCCAACCTTTTTGGCACCAGGGACCGGTTTCGTGGAAGACAATGTTTCCACGGACCGGGGCTGGTGGTGGGGGGGGTGGCGCGGGTTGGTTCAAGCTGTACCGCGAGCAATAGGGAGGAGGGTTCAGGTGGTAATGCCAGCGATGGGGAGTGGCAGGTGAAGCTTCGCTCGCCCGCCGCTCACCTCCCGCTATGTGGCCCGGTTTCTAACAGGCCACGGACCAGTACGGGTCAGCAGCCCGGGGGTTGGGACCCCTGTTCTAGATGGATGGCCTGTAGGTGTATACTCATGCCCACAGAAGATTGCTTCGATGACTTGACAATAAGGCCGGCAGTGAGACTGTCCTCTCATGACGTGTGATGAGAGCTGGAGACGTACAGGTCTGTCCTTGTTGGGGCTGGTGGCTGTGAAGCAGGCAGACTACTTTGGTGGGGAGGGCTGGGTCCTCCCCAGGCTAGAAGAGGAGTGGTTTTGGCAGTTCTTCCAAGTCAGCTCAGGCCCCAAGATAGGATTCAGCCTTGAGCAGAGATGGAAGTACTTAGCCAGGTCATCCTATTCAGTGCTTGAAGCAGGATACTGGAATTCTCCCATGTGCAAACCCACCAAACACATGCCTTGCTTCAGGCAGAAGGGCCACCTGAATCCCATCTCTTTGTACAGAGGTGCAGGTCAGGAAGCCCACTGCCTGCTCCGCTCAGGCTGGGGCAGGGACTCACTGCCATCTAACGGTGGGGATGTTTCCTCCAGGAATTGTTCGCAAAGGAGAGGCCACAGTGATATGGAGAACTTGAGGGCTTTGGTCTCTGGTCAAACTATTTCTCTCTCAGGCTGTGAGGCTGAGGTGGAGGGTCCAGGAACCAGGACCACCGGTCAGGGGTCAGAAGCCAACATGGCCCGGAGGCTCACTCCAGCCACGGCAAAGTCTGAAGTCTCTGACCAGATCTCCCTTGACCTGGGAAGGGTGTGGGAAATGTTCCCAAGGGGCTCTGGGGTGGCCACAAGTCAGGGCAGGAATAGAAGAGTGTCCTCACAGCCCCCAGACAGAGGCCCAGCGGGTGCTCCGTGGCTTTGATTGGGCTAATCTTTCTAGAGGGCCTTCCTGCCTGGCTTCCCGTGAAAAACCACTACTCATTATTTAAGATTCAGCTAAACTGTCATGTCCTCCCTAAAACACTCCCCCAATTCCCCAAGAATGGGCTGTTCTGCTTTTTGTACTCCAGAATGCTTTGCCCATATACCCATTATAGATTTTTATCGCACTTATGATACGCAAGACTACACATCTTTGTACCCACCAGATCATGAGCGAATGAAGGTCAAGAGGTGTGTTGTATTGATCTCTGTAGCCCCAACACAAAACCCAGAATAAATAAATAAATAAATAAATAAATACATAAATGTGGATGGATGGATGGATGGATGGATGAGAAGCTGAGGTCTTGTGTCTGAGGGTGTCAGCCAGATCAAAGTTCACTGGCTAGTTTTAGAGTCTAAAAAGATGGGTTCAGTGTCAAGTTCCAAGTGAAAAAGGAATCCACTTACTGGCACAAATTAATCGTGAAGATGTACTCTGTCTGGTGGGCAGGATCAGGCTTAGCAGTAAGACAAACACTCTTACAATATTCAGATCTGGGAGCAGATGTATTTCAGTCTCGTTGCCACCGAACATCGTTGAATTAAAAGTTAAACAGGGCATAGTTACTGCATGAGATTAAGCACAAAAGGACAATCTAAAATATGCAGCAAGATCTACTTAGATTCCAGTTGGTGGTATGGAGGAATTTGAACAGGACCTGTTTAAAATAGGTGAGCCTAAATTAATCCAGGGTAAGAAAGGGAACCTCTCAGCTTGCATTACATGGAGAAAGAATAACTGAAATCTGCCCCGAGTTATCAATCATTCATTCAGTCAGGTATCTTCTGAATACTTCCTAAGTGCACAGCATTGTCTGTGCTTCAAGGAGGGTGTAAAGAAATAGGCAGTGTGCACATGAAAGGAAGAATTTGTCAAGTGGGAGTGAGAGGGAGCAGGTGCTCCTCAAGGCAGGAGGGGGAGGGGGCCAAACAGCCGAGACATGAGGCAGGAATGAGCAGGGGGCCCGGAGCTGGAGGTCTTGGCAAGGTTCCATTCCATTCCATCTTACCAGATAATTATTCTCTTCCTACTACTCATATGTGGGTCACCTGGGCTGATCCAATTCTATACTTTTAGAGGTACAGACATTTTCTCTAGGACAACACATATTTTTCAAATATGGAAAATTTATACACAAACACATTTGGGCATCCATTCAAAAACGGAAACAGTACGGGGACTGCTGAAATCAAATCTGAGGAGTATTAGAGAAAGTTTTTATTTTGTAGTGAATCACACACAGTGCATTGAATAACTGTTAACAGGGAGGAGCAAGATCTGACTCCATGTTGGTTCTGTTCCTTTTACTTTAACCTTTGCTTTTCGTTGCTTTTGTCACTATAATCACTAAAAGGATGCTGTCCATAGCTGTAAGCATACATAATGGCCTGCCTCGGGGAACCCTGCCCTTCTGCCTGAATGTTAAACTAAAGTGCCTTTGTTCAGCTGACAGGGAGACACTGTGACCCTGCCCACCTGTGAATGGCTGCAGAAAAGAAGAAATTAACATATTTGCTCCCCGAGGCTGGCCAAGCCAGGAGATTTTTGCAAGACTTATGGCCTTTTTACTTCCTCATCTCCTCCCCCTCTCTGTTCTATAAAAGAAACTAGCATTCAGACCCCGATAAGATGCTATTCTGGGACGCTAGTCCGCCATCTTCTCGGATGCCCAGCTTTCCGAATAAAGTCGCTATTCCTCACCTCAACACCTCATCTCCTGATTATTGGCCTGTTGTGTGGACCAAGCAGACCGAGCTTGGATTTGGTAACATAACCACATTTACCAGCTGAAACCAAGGTCCTTTTTTTCCCCCAAATCTCTAATGCTCTGATTTGATAAATGCATCGATACTTGAATTTGCTAATGACATTCTTTTAGCCCTGACACCTTTCTTTAATTTGCATTGGGCACTCTTTGAAATGCTATGATTTTTCCTCAAGGGCACTTTATATCCATGAATTAAGATGTTTTTCATAATTCTCTCTGGTCTTTTCTTGCTAATCCAAGGCACCGAAAGGTACAAAAATGACCATTTCCCAGTCAAAAAAGGCAAGGACATTACAGACCTAATCAAGCTTAGAAATAAATACACAGAAAGAAACCTCAAGAACCAAAAGAGCACTTCCCTTCTGATGTTAGCATCTAAATGCCAGTCAATAACACAATAGCCTGTAGGTTGGTGTCCAAGTACAGGCCCTTGGGGGCTGCAGGACCGACGAGCCTGCACCAGCTGACCCCACAGCCTCGGCTCTTACACGTGCAGTTGGGTCTTCATCTCAAATGAACCATTCATACTTAGGCACCCTCTCATATTTCCATTTGTAATGTTGTCATAAAGAAATCTCATTTTATACTTTCCAGACTAATGATTCAGTACAAAAAAGATATGCTGCCAAAATAAGAGAATGGGGGAGGAAAAGAATTCTCGCAGACATTTGTGAATCAGCAAAGCAACAGGCCGAGAGAAACTATACAGTGACTTTCATCTTCTCCCACGTCCCAGTGACTCCGAGGCTTTGTGCACAATCTATTTAATCTGGGCTTTAAATACCATTCTTAGTTTTCTCTTTGGTGTCATATTTGTATTCGTCTGACTTTCCCTTCTACTGAGACCGTCTTATTTTAGCTGTTTTAATTTATATGATTTCCAACAGGATAGGCATGCTATGCAAAGTACTGAATGACAGCTTAACTTGGTTAACAAGTTCACATGGGCACTGACCAAGCAGAGCTGACTGCTGCCCCGGGCTGGGGCATGGTCTTAGACACCCCGTTTTCACTGGGTGTTACTCCTTTGGTAGCTGGGTCTTGGGGAGATGAAGTTGGGGGGGATCTCAGAGAGGGTCCTGCGCAGCCATGGGGTTGGTGGCAGGCACTGAGAACTTGAGGCCACAGCTATTACCAATGGGTACAGAAGTATTTTGATATTTTAACAACCAGTATGGGCATACTAACATCCATCTGACGGATATCATCTCCGTTAAGATCTATTGTAAGGGCTTCCCTGGTGGCGCAGTGGTTGGGAATCCGCCTGCCAATGCAGGGGACACAGGTCCGAGCCCTGGTCCGGGAGGATCCCACACGCTGTAGAGCAGCTGGGCCCACGTGCCACTACTGAGCCTGCGCTCTAGAGCCTGCAAGCCACAACTAGTGAGCCCACGTGCTGCAACTACTGAAGCCTGTGCGCCTAGAACCCGTGCTCCGCAACAAGAGAAGCCACCGCAATGAGAAGCCCGCGCACCACAACGAAGCGTTGCCCCCGCTCGCGGCAACTGGAGAAGGCCCGCGCGCGGCGACGAAGACCCAATGCAGCCAGAAATTAAAAAAAAAAAAAAAAAAAAAATTTTAAAATTTCATTCGTTAATCTGATTTTTAAATTTCCTTACCAGGAACCTCACGGGAGGAACCACTATTTAATTAAAATTCTCAGCTTTACTTCCATAAAATAAAATTGGCCCTAGAATTGACTTGGAATTTTGTTTTTCACAATTATGGTTTTTCGGATTTGACAATTCAGCTTCATGATAATGTATTTGAATCTCACGGTTTCTATTCTAACCCCAATTCAATATTCTAAGATATTCAGGAATATTACTTTTACTCCTGCTTTCATTTAAATGCACAAATACCTTTTTACTTTATCAGTTCTTTGGACTTAATCCTGTCTAGGAAGTTCATAGAAACAACAAAGAGAGAGAAAAAAGAGCCTGCTGTTTCATTAACAGTTGCCAGACATCCCTCCCAATACTTGTCCAGCAAAGCTCAAGGAAGAAGTTTAAAAACTGAGAACAACAAAAAATACCAACAAAAAAGTCGATATAGAATGTTCTTTTTTTTTAAAAAAAATCTTTACTCACTTGAATACCATCTCTGACTGTAATAAAAATGTTGGCTCTTTCTGAACCCCTTTAACAAAGATATAAGAAAGTTTCTCTTGTTACATGACCCGATTTTTATCATGTGTATTCTCAAAAGGGAAACCAGCATTTTATCCTGATGTGTTCAGAACCGAAGTGGTGTAAACCAAGCTCTGAATACAGAAAGAATAGGAGGAAGCTGAGGCTGGTCAATGGGCGGATGGCACTGGAGAAAGGCAGTAACACTTGACGTTAATTAAACATCTACCCACCCGGTCCTAGGCAGGGTATTTGCCAAGAAGTTCTTACATTCCTGTGGCCAGGGAACAGGGCCACACTAAAGTTCCATGGAAAACAACAGTGCCTTATAAAACATTTTAATCACTCCAGCTCCCCGCGATGACTAAATAATCTAACAAAAATTTTCATTGAATGGAAGCCTACTTTTGCGAACGTAATCAAATTTGGACTTAAAACTTTTTTGTTTTTGTCTTTAAAGAGGTTTCCTTTCTTCATTTTTCTCTCATGACCAACAACTGCTGATTTAATGTTAACTTGCCAGGGTTTTTACACTACAAAGATAGATGGTAGATATAATTTACAAAACAAAACAAAAGCCAAAAATCAAAAAACAAAATCAAATAAAGGGCGCTCTTACTTTGAGTGTATAGTCACAGAAGAGAAGCAGAGATGCTTCTCACCTAGCATGAAACAAATTAATTTCCAACAAACACAGAGAATAGGAACCATTTCAGATAGGCTTTCTCATTATATTTGTACAGAAGAGGCATAATTTTCCAGGCTATCGAAATAGCTTTAGAGAATACCTTTTCCGTACCGAAATCAGAAATTCCTAAATCTGTTCTGAGAGCCCACTGCATGTCCAGGCTTTATTATAGCGGACAACTTTTTTTTTTTTTTAACTTTTTATTTTATATTGGAGTACAGTCGATTAACAATGTTGTGATAGCCTCAGGTGTACAGCAAAGTGATTCAGTTATACGTACACATGTATCTATTCTTTTTCAAATTCTTTTCCTATACAGGTTATTACAGAATATTGAGCAGAGTTCCCTGTGCTATACACTACGTCCTGTTGGCTATCTATTTTAAATATAGCAGTGTGTACATGTCAATCCCAAACTACAGGGACAACTTTAAATAGCTGCGAGGCACTCTAGTTTCTGGAGCCGCATTTTTACCCTTCTCCCTGCCAGGAAGTGGAGGCTCCTACATGAAGTCTGTTCTCATGAAGGTGGTTCCCCGCCACAGAGTCCACAAACAGGGGCCCTAGCACGTGCAGGGCTCCCACTGAAATCAAAAGCCATCCCCGACTCATGCAGCTCTGTCCCCAGATACGGCTGCATCCCACACACGCTGCTGTCCTCACACCCACGCTGTTGTCACAGCACCCGCCGGACTGTTACTAAGGGCCCTGGTATGCTGCCGGATACATGCACTAAAGAGGAATTTCAAAACATATCTCAGGAACCCTCGTCCTTGGCTCCACGTCTACGTGCGCTCGACGTGGCCACTGCCTCTGGAGGAGCGGCTCCTCTCGGGCATGGTTCCCCGTGACTCTGGAGGCCTCCTGGTCCCCAGCTCCGGTCGAGAATATACAATGGAGATCAGAAGAATGCTGCAGGAGGAATCTAGGCCAGAGCCGAATTGGCTCGCTCACCTCCTGTTAGACCATTCATACAGGTCAGCACAGCTCACTTCACCCTCGTCCTCTCCTCGGCAATGGCTGCCAACCGGAGCTCCAACTCAATCCCAGTTCTGTATCCTTATCTTCTTAAGAGTCTCAGCGTCTTAGCCTGGGGTACCCGACGAGCTACGTGTCTGGCAAGCACTCCCCCCACCCCACCCCCTTGGGTGTTGTGGAGTAGCTGTTGTCTGTACATTGAACCAAGCAAGAACTCGAAGAAAAGGGCATTGTTGTTGCTGTTTTGATTAAGGTGGTTTGGGGAAGGCCATCTGTTCCAACTGAGAAAAGGGGCATGATCTGAGAGACAGCACAAAGGACTAAATCAATACGTGGGTCTCTTAATTCTTGTTAAACATGTAGGCTAAATTCCTATACGGGATGAGAGAAGTTTTGAACAAGTTTCAACATATTTGATGATATTTAGCTTCAGAACTCCTTTCCAACCTTTCCTAGAAATTGACATCAGTAAACCAACAGAGGGAAAGGATGGCTAAACGGTCATTACAAAGGGCTTCTGAGGAAAACGCTTGAGCGAGAGGATGATTTCTGTCCTCTGCTAAGGCTCTGAGGACTCTTAGACCCACGGTCTTCTAGACTGGAGGTGTCTTGTGGTATTCCCTGGTTGCTCTGGAGGGCTCGGCTTTGGTGACCCAGAAGCATCTGTTGCTTCCAGGCTGAGAGTCACAGTGATTTAGGGCCAGACTCTGCACATAGCTTTGTTTTCAGATTCTTCACACTGATGTCATAAGGAGCTCTGAGACTGTCCTAGCACACTTAGGACATGTCGGTCACATGCCACAGATTTCCAATATGCTTCCGAGAGCAATTCATTCCAAATGGTTTAGCTGTTGACACTAGAATCAGCTTTGGATTGGGAGTCTGAACTACAGCCCTGGGCTTTAGCTTTTGGGGTGCACCTGCTCCCCTCCCCATCTTCCCCCAACTCTTTTCCTTCTTTCATTTGAGTTCAACAAACACTCGCTGAATAACTGTGTGCCAGGTTCTCTGGTATGTAGTAGGTGATTACGTGGGCTGGGAGTCAGGGCGGCCTGGCCTGGGATCTGGCTGGGAGACTTTGGGGAAATTGCTTCACCTCTCTGAGTCTCGGTTTCTGCAGTGAGTGTCCTCAGATGAGTTCATGCACACAAAGTGTTTCCCACAGCGCCTGGCACAAGGGAGATGTGCAATATATAGTAGCGCTCACTGTCACACAGACGTACGTGATGGAGCACAAAGAGCTCATGGGCTAGTGGAGAAGGAAAACACTCAACAGGCCATTGCAATACTTCTGGTAAGTGCTGGTTTTGAAGGCGTAATAACGTAGCCCAGCCTTAGTTAGTAATTAGGTGGAAGGTGAGGCTCAGGGGAGGAATACAAGAATTGAGACCTGAGCTATATCTTATTGGATAAGTAGGGGAAGACAGCCTCTCTCTTTGGTTTGGAAGAAAATCAGAAACCATGTGGAAGCCTAATTTGGTATATATGGGGTGCCATTGGAGGTGACACACGATTTCTTCTGCGTATTTGCAAATGCGTCTATATGCTAAGGACAGGATGCCGCTTACATCATGTCATCCTGGTGGCAGGCCAAGAAGTCAACACATAGCGTAAGGATGGCAGCCCGTGGGAGGAGGATGGAGACTGTGTAGGAGGGGGACAATGAGGTGGAGAGAAGCAGAAGTCAGGCAGGGACCCAGCCGCAGGCTTTCACCCATCTGTGGAATGTAGGGGAACTCTTAAACTTGGAGCCTGCAGGGCTGGAACTGGCCCAGTCCCCTGAGACTTCAGGCTTGGGTCCCTGCCCGGCTGCGGTGCCACACCTAGAGCTCCAGCTCTATTGTTCTCAGCAGCTCTGCTCCCAGGCTTCTCCTTGGCCAGTCCCACCTCCCTGCTTTGTCTAGTTGGATTACCTATCCCAAGCCTGTCACATCACCTTCTCTGTCAATCTTTTAACCACTACCCCCCATTTATAATATTTTGCCCACATCTACTAACAACAAAACACTTTAAACCTAAAAAATATGTAAGAGATTTTCCTTATTCCTGCTGTATCCATGAACTTCAAGTGTCACCTACATTGTGGTTTGCCAAAATGTGTTTTTAGTCAATTTAATGTCTTTAGGAGACCTACTATGTAAAAAAATATGCACCTCATTTGAGTGCTTTTGGAACGCACACAATCGATCAGGCAATAAAGACTCTGGGATTCCAGAGTGTGTAGCCAATGATGCAGAAGGAACTTCTCTGAAAATTGTTTGCACGTTAGATAATTAACTTGAAGGCAGTCATACTAGGAGGTAATGAGAAGGTTTCTCTTTCTTCCTTCTGGTCTGCCTGTCTGCCTGCTTTCTGCTTACCTACCAGCATTCACTGAGCCAAAATGGAAAAGGGGGGTCTAACAGACCTGCCTGGCTTTGACTCCCGGCTGTGTGACCATGGACAAGTTAATTAGTCATTATGACACTTGCTAGAGAGTGATATGACTAATACTGTCTAGTTTTATCCTACTTTATACCTTATCAAAGCAATATGCTGGCCTTTGAAAGTGAACATGGTCCATAGATCTTTCTGTATGGCGAAGTACATGGGCTGGACTTGTACCGGTTCATTGGTACTCTTTCCTGACCTGCTCTGAACCAGTGAGATACAAAATAAAAATGGCTTTTATAACAATGTTGTCCAGAAAAATTGGAATCCTCATATCTCTTTCTAGTGTACCAGTTCTGAAGGGTAAATGTGCTTTATGCATGAATTTCTGAGTACTTGATTGTAAAGGATATTGCTTCATAAGAAAGACTGTAGAAAAATAAATCACCGTAATTATTATGTGAGCTGATGACATATAACAAATGTTCACAGTTCAGGTTCCTAAATCTTTCTAAGTGGTCAAGGCCTTAATCTGATACTCTTCCCACGACTTTGCTAAAAGTTTATTTACTGATGTATAATCCACGCTTCAGACCTTCCTTTTATGGAAAGCATATTCAAGCAGAGGAGTGGAACTATCTACTCCATTTGTGAAGGAGACTTTCCAGAAGGTACTTTCCTTTGGTTCTGATTTATCCCATATCCGGGGCGAACAAAAGTTTGATTTCTGCAAAATGATTTCTGATCAGCGAGCAGCTGCAAGGAACATCCGCAAGCTGCAGGATGCAGAGCAAGAGAAGGGAAGGACCTGACGGCTCATGGAATTGACTTGGAGTATTTTTCATTGGAACCTTGCCAGGGAGCAGGTTCACTCATCTCGGATGTGCGCAGAACAGCGAGTGGGGGCCGGTGGCTATGAAGTCAAGACCTGAAGGTGGTGCATTGGGATTCTTTCTACTGAAGGCCAGATTCATTACGAAACATTTTTACTCCACCAATTTTTTTTCCTTTGAATAGAGAGTCGGGATTTTTGAAACCACGCTTCCCAAGTTGCCTGAAAATGTGTGACAATTTCTAGCTTTTGAATGAAACTTTTCTGGGATATGGTCTGAAACAGCAGGTTCTAGTTTTGTTTGTTTGTTTGTTTCAACACAAGAAGCAGGCTGGCAGATAGACCAGGCAGAGCCCTGTTTCCAGAGGCTACTCAAACTTCTAAGCTCACGCTGAGTATGAAGTTGGTTCTCAGAGTCTTCATTTTCTCTCCAAATCCTCTCTGAATGAAGGTCCTTGCGGCTGCTCACTATTCTTTTGGAGGGTGACACTTACTTTCTATTCTCCTTCACTTTGAATATCATTTTTCAAGCTTTCTGGGAAGCGCCGTTACAAGTAACACCAGGTGCTGTGTTCAAGAAGGAAAGGAAGCAGCTCCATAGAATGTACAATACAACATTTGTTCGCAGGGAGCATTGGATTTAAACACACACACACACACACACACACTCACACACACACAACTGCAGCCTAAATAGCTCAATGTTTCTCTTGAAACACTCTAAGGGTTTCAGGAAATGCAAGGAAACTTTTAAAAACAGAGCATTAAAAAAATGGAAACAGAAGAATCAAAGGAAACATTAAAAAAAGGAATCCAAGTTGAACAGGGCTTGTAATAACATGCTTAAAAGAACGGAAGTTGGGAAGATAGATGAAGTTATATCATCAACCTGCAAATAAGAATAATCTCTTTCAGCATGAGAAAAGATCTACTCTTTGTAAGCAATTTTAGAGGGGGTGGATTTGTTTTTGTGATATCATTTTAGGAAGATACAGCTCAAATGAGCTCATTGCCTGTTGGAGGATACTGCTATTTTCTCAGCATAATTTATGTATGGAACCAAAGTAAATGGAAGAATAAACATCAACACGATGTTTTCTACGCTTGCCAAGAAACTATTATTTCTTCTTGAATTTTTATACAGCCTTGCTCTTCAAAGATCAGAGACCTGCAAAGGAGGAAATTCAGGTGGCAGAGAGCTGACCCCCAGTCCCTCCACTGGGGGGACCCGTGTGGGCCGGTGTGTGTGTCAGCCCACACACACCGACAGCTTGGGTCTGGCCCAATTTCCTGGTCACTCGGGCAGTGTGGCCAAACAGTGCTGGGGTATCTGATTCAATGCTCAACGGTTTAAGGACATGATAAACATTTCAAATCTTTTTGGAGGCATATTTTATATTTTCCAGCACTTGTGATAATATTTTATTAAGTATTTGATGGCAGTTTCTAAAATCACAGTTCCTTTATGATATCCTAGGATACAGCCTATCCTCCTTACTTAGTTTCTACATTTAGTAGGAATGTATTTGACTGGAAAATGTGTTAGACCCGTCTTCTTTGTTAGTGGAGGTATTAGGGTGACACATTTTTTATTTCTTTTTAAAAAAATATTTATTTATTTATTTACTTGGCTGCATCAGTTCTTAGTTGCAGCATGTGGGTTCTTTTGCAGCATGCGGGCTTCTCTCTAGCTGTGGCACACAGGCTCCAGAGCACGTGGGCTCAGTAGCTGCGGCGAGTGGGCTTAGTTGCCCCACGGCATGTGGGATCTTAGTTCTCCGACCAGGGATCGAACCTGCATCCCCCGCATTGGAAGGAGGATTCTTAACCACTGGACCACCAGGCAAGTCCCTACTTTTCATTTCTTAATTATTTCTTCACACTAATTATCTCTTAATTATTTCTTCACACTAATTATCTCTTTTTTTTTAAGAGTTTTTTTTTAAATTAATTAATTTCTTTATTTTTGGCTGTGTTGGGTCTTCGTTTCTGTGCACGGGCTCTCTCTAGTTGTGGCAAGCAGGGGCCACTGTTCATCGCGGTGCGCGGGCCTCTCACTATCGCGGCCTCTTTTGTTGCAGAGCACAGGCTCCAGACGCGCAGGCTCAGTAGTTGTGGCTCAAGGGCCCAGTTGCTCCGTGGCATGTGGGATCTTCCCAGACCAGGGCTCGAACCCGCGTCCCCTGCATTGGCAGGCAGATTCTCAACCACTGTGCCACCAGGGAAGCCCCTAATTATCTCTTTTAAACCAAGCTTAGGTAGCTGTATATATTTTTTAAGGGAAGTGATTAACTTCTCTCCCCGCTAATGGTTTAAAACTCTCCTTCTCCTAAACTTTCCCAGGAATGGCCACTTTGGGTTTGTTGCAACTGACATTGAACGTGAATAGTTCCGTATGTCCATCATAGCCTCACTTAGTTGTCATCCTTTAAACACATGTGTGTGCACACATGTATATGTGTGTACATGTACTGCTTAGTTATACCACAAGGGCACTTAATATCCCTTGTTCTCCATTGCCTTTTCTTTGTGTCTTCATTGTTCTGGTTTTCTGACCCCTGAGTTTAAAGGCAGTATATGTTATGGTAGGGTTATGCCCAAATGTTTTCATCTTTATCTTTGGACCAGTTCATCAAATGCTAGGGAAGCGCTTTTGCATTTTAGAATAGCATACCTGTAGATCTCACAAACCCGAATGGCAGTCCCTAAATTGCATTGCTTTAAGGCGAAACACCACGGGGTAATTCCATAGCTGTTTTTCATGAATTTACTCAATCATCTTTACTATTTGTATGTTCTTTTCATTTTTAATGTGGCAAAAAAATGTGAGTTCTTCTTTCTTTAGACTGTAGTTCTGGGGGTTAAAAAAAAATAATTTTGCCAGCTATTATTTCCCCAGTCTTTGTAATAAAATTCCTGTAGAGGAGAGGTGAAAGGGCTTGAGCAACACCTTCCAGCCTCTGGCTTGTTAGAGAGGATGAAGGGTTTCTAAGCAGGATGAAAGAAATAATCCAAGAAGGAAGCCAGGAAGAAAAGGGGGTGGAGGGAAACCTAAGCCAGCGTCGAGAGGTTGGTAAATAGAAGAATGTGACACAGAAGAGCAAAACAAGAGAAGCTACTCGGATAAATCTCACCATCCATCCTCGAAGGCCGATTTCAAAGACTTCTTTTCTGGGGAGCCATCTCTGCCTTCCTCACTCACCCTCACACTCTCACCACTGGTGTCCCAGGACATTTTATCTGCATCTCCCTTACAGTCCCTGCCAATGTCTACTTTGGATTATAGGTATTTGTGTGATTTCCTGTAAGCCCTCCATTCATTCAACACAATAAACAATTACTGAGCTCCACTTCCCTTGATACCAGGTGCTTTGCTAGATGCCAGGGGTACAAAGATAACTGGGACATCATCCCTGCCCTCAACAGGCTAACGGTGGCCCAGTCCTTGCCTACAATACCAGGCCTGTTCCCTGCTGAGACCCATCATCTTGTTTCTGTGTCATTTCTCTGTCAGTGCAGTCTCTCTTGCCTGAAATGTTCTTTTCTCCTTTTCCTTTGTTTGTCTGTCAAGGCTCAGGCATAAACTCCTCAGGAAGGTTTTTCTGAACTGCCAGACTGGGTTCCCATATCATATGCACACTTTTCTTTAGCACCGCCCATAAATCAAGACTTTCTGTTTACAAGACTATCTCCTCCGGTGGATTCAGTGTGGGAACCTTGCCTTCTAATCTTTGATTTTCCAAGATCAAGGACTTTGCCTGGTCATAATGTCCCTCTAAGGTAAGGTGGGAAAGATATCACTTATCCATGTTTACGGGTAGGAAGACAAAGGACAGTGCTGGGGACTGACGCCCCTGCCCAGATTCTTGTGTTGAAGCCTAACCCCCAATGTGATGGTATTTGGAGATAAGGCCTTTGGGAGATAATTAGGTCATGAGGTTAGAGCCCTCGCGAGTGGGATTAGCACCCTTACAAGAAGAAACACCAGACAGAAGATCTCTCTCTCCTTGCCAGGTGAGGGCACAGCAAGAAGATGGCCGTCTGCAAACCAGTAAGAGGGCCCCTACCAGAAACAGACCATGATGGCACCCTGATCTTGGACTTCTCAGCCCCTAGAACTATGAGAAATATATTTCTGTTACTAAATCCACCTAGTCTCTGGTACTTTGTGAAAGTAGCCCAAACGAAGACAAATGGAGAGGATAAGTGACCCAGCCCCAGATTTAAATGATGGTAGGTTTGGGCAAGAAGCCACATCTTCTGCTCTAGCCACCAGACTACTAGATTTCCTATTAGAAAAAGGTGTACCTGTTTCTTCTGTGTCATCTTAGAAAGAATGTTTGGAGAGAAGACTGAGTAGAAGGGTTGGGAGATACAAAGATTCTGGGACAGACATGGTAGGATGCCTATTTGACAATACAGGGAAATAAGTGAAACGCTATTTTTTGTAGTCTCTGAAGAAGACAGGTTCTTCTTCAGAAGAGGGCTAGTGCTGTTGCATGGATTCTATCCATGTCAATTCAAGAAAGGAAAATAATGCGGGTCAAAGGAAACAGGGTGAAAAGTAGATTAGCAGGTGACTACTTCTGCTAGGCAAGAACACACATGAAAAAATATCCAGACAGAGGGCACCTGGGAAGAATCAGATTAAAGCTAGAGTTAAAGCAAAGCTGCGTGGAGAACCAAGCTGCAATCCAGGAAAAATGGGAAACAGCTGAACAGATTTATGAGTGAATATCTAATTGATGTGACTTTTAAATGTGCTGATATATTTTATTTTTATGGAAGGGTGACAAACAGGAAGCACAAAGCAGTGGAAGGGGCCTGATTGTCCCATTTTAATTCAGAAGCTCTGGTTTTAGGTCTCTCTCTTAAAACTCACAGGCTCTGCCGCTTTGGGCAAGTAACTTAGCTTCTCTGAATCTTAATTTCTTCTTAAGATGATATCATGCTATACTTTTATAGGGTCATTGTAAGGATCGACCCTTCATTAAGAAGTCCAGATTTGTTTTTCAAATTACTACATTTGGGGTTGGATTAGGCTGTTAGCCAGTTTTCTCAAAAGCTTGTAGGCAGATACCCCTTTATGTCTTGATGGCAAATTTCAGTTACATGGCCACCCCCAGCTGCAAGGGAGTCTGGGAAAATAACTACCAGTCTTGCTTTGGTGGGGTTTGTTTGTTTGTTTGTTTTTGTCTCTATAAAGAGAAGAATTTCAGGCAGAAGGGAGTTAGGGAAGGTTTTTGGATCCGTCAACCTGTGCTTTCCCATGCCCAGCTGCGATAGCACCTGCGTAAGTGGACAGAAGAACGGGATCATGGGACAAGCAAGCTATGCCGTGGGCTTGGGATAATGAATCTAATTAAATAGTACATTGAAAGTAATAGAGGCAGTGGGTGGAGCAGCCCATTAAGATGAACTGCTGAAGCGGTGCCACCACGAGTTTCCAGGAATAATACGTAGGCATGCTTCCAATAAAACTGAGTAGGAGAGCAGGCTGCTTTCTTTTAGACTCTCCCTTTTTCATGATCTGATGTCACCATTTGCGCTTCACTTTTCACTTCTCCCTCTTACCCACCCCCAACCCTAATGGTTTTTAGTTCTCCTAAATCAGCACTCCAGAATGCCATTTTAGGGCGGGCCCCATTTCCCAGGATTTTCTGTTGCTCTCTCTTCTCCCCAGTAACTCAACTATCCTATGTTTCATTTTCTCAGACTCCAGTTCTTGGTTAGTTGCCTCTGCAACTGAAAAAGAAAGAAAAGAATGAAGAAAGGAATGAAGGAAAGGAGGAAGGGAGGGAGGGAGGGAGGGAGGGAAGGAGGGAGGGGGAGAGAGAGAGGAAGGAGAGAAGGAAGGAAGAAATTCAAGCTAAGATGAGGTGGCTTAGCCCTCTCTTCAAATATTTACATTTTAATAGTAGCCGTTAATGTCAATGCAAAGTACTGCAAAAGGGAACACAGGTATGATTTGGGGCATTGTGCAATAGGGTAAGACGAGTGGAAAAGAGATTTTCAGATGAGGGGACCTCGCCTTAACTTTGTCAGATAGCACATCCCCACATTGGTTAAGCCAAAGGCCAACCCCGTTAACACCATGTGGGAGCAGAGATGCAGGAAGGGAATGCAGAATGGACTTGCCTCTAATCAGTGTGTGGGGTGATAGGACAGGGTGGTGGTGTACTACAGCTGGGTGGGGAAGGACAGATCTGTCCAAACATGAGAAGGAGAACTGATGTGCTAAGGAGGGATGACACTGGGTTTAAAATAAAGCTTCATAAAAAGCTACACAGTTGGGTAACACCCAATCAAAACGCTGCTGCTAATGGACTATTAGCATGGAGATAAAACTGTGAATTACACAGGGTAACCACGGGGGGAGGGGTGGGTATATAGGGAGATAGGACTGAGGGAAGACAGTGAAGCTAGATAAAAGTTAGCCTCACACTAAAGCAACCCCAGGCAAAACGAAAATGTCTTCGCTTATTCTTCAGTAGAATGAATTTTTTATCCTGTGTGTTTAGCTACAAGTGTGTCCTATTAGAAAACCATCGGTAAAAGAATATATACAGACAAATTAGGGAATAATCACTCACAATATAATTGCTGACTTTACCAGAAGAATTCTCCTTGAGTTTTCCTTAAGTGCCATTTAAAATACTACGCAAGTTACCAAAGATCTTTTTTTTTTTAATGTACAGTACAGCTTTTAAGAATTCTATTTCGTAAGGTAATTCCATATAATAGAGAGAGAAAGGTTTTGGTCAATTTAATTCGGCATTAAAAAAAAGAAGAAACATACGCTGCTAATAGAGAGAGGAGATAGAAAAATGCAACCCACCTTCAGCTGTAATAAGGGGTCATTTTGTATGCTGTGCCAGTAAGCTCCTGTTTCACCAAGAAGAATTCATTAAGTTAGAAAGTCAATAAAAGTGAGCTTTATTAAAAAAGAACTGATGTAATTAAAGGTACTGGTGAAAACTAGACGCAGTTACGAAGGGGAAATGACTCAGCGGCACGTTTAAGAAATGAAACAATGTACCACAGAATCTTCTCCCAGTTTAAGTTATTTCAGAAAAAAAAAATATGGTACTCTACATAATTTGTAATAGCCAAGGTGAATGCCAGCATGACGGAGGAAGAAGTGCTTCCATAAAACTGTCATTCATCAAATAATGGTGAATTATAGTATTGACAGTGCTTGCAGCCCAAGAAATCTGTTGGCGGAGGTGATCAGAAAGCCCCCGCGCGACTCAGGCTGGCAGCTTAAGGTGGGGAGAAGCAGTGTTCAGCAATACTGTTCTGTATGTTACCATCTAAATGAGAATGCTCGGTCTCCGGGATACGTAAAGCTGCAGACTGGGGAAAATAGGTTTAATACTCTCTGAAAATCCCAGATCAAATGATATTTCTGTGGAAACAAATGGATAGGCTAGTCAAATGAAAGAACATGCACACATTAAAGGGCAGCAGAGTGCCTGTGCAGTATGCTGTTTAAAAAGCAGCATCCCGGGCTTCCCTGGTGGCACAGTGGTTGAGAGGCCGCCTGCTGATGCAGGGGACACGGGTTCGTGCCCCGGTCCGGGAAGATCCCACATGCCGCGGAGCGGCTGGGCCCGTGAGCC
>NC_041228.1:63164953-63213269 GCF_002837175.3 Physeter macrocephalus | reverse complement strand
GGGTTCGTGCCCCGGTCCGGGAAGATCCCACATGCCGCGGAGCGGCTGGGCCCGTGAGCCATGGCCGCTGAGCCTGTGCGTCCGGAGCCTGTGCTCTGCAACGGGAGAGGCCACAACAGTGAGAGGCCCGCGTACCACAAAAAAAAAAAAAAAAAAAGCAGCATCCCATCCAAGCTTATGTGGTCTGAGTCACGTGGCTGGAATACAGGGCACAAATCCACTCGCCTCAAGACCAAGTAATGTGTACGCTGGGCATTTTTGCAGACCTCAGATACAGGGATATGTAAAGAAGCCAGAAGAACCCTGTGAGTGACTACCACCTTCTCCCCCTTGGGGCCTGCAGCTTAACGTTTTCTAGTGATCTGAACACTGGCCTGGGAGACAGAGAAACAGCCCGAGGCCTGGATTTGCCAGTGATGCCATATGACAAGCTGCTGCCTAGTCTAACACCTTCTAATATAACACCATCCAAAGGATTAAGTGCTTACTGGCTAAAAAATAAAATGGAAAGGGGGATCCGAAGGCGCTCCAAGCGATAGAAAGCGTAGTGCAGCATTCTACCAGCTGCCTCACCCCTGTGTCGACGGGAAAATCACAGGCGTATTGTGAGAAGAAGAGAGATGGAGAAGTTTGGAAATTGCCAGTTACAAAAATAAAAAATAACCTATAATAAAATCAGTTGCAAACGGATGGCACTTTCCAGACTGGAATAGAACATTTTCATATGCTCTGTGATCCACACAACCTTTCTCGTCTACCCCCAGAGAGCTGCCAAGACAATCAAATGAAATATTTTCTGCAAGAATGATTTATCAACTATAAATCCTTTAAGAATTTATGGTGGCGAGTGGTCTAAATGGTTAAAAAAACAAAACAAACCCCAAAATACCTCAGCAAGCTCGAAGAGGAGTGTCTGAAAATGGTTAGGCCTTCATCATATTGCTAGAGTCTGCAGGCATTTTTCTCTTGAAATGCCTGCCAACATACATCAGAACTGCATAGTTTGGGGCAGTAAAAGGGAGACTGTCTAATACAGTATAAATAAAAGTTGGGTGACCAAGTTTGGGGGATGGGTTATTTCATGATCTAATTACTGTCAACTTACCATGATATGTAAGGGAAAAACATTAGAAAAAGTTTTGGTGAATCTGAAACTTTAAGTTTACCCTACCTAAAGCTTTTTCCACCCACAAATTGCTGCTCTGTTAACAAACAAAAGCAAAACCAAAAACTACCACTTTCTATCTCTAAGTACTGCTTAGGACTGAGTGTTCCTCAGCTTTGCTCTATTTGTCCCTCCTCATACACAGGAGGTGTGTCCCATTTACCTCCCATCTTAATGGGTGTGTCTGTTGGGGAGAGAAGAGAAAAAAAGTAGGCTGGTTTGAACTAAAATTAATTCATGCCTTTTGATATATTATAAAGCTAATTTCTACCCAGCCTTCCAACAGATCAATAGTCCACATGCCAATGTATCACAGAAGGCTACATTTAAAAATGGATCAGTCTCCCCATTGGAAGTGGGTACGTATGGTCTCCAAATGATATAAAGGAAGGTACATAACAAAATTCATAATAGCCAAAAACTGAAAAGGATAAACTGTGGGTAGTCCAGTCATGGGATATTAAACAGCAATGACAATGAACGACCTGCAGTTACACTCAACACTATATATAAATATAAAATTGAGTGAAAGAAATCACAAAAGAGTATTTACAGCAAGATTCCATTTATGCAAGGTACAAAAACAAGCAAACTAAATGATGTTGTTGGGACCTTTGGGGAAGGGGGTGTGACTGAAAGGGACACAGTGGGGGCTTCTGGGATGTTGGTGTGTTTCTTGATCAGGCTACTGGTTAAATAGATGTGTTCAATTTTTGAAAATACATCAAGTGTATACTTATGGACTTTTCCCCGTGGTGTGTTTTACTTCAGTAAGACATTTTTAAAAAGTGAAGCAGCCTCTAAGTTGACGGGATTCAATTAGATTTGTTCTGACCAGTACTGTGATACCACCTGTTTCCAAACTTCCTAGCTCCCGTGGATCGGGCAGCAACTGATGAACAGAAATTTCATTGGTTTCTGAGGCTTAAAATTGAGACACAGAATATATAAATAAGTACTTTTACTTTTACTGTAAATCATGGATTCAGTAAAAGCATCTGTAAATTCAATGGGTCATGGATTTATTATTTATTTATTTATTTAGTAGTTATTTCTGAGATACACATTTTAAAGTAATAACTAGAGTTATGACTTATAACATTATACCACAACATATAAGATTTTTAGAAATTTCATGTAATGTCTGAAACATTTATATAAACATATTTCCATACAAATAATCCAAAGAAAGTTTAGTATTAGTTGTTTTTTTGGTTTGTTTGTCTTTTTATACTGCAGGTTCTTATTAGTCATCAATTTTATACACATCAGTCTACACATGTCAATCCTAATCGCCCAATTCAGCTCACCACCATCCCCACCCCACTGTGGTTCTCCCCCCTTGGTGTCCATACGTTTGTTCTCTACATCTGTGTCTCAAATTCTGCCCTGCAAACCAGTTCACCTGTACCATTTTTCTAGGTTCCACATACATGAGTTAATATACGATATTTGTTTTTCTCTTTCTGCCTTACTTCACTCTGTATGACAGTCTCTAGATCCATCCACGTCTCAACAAATGATTCAATTTCGTTCCTTTTTATGGCTGAGTAATATTCCATTGTATATATGTACCACAACTTCTTTATCCATTCATCTGTCAATGGGCATTTAGGTTGCTTCCATGGGTCATGGATTTAGAGATCCATGGATAGGTACTCTGAATTCAGCAGATGATATTTTGGTTATATGGATTTTGTTCTACTTTTGAGATGTCTTAAAAACCTTGGAGATGCCATATCCTCTATATGACAGAAATCTAAACGGTGAATCAAAACCATCTACTGAATTTCTTTAAATTGACAAGGGATTTTCCCATTGATATATGATCAGGGTCTCATTTAATGCTAATTTAGAATCATTGAAGATCCCTTTGCAAATGATCATGGTATGATTTTTAACACTCCCATTTTATAGATCAAGAACCTGAGACCCAGAGAGGTTAAATGATATGCCTGTGGCCAGACAGATATTCAAAAGCAGAATATGGACTAGAATTCAGGTTCCCTAACTACTAAACCAATTCACTTTCGCTTTAGCTTTCTGGCTTCCATTTTATTGTTGATTCAGGGAATCATGAACAACTAAAAAGAGATGGTATGAAATGAAGTTCTAATGGGTCAACACTAAAATTTTAATTTACTGTGATATTTACCCATTCTAAAGAGCAAGGCCAAGAAAGTATGTGTTCCTAAGTGATTATTGATTTTTAGAAACTGGATAATATCAGTTTAGGAACTCATATGTTAATACTATCTTTTAAAAAAATACTAATATATTGGAAATTATGATTATTTTTACCAATGGGAGCTGTGTTGGCTATTTTATTTTCTTGTTGAAGAACACATATTATCAGAAGAGCACTAAATGTCATCAGACTAGCCAGAACAGAATTTATCAGACCCTCCTACATACATCTGAAGACATACATCTGAGATAGATTTGAGGTTATCTATAACTTCTTAGCTTCAGGCTATTGGTCACACAGATGTATTCAATTTTTAAAAATATATCAAGTGTACACTTATGCACACTTGGGCTATTTTTACCTTACAATGGCCTTTCAAGGACTATTTACCTGCTGTGGGTCATTACTATTTGTAAATAGTAATAATTACCTGAAGTTGAAACCATTTACAGTGTTCATTCCATTTCCCAGGATGTGTATGGCTCCGACTCACTAACTGTAGAGCAAAGTAATTTCATTATTTTTTAACCGATTTACCTTCTGGCTTTGTATTATGGGTAATGTACTGTGACTTGGCACTGTGACCCTTATTCAGATTAAAAATATAAGTTTCCTTGATCACGGCTGTGTAGCATTATAGTCTGATTCAGTACACTTCTAATAATAGGAATTGCTAGACGAAACTAGGTTAAAAGGAACCATCAAACAAATGAATTAACAGCATAAAATTTTGTGGCAGACGATAGGATCTGAATGCATTCTCATGCTAAGGCTCTCAGATGACTGGGTATAAACTGCACTTCCCTCTCATTTCCTGAAGAAATGGTAACATCTCTCATGGCCCTTGTACCCACAGATGGACCCGTTAGCCATAGGCTCAGTGGACACACAGAGATAAATGCTCACAAGTGGGTTCTAAGTACTGTAGAAATTCGAGCATAGAGAAAATATTAATTACATACCATTCTCATCCTAAACAACAACTGGGGGTGGGCATGATATGAGATCAATGCATCCAACAAATACTTCTTGAGAACCTATTCTGGCAATTGGAGCTTAAATGAGATAATCCATGTGAAGGGTTTAGCACAGTGACTGGTATATGATAAACACTTATAAATGTTATAAGTAACACTTCCTAAAGGAAGTGACATTGAAGCTGTCACAGGAAGGATGGGAAGTTAAGCAGGCAGATGGGAGAGTTGTCAAAGGCAAAAAAGGACAGCGCCACTCTGGGACTGTCAGGGGTTCAGGAAAGCTGGGACACGAGGTGGCAGAGGCAAGGGATGGGGCCACAGAGATGAGCAGTTGGCAGAGTATGAAGAGCCCCATCATCCTCGTTACAGAGGTTGGTTTTTATCCTTTGTGCAGTAAGAATCACAAAGAGCAGTGCTTTTCACACTGCAGGATCTCATCTGTTAGTTAGCTCTGAAATCATTTTCACGGGTTTCAACCAGCATTACTTTCTCAACAAAAGAGGTCAAAACAGAAGAGGACAGGACAGAATAAAAAACATAAAACTTGTTTGTATATTTATGTGTGTATTGGGTCATGATGTTAAATTTATTTCTTATTGTAAGCCACAGCCCAAAAGTTTAAAGGCCACTTCTTTGAAGTATTTAAGTGGACAAACGATACAAACAGCCTTGCACTTTGGAAAATCAGCTTGGCTGCCACGTAGAAAGAACTGGAGGGGGACAGGCGTGAGAACAGGGAGGACAATTGCCACAGTCAGGCTACAGATGACAGTGTTCATCTGAGGGCGGGTCTCATGAGGGTGGACAGAAGTTCTGCAGATACGTACTGGGATGCTGAGGAGGACGAGAGGGAGCTGAGGAAGGTGTCAGAAATGCAGCCTGGGTTGCCCGAGTTTCTATCTTAGGCAACAGGTTGGGCACCTGGATGAGTCTTGCTGCCCTCCTCTGGGGCAAGGAACATCAGAGCCAAAGCGGTTTTGGAGGCATAAGAAAATTATTAGGTCTGGACATGCTGAGGCACAACGTTGAAAATATGGAGGGGCTTCCCGGGTGGCACAGTGGTTGAGAGTCCGCCTGCCAATGCAGGGGACACGGGTTCGTGCCCCGGTCCGGGAGGATCCCACGTGCCGCGGAGCGGCTGGGCCCGTGAGCCATGGCCGCTGAGCCTGCCCGTCCGGAGCCTGTGCTCCGCAACGGGAGAGGCCACAACAGTCAGAGGCCCGCGTACTGCAAAAAAAAAAAAAAAAAAAAAAAAAAGAATCCGCCTGTCAATGCAGGGGACACAGGTTCGACTCTCAACAACTGCGCCACCAGGGAAGCCCCCCAGTCTTATTTTTAAGCCTTTTTCTTAATTCCTCAATTCCTCCCCTTAAACGATGTCATTGAGAAGTTTTTTAAGTCACTTTAAACCTTTTTTTGAAATAAGTCAAAGCCTGTAGACGGATAGATGGACAAATAGATTAGACAGATGGCTGAAATTCATGGATGGCTGTTTATTTGATTATTAATCAAAGACCTATGAGCCTGAGTAGTTGAATTAGTTCACTGATTTCACTTGTTTCTTTCTTTTCCTAAAAAAATTTAAACGTATACAAAAGTAGATAGAATAGTATAACGAACCCCCATGAACCCATGCCCCAGTTTCAACAGCTGTCAACTCATGGCCAATCTTGTTTCATCTAAACCCCCATCCAACTTCCCAACTCCTGGATTAATTTAAAGCAAATCTCAACCACTATATCACTGCATTGGTAAATGTTTTAGTATAAATCTCCAAAAGATAAGGACTCTTTAAAAACATAACCACGGGGCTTCCCTGGTGGCGCAGTGGTTAAGAATCCACCTGCCATTGCAGGGGACACTGGTTTGATCCCTAGTCTGGGAAGATCCCAAATGCCATGGAGCAATTAAGCCCCTGCGTCACAACTACTGAGCCTGCGCTCTAGAGCCCGTGAGCCACAACTACTGAAGCCCACGAGTCTAGAGCCCATGCTCCGCAACAAGAGAAGCCACCGCAATAAGAAGCCTGTGCACCGCAACGAAGAGTAGCCCCCGCTCACCGCAGCTAGAGAAAAGCCCACGCGCAGCAACGAAGACCCAACACAGCCAAAAAATAAAAATAAAAAAAATTAAAACATAACCATAACACCATTATCATACCTAAAAAAAGTTAACAATTCCTTAATACCATAAAGCATCAGCCAGTGTTCAAATCTCCCCCAATTGTGTCTGAATTTTTTTTTAACAGATTGAATTTTAGACACTGATTATTTCTGGATCAACTTATAAAACAGTTCCTCAGTAAGTTAAATTTAGGATCAGAATGGAAACTTACCAAGGAACCTTCGCTTCATGGCCTGAGGCTGGATTCCTCCAGCTCTTCCTTAAACTTTTATTTCCTTTTCCTGTAGTCCTCCCATATTGCCTCATCTTCTTTATCTACAACTTGAGTTCATGAGTGCATGTACACACACAATGGGGGAAGCTTTGAAACTTGCTGTGGTGTAAAAACGAATGCGTGATATAAAAATGAAAATTGTAATACAGCAGAGAAATGGGCTAAACAAGTCCTGAAGAAAACTACTGTTAAGAATTATAAAATTTATAACTAATGACAACTATCAACGCTTTGAGCAGGATTATTTTCTAATACAGATATATTTAAACACGATCTACACATGTATATATATGTGTATGTATATATATCTACATACATATGCAGATATTTATGTATGTGTGTGGAGGCTGAAAAAGAACACTTTACTGTGCATATTTGAAATAGATGATCTTATTCCAAAGTTTCTGAAAAATTTTACATCCCTCTCAAAATACCTTTAGGAACACAGATATATTAAAGTGAATGGTTTCAGGGAAAAAAACCCCCCAAAACACAGAGTCAATATGCCTTTCCTTCTACTTCTCTAGTCAGCCTCCTTACTGGTCTCCCTGACTCTAGTCTCTCTCCCATGTCATCAAACACACAGATGCTGACAGAGCTAGTTTTCTAAAACACAGATCCAACGTGTCATGTCTTGAACATCATCTGTTGTTAATGATCATCTACAGAATCAAGTTCAAATTTCTACAAGGGGCAATCCAGGATTATTACAACCCACCCCCAGCCTACTCTTCCAGCCTCCACCCCACCGCACTTTCCCACACCAGTCCCTCTGGCTAGGCGGCAATCGTTCTATGCCCTCGGGTCTCCTTCAGGCCTCTGTGGTTTTGTTCATGTTGTTCTCTCTGCCCCAAATACAATATTTATTATTTACCCAGCATGATCTTGCAATGAAGAGATAAAGATAAGGAATAAGGCATGATCATTGCTCTCTGAGGAGCTCACAACCTGATGGGAAGCACTGATAAGTAAATACATTTCAATAGAAGTGTGATGAGTACAGACGTATTAATGTGTACTAGGTTGGGTGGTGGCATAAAAGAAGGGGGGACTTAATTGTGTTATGGATATGAGACTCTTAGTCGGCACGCAGAAATAAAACATGCACCAAACACATGCAGAAAGGAGGCCCAATCTATGATTTAAGCACCTCCCAAATTAAACATGTAGAAATAATATGTGGCCATGGGATGGCTATATTCAAGAGCCCAATCTAAAAGTGTTTGCAGTTTATTACAGGTGATACTTAGGACAGATTGTAATCACAAACTCAAATATAACTGGTTTACTTTAAGAAGTCTTTGTTACCAAATAAACACAAAATCTGTGGGAACCAAACTAGAAGTGGAGGATAGCAAAGAGAGGCCAAGCATTGTGACTTACACACTGAGAGACTGAAGCAATTCCTTCCAACAGATTATGAAGCGTGCTAAAATACAGACTCATAATTCTTGTAGTTCAACGTCACACTGAGAGGTAAAGCTACCACCGTAAATTTGAGTACGCCATACTTGCAGCTACATTCACTCTTATGTTAATTACTTAAAATATTTTTAAAAATTCTCATTACAGGGGCTTCCTTGCTGGCACAGTGGTTAAGAATCCGCCTGCCAATGCAGGGGACACGGGTTCGAGCCCTGGTCCGGGAAGATCCCACATGCCGCGGAGCAACTAAGCCCGTGCACCACAACTACTGAGCCTGCGCTCTAGAGCCCGCGGTCCACAACTACTGAAGCCCGTGTGCCTGGAGCCCATGCTCCGCAACAAGAGAAGCCACTGCAATGAAAAGCCCACGCACTGCAGCGAAGAGTAGCTCCCACTCGCCGCAACTAGAGAAAGCCCGCGCGCAGCAACGAAGACCCAACACAGCCAAAACTAAATAAAATAAAATAAAAAATAAATAAATTAAAAAAAATTCTCATTATGAAAAGTATAATACAAAGAGTGCATATATACAAATTTATTTTTTAAAAAAATCAACAAACATCCATGTACCCACGTCTCAGGATAAGAAATAGAACATGACTAGTATCTTGAAAAAGCCCTAAAATCTCCTTCCCCAGTTGCCTCCCACTCCCGTCCTATGAGTGACCATTATCTTTTTTTTTTGTGCCAACATTCCTTGGTTTTTCTTTATAACTTTACCGTCTATATCCTACCGCCTAAACAACACTTGGGTTTAGTTTTGGAAAACCTCACAGCAAGCACAGACCTAACAGTCTAAAGAAATTCAAGCAATATCGCTGTTACTAGATGGAAGGTCAGGAGAAGGCAGACTCAACAGGGGCCTAGCCTGGTTCAGGTTCTTTGAGGATTTGCAAGAGCGTCTACTGCAGAAGTCAGAGGGCAGCTGAGCAAGCCCTGAGAGACAGAGGTCTCACCACCTCTAGGCCAAGGTCACAGCCACAGTGCTGACCAAGAACCGGACATCTGGCAGGATTGTGGTCAGGTGTAGGCTGCTATCTTCTGTATTTTTATTATTGTGCCAAAATGCACATAACATAAAGTTTACCATTTTAACCATTTTAAAGTGGACAGTACGAATTATTAGAGAAATGCAAATCAAAACTACAATGAGGTATCACCTCACACCAGTCAGAATGGCCATCATCAAGAAATCTACAAACAGTAGATGCTGGAGAGGGTGTGGAGAAAAGGGAACCCCCTCTTGCACTGTTAGTGGGAATATAAATTGATACAGCCACTATGGAGAATAGTATGGAGGTTCCTTAAAAAACTAAAAATAGAACTACCATACAACCCAGCAACCTGACTACTGGGCATATACCCTGAGAAAACCATAATTCAAAAGGACACACGCCCCCCAATGTTCATTGCAGCACTCTTTACAATAGCCAGGACATGGAAGCAACCTAAATGTCCAATGACAAACGAATGGATAAAGAAGATGTGGCAGATATAAACAATGGAATATTACTCAGCCATAAAAAGGAACAAAATTGGCTCATTTGTAGAGATGTGGATGGACCTAGAGTCTGTCATACAGAGTGAAGTAAACCAGAAGAAGAAAAATATCGTATAGTAACACATATATGTGGAATCTAGAAAAATGGTACAGATGAATCTATTTGCAGGGCAGGGATAGAGACACAGACATAGAGAATGGACATGTGGATGCAGGGGTGGAAGGGGAGGGTGGGACGAATTGGGAGATTAGGATTGACATATATACACTACCATGCGTAAAACTGATAGCTAGCGGGAACATTCTATAAAGCACAGGAAGCTCAGCTCGGTGCTCTGTGACCACCTAGATGGGTGGGATTGGGGGGGGGCAGTGAGAGGGAGGTCCAAGAGGGAGGGGATATAGGTATACATATAGCTGACTCACTTCATTATACAGCAGAAACTAACACAATATTGTAAAGCAATTATACTCAAAAAAAAAAAAAAAAAAAAAAGGAAACCAACCAAGTAAATAAATAAATAAAGTGGACAGTGCAGTGGCATTAACATTCAACTATTGTGCAACTATCACCACCATCCATCTCCAGAACTTTTTCATTTTCCCCAACTGAAACTCTGTACTCCCAGCCCCTAGCAACCACCATTCTACTTTGTCTTTATGAAGACAGGTACCTCCTGTAAGTGGAATTGTACAGTATTTGTCTTTTGTGACTGGCTTATCACACTTAGCAAAATGTCGTCAACTGTAGCAAGTATCAGAATTTCCTTCTTTTTTAAGGTTGAATCATATCCCATTATATGTATATACCACGTTTTATTTATCAGTTCATCTGTTGATGGACATGGGTTGCTCCCACATTCTGGTTATTATGAATAATTCTGTATGGGTGTACAAATAACCCTTTGAGTCCCTGCTTTTAATTCTTGTGGGTGTATACCCAGAAGGGGAATTGCTGGCTCATATAGTAATCCTATGTTTAATTTTTAGAGGAACTGCTACACTGTTTTCCACCGCAGCTGCATCATTCAGTTTTACATTCTCTTCAATGGTGCACAAGGGTTCCAATTTCTCCACATCCTTGCCAACACTTATTTTCTGTGTTTTTGACAGTAGCCATCCTTATGAGTATGAAGTAGTAGTACCTTACGGCAGTTTTTACTTTCATTTCCCTAACATAAGTGACGCTGAATATCTATTCATGTGCTTATTGGCCCTTTGAATACCTTCTCTGAAGAAAAGTCTACTTAAGTCCTTGGTCCATTATTGAATTGGGCTGTTTGTTTTTTTGTGGTTTGTATCCTCTGATTTTAAACTCACCATGTTCTACCTCCAGCTCACAGGAGAATGTATTGGCGGAAGTGAATTAAGTGTCCTCAGACGATCAGGAAGCAGGACACGGGGAGGAAGGTAGGAACTTCATTAATACATGATGAAGGGAAAAAAATACAGAAAAGGATCTGGGCCAGGTTCACCTGGCATAATGTCTTCAGGTTAAAAAGACTGTACACTAGGGCTTCCCTGGTGGCGCAGTGGTTGAGAGTCCGCCTGCCGATGCAGGGGACACGGGTTCGTGCCCCGGTCCGGGAAGATCCCACATGCCGCGGAGCGGCTGGGCCTGTGAGCCATGGCCACTGAGCCTGTGCGTCTGGAGCCTGTTCTCCGCAACGGGAGAGGCCACAACAGGGAGAGGCCCGCGTACCGCAAAAAAAAAAAAAAAAAAAAAAAAAAGACTGTACACTTCCAGTAATGATCACAACGGTCGAGGGGTCTAGCTCTCGAATCACACTGCTCCACTCTGCGTTATACATGACGTATCCTGGGATCGTCCTTCATCCTCCCTGTGGACACGGCCTCTGCCCTGTTTCTATATCAGAGCTCCCGTGTCCTATCTTGTTCTTTCTCTCACTTTGGCGGGCATATTTTCAAGGAGGTTTTTGAGAAAGGGGGCACAGAAGGTAAATATTTTGAGACTTTGCATATCTGAATCTATCTTTATTTGGTTCACTCATTACTGATGAATAGTTTTGAGTTGGTAGAGAATTCTAGTTGGTGACTGTTTTCCTTCAGAATTCTGAAGGCTTTGTTTCAGGGTCACCTTCCTGCACTGCTTTCCGGAAACCCAAAGCCATTATGATTTCTGAGCCTTTACATGTGATCTCTAGAAGCTTGTAGTTCTTCTCCTTGTCCTCAGTGTTGTAAAGCTTCACAATGATATGCTTTAGTGGGGAGCGATTTTCACCCATTTCATCATGCACTCTGGGTTTTTTCAGTATGGAAACTCCCTTCCTTCCTCTCTGTACTGTACTCTTTTTTTTTTTTTTTTTTTTTTTTTTTTTTTTTTTTTTTTTTTGCGGTACGCGGGCCTCTCACTGCTGTGGCCTCTTCCGTTGTGGAGCACAGGCTCCGGACGCGCAGGCCCAGCGGCCATGGCTCACGGGCCCAGCCGCTCCGCGGCATGTGGGATCTTCCCGGACCGGGGCACGAACCCGCGTCCCCTGCATCGGCAGGCGGACTCTCAACCACTGCGCCACCAGGGAAGCCCTGTACTCTATTTTTTGAGACTCATAATATTTGGATGTTGGACCTCTTTTGTTTTCCATCTCTTTGTCTTTTTGTTCTGCTTTTTGGCAATGTTCCTCAACTTTATTTTCTAATCCTCCTATTAGCAAACAAAAGCATATTTCTGGGAAATAGCATCATCGTATTTGTACGCCACATCGCAATAAAGAAAAGGGAACACCTTCTGAGCAAAAGTTTTAGGCCAAGTATAAAAGGAAAACAGGGCGAAATGCTAGCAAGAGCAGCTGTAGCTGTAAGACCAGGTGAAGTTATTATAAGCACAGTGTGTGGCAAGGGCTATTGTATTTCTTTGGGTCTACTGAATAGTCAGCTTTACCCAATTGTTCTCTGCTCACGGGACTTGTTATAAAATTTCTCCCCCTGGGAATTCCCTGGCAGTCCAGTGGCTAGGACTCAGCGCTTTCACTGTCAGAGGCCCAGGTTCAATCCCTGGTCAGGAAACTAAGATCCCACCAGCCATGCGGCCAAAAAAATTTCTTCCCCAAAGACCCCATATTCCAACATAAGAAATTTCTATCAGTAGTAACATCTTGGAATGTTTTTGTCTTTCAAAGAATTTGTTCATTTCATATAAATTATTGAATTTATTGCCATAAAGCTGTTTATAATATTTTTTTATTATCCTTTTAATGATTATAAAATCTGCAGTAATGTTACCCCTCATCCCTGATAGTGGAAATTTGTGTCTTTTCTCTTTTTGTCCTGACCTCTACTCTGGCCAGGGGTTTATCAATTTTATTGATCTTCAAAGAACCAGGTTTTGGTTTCACTGATTTCCTTTTTTCTTTTTGTGTACTATTTCACTGAGTTCTCCTCTCATCTTTGTTATTTCATTTATTCTACTTTGGGTTTATTTGCTTTCCTTCTTTTAATCTTTGGAGGTGAAAGCTGAGGCCATTGATCTGAGACCCTTTTTTTCTAATATAGTCACTTAGTGCTATAAATTTCCCTATAATTACTGCTTTAACTATGCTGACAAATTTTAATGAGTTGTATTCTTGTTTTCATTCAATTCAAAATACGATCTAATTTCCCTTGTGATCTCTTCTTTGACCCATCCATTATTTAGAAGTGTGCTTTTTAGCTTCCAAATATAGGAAAATTTCAATATATTTTTCTTTTATTAATTTTGAATTTAATCCTATTGTAGTAGAGAACATAGTTTGTGACTTGAATCCCTTTCAATTTATTGAGGTTTGTGTTATGGCCCAGAATATGGTTTGTAGAGGTGAATGTTCCATGTGTACTTGCAAATAATGTGTATATTGTTCAGTGGAGTGTTCTGTAAATGTCAGTTGGGTCAAGTTGGTTGATAGTATTTAAGTTTTCTATACCCTTACTGATTTTCTGTCTACCTGTTCTCTCAGTTATTGAGCAAGGGGTGTTGAAGTCTTTGACTATAATTGTAGATTTGTCTATTTCTCCTTGTAGTTCTGTCAGTTTTTGCTTCATAAATTTTGAAGCTCTGTTAATAAGCATTTAGGGTTGTGTCCTCGTGATGAACTGGTCTCCTTATTAACATGAAATGATTTTTTTTTTTTAGTTGGAAAATCCATTTTATTTTTTTTAACATCTTTATTGGAGTATAATTGCTTTACAATGGTGTGTTAGTTTCTGCTTTATAACAAAGTGAATCAGCTATACATACACATATATCCCCATATCTCCTCCCTCGTGCGCCTCCCTCCCTCCCACCCTCCCTATCCCACCCCTCTAGGTGGTCACAAAGCACCGAGCTGATCTCCCTGTGCTATGCAGCTGCTTCCCACTAGCTATCTATTTTACACGAAATGATCATCTTTATTTTTGGTAATAATCTTTGTTCTAAAATCTACTCGTCTCATATTAATATAGCCCTTTCAGCTTTCTTTTGATCTTCTTTGAATACCTTTGAGTGCAGAGAACAGACAGCCACGTATACAGAACAATCATCTCTATAAAATATCTGACAAAAGTCATAACATCAATACATTAACAAGTTCTGTGTGGTTGAAAAGATGACATTTAGAGCAGGGCAGTGTGATTCCCCAGACTGGCAGTATCAGCACCACTTGGGAACTCGACAGAAAGCAAATTCTCCAGCTCCACTCCAGACCTACTGAATCAGGATTTCTGGAGTGGGACCCAGAAATCCGTGTTCTAACAAGTGTACCTGGGAATTTCAAGGCTTGCCAAAGTTTGAGAGTCATTGCCTAGAGTCCGCTCTCACATCTGATTCTAGGAATAAGTATCTGGATGAAAATACTTATTGGTGGTAGGGAGGTGAACCCAAAAAACTTTTCTCAAGCTAGAAGGGTATTTCTGCACCCTTACATTTATATAATGTTGCCCCAACCGAAGGCCTGTTTTTGAATTAGTTATATAATAATACTCCTGATTAAAGTGTAATAACAGAATAAATAACTATAGAAAGAACTAACATTTTTTTGTTTGTTTGTTTGTTTTGCGGTACGCGGGCCTCTCTCACTGTTGTGGCCTCTCCCGTTGCGGAGCACGGGCTCCGGACGCGCAGGCTCAGCGGCCATGGCTCACGGGGCCCAGCCGCTCCACGGCACGTGGGATCCTCCCGGACCGGGGCACGAACCCGCGTCCCCGGCATCGGCAGGCGGACTCTCAACCACTGCGCCACCAGGGAAGCCCTGACATTTCTTTTAAATAGGATCATATTTCAGGAATATGGGGAAACATTCATTGCTCTGAGTTTTCAGCTATGATTTTTAAAGGTAGGAAATGCTGCTTGTGGAAACATCATAATGAATTTTCACTGCATGTGGCGACCGAGTCTTGCGGATGAATCAAAATGCAGGATGACTCAAAAATTCCCTCCTCTTCAAACAACTCTACAGGGCACAACTTTTGTTTTCCTTAAGGTCTCGTACAGAAGGTAGGTCACTTTCCCAGTGAAGTTTCCTTACTGTGCAGTTGGTCTGCGTATATATAGTCTTTTGAGTGCTGTCCCACACAGGTGGGACTGTTCTTCCTTTTATATAAATGTACTTTTTTATCCAGAGAACTGCTTTTTGCTGCTGCCGCTGGTCTATACCATGTATAAAGCTCCTCTCAGGTGTAGGGCTGCACTCGGTTCTTTATACACATGGTCTCATCTAATGCCCACTGTCACTCTGCCAGGCAGGTACTACATAGGAATGCCTCATTACTGACAGGTAGAGCAGCCGACCTGTGCTCGCACTGCCGGGGGGTCTAGGTGAGGTGGCAGATTTCTCCCTGAAGCCAAATCCAAGAGAATGCCCACTGGGGCCACCACAGCTACTAGTTATAACTTCAAAACATAAAGAACAAAGGAAAAAGACTCATGATCTAAAAAAAGCTCTTTTTTTTTTTTTTGAGTTCAAAAATTTAATAGACATTTGAATGGTAAACAAGTTGGTTTATTTCAGCATACATGACATATTTCTAGGTAAGAAAGGAATCCAAAGGAAGGAGAAGAAAGTCCTTGCCTTGGCACTTTGTAAACTCACTACATGCAAACACACACCCTCACACAAACACCCTAAGCCAAAAAAGTTCTTTCAAGAAACAGCAGCAGAAGTCATTTCGGTATATAACCTTTCATTTAATATGATCTAGACTACGTATTTGTATGAAATGTACTCAGTTTTATTTGTAACAGAAGTCTTTTATTTAGGTTACAAGCTGTATATACTACTTAATTTTTTCATAGAAAGATCAAGACTCATTAATTGCGGTATAGAAATTTTATCATACAGCAATAATTGAGGACTGCAATATTTTTATGTAGAGTTAACTGATTTGAACCACTCACTAAATAAAACTTAAGAACTTCATTTTCGGGATCACATGAAGAATTAGGCTCAGATTAAATGGTGATATTTAGCCAATTGGGACGGCTTAATTGGTGGTTTTCTCGACAAAGAATGGTAAACAGAGCTCCCATACCTTTTCTAATTTCCTTGTATCAGAACCAAAAATAATATTTAATATTTGCTTTGTACCTTACACAAGAAACTTTTTAAAAAGCCCCATGCACAGAGTGGTCAGTGGTCAGCAAAAGGATTTAAAAGCCTAAAACAAGAAACAACTTTGGAGGATAGAGTGGTTGGTCTTCCCTTTTTGGCATCTATTCCTAGTAGCATAAAAATGGAGTTACAGAAAAAGTGTTTCAACATGCTGATAAAAGATTAAAAAGAATCACTTGGCTTGAAGGAATTTTAACAACATAACATTAAGAGGAGAGGAGGCTGTAAAATAAAACCAAAAAGCATGTCCACAAGAACTTGAAGAAATCAGAAAAAAAAAAAAAAAAACCAAACCAAACCAAACCAACCCTCAAAACTTGTCTAGACAATCATGAACAATCATTGACTTGGTTTGTTATAATTTCAAATTCACTTCTCTTAAAATATGTGATTTATATGTGACCATTTACACAGCTCTTATCTATAATTTCAAAGGTGATCAGTTCAAACTTTAATGAATTTTCTTGCTACAGAATTTCTAAACCTTTGAAATCTTATATTTCAGTAATGTACTATTAACTTCACATTTAAGCCAAGCTGCATGATCTAGAGAAAATGCAATCTCTCCTGATGATTAAATTTCAGTAATTGAACATAAAAACATTTGGAACAAGAAGGACTGTATAAATGAACTGTCAGCATATATTACAACATTACAGGGTTGCTTAGGTAAGAAAATGCTCCTTGAAGAAGTTGGCACAATAAGCAGCCGCTTGGAAAAACAGAGGAAGTGAGCTATCACTGCAATAACGAGGAGGAATTCCATTAAGGCTCCAGGCCAGGTATGTGAAGGAGGTGTGATTGATATGCGGGACTTAGAGATTCACTGTGTGGGACATTCTGAGGCCATGCCCACATGCATCGAACATAACGCTGTATTTGGTATCAGAGTCTGACTGAAGTGGTGTTTACAGAGTCATTGCTCTTGCTAACTCTTTACTTTTAAATGCTAAGGATTTTGTTTCAGCCATGGCGTCAGCAAGGGAGCAGTTTTTGCGAGGAAAAGAAAAATACAGTCATGTCCAGAGTTAGTCTCATATTAAGATGCGATGAGTGTTCACTTTTAGTGTCAACGACAATTTAAAAGGCTACATTTCATACAAATTCAGGGATGACAATGACCGTGAGCTCATCAGGTCCCCATGTTCCTATCAGTAGGTCCCTTTGGATATTGCTAATACATGGTAAGATTTTAGAAGCCAGCAGAATGACAGGATATAAAAACAATTTAAAAAATTTGATATTTATGAGTACAGGAGTATGGAAGAAGTCATTGTTTTGAAGCTGCTTCTAGAATTGCTACGGAGCATTGGAATTTAGTTCAAGTTAACATAACTTCCTTGAAATGTTAAAAGGCAAAGGTTAGTTCCAAATATATATTTCTAGTGTAAGTGATCATATAATGGAATAGAGGTCAGCCGGATGGATATGAATATCTTCGGTCTTTAAAACATTCTTTCTGGAATATAAGTGAAGCACTGGAAATCTAGCACAGTAGAACCTTGTTAATGTATGAATTTTTATTACATGAATTCTGATATAGGGACGGCTAAATAATGTTTTACCAAACCCACCTATTACTTACAATAAAAGGATGTATGATACCTTCGTTTGTAAGGTGGGTGTTAGTCCCATTTACCAACACCCAAGTTAGAGAGAAAAGGTTCTGCTTTTCTGTCTCCTGCTCTACACTGAAGAAGGAAGCAGCCTGGGACTCCTGGTTTTGCTACTAGCTCATTGTGTGACCCAGATAAGGCAGTCAGCTCTCAATGGCAATTAAAAATGCAAAAACTACGCACGCTGGAGGTTAGTTTAAGGTTCCCTACAAAGTTTTCTCCAATAAAATAAGGTTTGACAACTGGCTCTGACAGAAGTAAAAGACATAACCTTCAGGTATTTGCTTTTTCCATACCCTATTAATTATTTAGTAATTTTACATCATAATTGTACTTCATCCTTCTTCCAAGACCAAATTCAGATGGACACATTCTAAATCCCATGGGCAAAAGCAACAGCATGGCAGCCAGCACTGCCAGAACAGTCCCTGTTATTTGAATTCATGACGCCATCCTCAACACCAACAACTGGTATTACAGGCAACTTTTAAAATGTTGCTCTGTTTTGCTTTTTAGAGAACTACAACCCTACACTTTTAAAATAATAATTTGTTCTAAAATGATTAATCAGTTTAATATGATATATAGCCATTGACTCTCTTCTCCGCACCATTCCGTGGACTTAGGAGACGATCCTCAGTCCTCGAGGAGTTTACAATCCAATGACCAGGTGGCTCCAGAGAGAAGTGAAAAGTGCATGGAGGTTCAAGAAGGGAGGGCTCTGAACCAGCCTAGAGAATTAAGAAACATGTTTCTGGATAACGGTGACCTCTGCAATGGGATTTCAAGAACCAATATAACTATGAAAGAAAAAGCAAGAACAAAATAAACAGTCAGGAAAGCCCAAGGAACATTAGGTGGTTTGGCCAAAGCTGGAGTGTCTGTAGGATAGCTGGGAGGAGAGGCTGGCAAGGAAGTTTGGGGTATACCGTTTAGGATCTTTGATTCTTCTGATAAGGAGTCCAGACAGGGAGGGAAAAAATGGAGGCCAGGCCTCTCTCCACGGACAACTAACCTGAAACTGCATCAACTAAGTACATGATACACTGTCATTCCGCTTATGGATTGTGTGCTCTCAGTGAGAACAGGAATCTTGTGTGCTGGCTCCTGAATCTCCAGGGCCTGCCCCTAACAAATACTTAAATTTTTGTTGAATAAATAAGTAAATGAACAAATAACTAAATCTATTAATTAAAGGTAAATGTGAAGTTTTAAATTTTACCATTAGTATATCTCTTTGTGCAAATAAATTTCTATGTGATTTATTTCAAGTAAGTGAGCACTTGAATAATTCAATGGAGCTTTCTTTCCTCCACATTACCTCCTTTCTAGGTTACTCAAAATATTATATAGAGAAAAATTAACAAATTTTATGTGCAAGGAGTTGAAGTCGTAAGCTTGTACTAGAGACTGGTTTTGCATATTATTAACTATCTATTTGTATTAAAAGCAAAATAATTATTTTACCACACATGACCTCTAATAACAGAAAATGCTCTCTCAGTTTCTCCTGAAAAATATCTATTCTCCATATCTGCTTTTAAAAGGTTGTTTTAAGCTAGAAATCCAAGAAAATCTCTTATAATGGTCACAGAAAACCGTATCTAATATTTCAGAATTTCCCTCTCTCATTGGCCATTGACTCTTGAAATTGGTGGCACTGACAAATGTAGTATGCTCTTTCCCCCCAATCTGTGGCATCTTTCAAGCAAGGAAGTATTTTAATGGAGCCACAGCTTAAGAACTCTCTTGTCCATCAAGCTGACAATGCTATCCATACGGCAGTTAGGGAAATGATGCAAAGAACTTCCTTTTGAAAGAATTCTCCAGAACTTACTTCTGGGAAGGACCTTGGGACTCAGTGCCTGCTATTAACTCTGGTGGGTGGTGGGAGTGGAGGCTGGTTGTATTGATGGAAGAGAGGAACCCTGGTGTTTCCTCCCCAAACTGAAAACCGCTAATTGTCATTGGAAGTTAATAAAGAGGTGACCAGACGACATACGAATTTTCTGTAATAATAGAGGGGGCTCCCAAACACGGCAGTGATTATGGATGAAGAATGTACTTTTCTCTCCTTTCCCGTAAACACCCTGGAGTGCCCTTCTATTTGATAAAGAGGGTGACAGGGGATCTGATTTGTTTGTTTGTTTAATGTCCCACTCTTGCCTGTTCCTGCTGCACTCTGCAACATGAAAAAGAACACTTTTCTTGCCAAATGCACATGTAAAGGATCTTGGCACATCTTAAGAGCTTTGAATATATCTGTACAAGGCAATATTGCGGCATTATTATCAATGTTGAACAGTGGTTTAAATAATCCCAGACCAAATTAGCTTGATTCAGGTTAACAACTGATACAGCAAGAGAAAACCAACATTTGGCATATAAGAAAGGAGAGATTAAGTTACTTAAAAACCAGAATATAAATTTTCATTAGGTACAACCTATATATAACATAAAAATGAATTCATGCTTTATAATGAATCATAACCTATATTAACTGTGATGAAATATTTGGGAGAATCAGTGATTCTGAAATGTAAATTTTCTTATCTAATTTGGGAAAAAAATCAGTTTACTATAAAGAAAAAACATTTTGTGTGATGCAAATATTTAATCCAGGCAAAAACAGTTTCAGTTTTGTGGCACAAAGTTTGTACTCAGTAAATGTTAAGGAATATATATGGGTGAAAGAATGAAAATTTTACCATAAACATTTTTTGTCCTTTAAAAGAACAACGGGGTAATTTAAGTGTACTCTTATACAGAGTATAAATTTTTAAATTACCTTTATATACAAACATAATTTAAAATTCCAAGTAAAAAGATGGGACTAAAGTCAGAAAACAACATATATATTTTTTATATTTTTACTGTGCTATTGACATCATGTTTGCATCCAGTTGTGAATGTTCAAAGGTTAAAAAAATATGTACAAGTTTCCTATTTAGAAGATGGAAATCATCATAAAATAGCTTTTGATTACAAAGAATCCAGCATTTATGGCTCTGCTAGTCCAAGGAAATAAAGCTGTAATAAAGGAAATAAAGCAGTAATAAATTCCTCCAAAGCAAAGGTAAAATGACCACTCAAGCCATATCTCTAAAAATCACCTTGAGGTTAAATTGGGAAGAAATATGAGGAAACGGGCAATTAAAGATCAGTCTTTTAAATCTGAGGTCTCCTCATTTTGACAATGAAAGATTCAGTTACTTAAACTGTTTTTCGCTTTTTCATTTACGAGTTGCTTTTAACAATATTTCATTCCTCAACAGAGGAAATAAGGAATGCTCTTAAAAGAGAAAAAAGCTATACCAGGCTATTAAAATCTTCGCTAAGAAAAATAAACAAATCAAGATTGATCTCTTGGGTTTCTCAGGAGTTCACCAATTCCAAATCTTCACATAAGTTTCAAAAGGGAAGAAAACAATAAAGCTTCTCTATAATACAATGCTTAATAACTCATGGGGGGGGGTTGCAGGGGTTACTAACAGTGGCAATTTGTAAAATGCATTTAACTATAACTAAAATAAGTACAAGTTGAAATGAAAATCCCAGTTTCTATCCCCCAGTGCTGAGAAGTATGGGTCAATTTTTTCTACCAATTCTTCAGAGATTTTCTAGAATAGTTTTTAAGAAAAGATTGAATGTGCTCTTAGCAATACTTTGGCAGAAGGGATTGTGGGATGGGGAGGGTGGGAGGGAGGCTCGGGGGGAGGGGGTGTGGGGATGAACGTGTGCACGTGGCTGATTCACTTTGTTGTACGACAGAGACTAACACAGTATTGTGAAGCAATTATACTCCAGTAAAGATCTATTAAAAAAATAAAAAATAAAAAACCAACAGCAATGTAACTATTAAATACGTCTACAGAGAAAACGCAAGGGAGACTTCTACATTTAAGCACACTGGCAAGTTGTTTCTTTTTCAGGAGGTCTTCAGTGTTAGTGACTGAGAGACCAAATGAAAAAGATAAAAAATATTAATCACATTACTGAAAAAAGACTGGTTATTTCCCCTTGTTTTAAAATTCTCTCCCTGCTTCTTTTAAAATCCAGTTTGCTATAAATGTCACACAAATGGAATGGATAAATAGTTCAGTACAACCGAAGGAGGCCTTAATCTAATGTACCGTTGTTGTCTGTCAACTAATCTCTCCTGGTTTAACAATCTGAGTTTAACTACTTCATGATGAATGAGACAGGGTGCAAATGACCTGAGTGTTTCAGCCCATAAAACAGGCTTAGGGAAATAAAACTTGCAAATTTGATCACCAGCCTTAGATTGGCCATCACTGGCAATACAGTTAGGGTTTCAACAGAGGCGAACAGTTTTAAAGAAATTATCTAAGTGCAATATTGGGTAATGAAATGCCAATAATCTACATTTAAAGTACCATTTACCCCAAAGCAGCCTCCTATCGGCAATATTTGCCGTTAGGTAACTGAAGTTCGGCAGCTCTGAACTGAAAGGCGGTGAGCTGATTGTCGGAGGACCCACTGAGGCTGAGAGTTCTGTAGACTCAGTTTTCAGAAAGTTTCTCGGGAGCATTAACATGGAGCCGCATTAAGCAAAAAAGACTCCAGTTGTTCACAGCAGTAGGTCTATTGTTCTAGAAGAAGTACATTTCAGGAGGTTCATTATCAAAGAAAGAGGATGGGGGAATCCTTTTTGGCATTCTGCATATAAAATCTTCTCAAAAAGACATCTGCAGTTTAAAAAAATTCCACCTACTTTTACTACTACAACCCTTGTTAATTTTCTACAGTTCTCTGCTCTGACTTAAAAGTCATTTCCTTAAGAAAACAGATGACAGACAACTTGAGTGACTGATTATATTGTGCCATCACTTTGTTTTTCTCCGAGGCCTTGGTTTAAGAGGATGGATGTTAGTGTAAACGACAGAAAGGGGAGCTTTGCATAAGATTTCACTTCTGTTCAAAGACAAGCTAATGTAACCTCGCTGCGGTGCAATCAACTTGACAAATGGACACCGTGCAACCCTCTGCCTCTCACCGAAACCCGAGAGCCTGATTTACACAGTGTTCTCCCTGTAGATGGAAAAAGACTTCATGCTGCTAGGCTGTATAATGGGTTGATCTGATAATTCTCTGCATGTCATGAAATTTGATAATATGGAAGTGAAATGCATCTCAAAGAATGAAGCAAGTTAATGAACTTATAAAACTACACTTAAGTCTTTTAAAGCCAGAATAAACAGAAAAAGGGACTTAGCTCAAACCACAGCGAGAAAGTGTAGCAGTCCTCGTGCCTAACTCTGCAGTCAGTTAAGGACATGTGGGGAGATCCCAGCTCTTAAGAGTACAGCTCTATTTAAACAACTCAGTATAATCTGTAGACCTTGGTGTGCCTTATCTTTACCATCAGATTTGGCCAGCCCTCAGTTCTTTACCTCAAGAATTTTACATTACTTTATCCTGTTAAATTATGTCCCTGGAAACTTAATATTTTTCCTTTTAAAAGTGGGAAATTTCTGAAAGCATTTATAAATACTACCGTATTTTACTACTATGTTCTACAATTACACTACTAGAATTTGCAAAATTAACAAACAGTTCATCTGGAGATTTAAACATATCCTAAACCAGTTATGGACACACACACACACAAATCAGGGCTTCATAAGAAATATAAACTTTTGCTTTAAAGACACAGTATAAATTCTTACTTATTCAAAGCATGAATGTTTAGATAAATTACTTTAAAAAGAAAACGCTCTGTAGTAAAACTGTCTGTTGGTATTAATGCTTGCAAATAAATACCACGAATGTAAACTGCAATCAGAAGCAGTTTTAACACATGTACATGTTGAATGAGGTAGAATTTTAGTCTTCTGTTTACTTTGCTGTTGTCACAAATAAAAAAAGCACTTATGAAAACATTTCATGCTGAAGTGAATGGATTTCAACAGCTGCTGATTTGGTGACATGGAGAACCCCAGTGGAGACATCCTGCTGAATTAACGTTTTGGAAATGTTAAAAAGAAACTTCAAACAGACCTCGTTTAGCAGGCGGTCAAAGATTTTGCTCAGTGGGGATCATGTGAAGGCTAGCAGAGCAGTCACTCAGCCATGAATCAGACTTGTCAATAGTTGCCCATTTTCTCAACAGGTGATTCAAAAAGGCACACAGTCTATTTCCCCTAACATTTCTGTGTGTGCTTGCACGAAAAAAAGTTATCCTAGACTTCAGCTCTGACATTATTTAGGAAGGCACAGCATGCACAGTATGCACAGTTGGGGAAATTGTAGTTTAAGGGATTTAAACACATTTAAAAAATTTTTGTACTTATGTTCTTTTCTAACCCAAAATATTTAGCTAAGCTATATTTAAAATCTACTGTTTTTCAAACAAACTTTTACGCTAAGTTAGAAATCTAGAACAGATTCGATCAAAGAATTATAGAACAGCAAGGGATCTTAGAGATAGCAAAGATCAGGCCCCTAGTTTTACAGATGAGGAAACTGAGGTCTACAAAGATTTAGCAGAGATTTAAGTAATTTGTCAGAGATCACACATGTATTTCTTGGTGTCTTAGAACTTAGAATGTCCATCTGCTGATGTCCCAGCTCAACATTCATTATACTTACCCTTAAGAAATAAATCAGATTTAAGCTTCATTTAGCAATGTAAAAATACTTAAGGAAAGAAACTGTTAAGCTGGGCAAGAGCTCATAGTTCAGTGTTTTCCTGATGTGGCATGTTTTGACTTTTTTTTTTTTTTCTTTAAACTGGCCACAAAGAGAGTTAATGGAAAATTCCTTCCCCACATCACCAAGAAGTCAGGGTGGAGCGGGGGGCGGCGGCGGGGGGGGGGGCGGTGAAAAGAGGTCCAGTACCAAGCTTTGTTTCCAACTCTCAACATTTAAGAGTTTAGTCCAAATATAGAGTACAAAAATAATAAAGCATTTCATTGTTACTGATTCAGATTGGCATTGTAAACTGTGCAACACAAGCTACTATTATGTCAGAAAATTACCAGGTATCCATTAAATGAGCCCAGACTATTTTCTATTGTTCAAGGATTTTTTTGTTGTTTTTGAGAGCCGAAGTACAGAGTTCAGGGAAAGTTCTCAGAGGTGACGCCATTGTCATAGCGATGCTCACCAGCTTAGTCAGTCTCACCCACTGGTCGCATCGATACACAGTCATTACCAACAAAAGCGAAAACAGAACCTGAGACTTAGTTAACCACCTCATATTGGCAAGATGTACCCTACCCTGTTGGAAAATACTTTCCACATAATTCAGAGACAAAAGTTAGGAGGAATCATAAGTAAATGACAATCCCATAAACAGACACACACAACCAGAGGGCCCAAGTTCACTAATTCTTGTTATCAAAATTTACCTTTTAGAAGTTTAACTCCTCATATGGTAAGAGGAAACAGGTACTCTGATACTAAGGTTGATGGGAGTATAAAAGACAGATTGGGTTTACATATCAAAATGAAAAATGTCCTCATCCTTTGACCCAGAATTCCCACATATAGAAATTAACCTTGAAAGGAGATAATTCAACAAGCAGGGAAAGATATATGTGCAAGGATTTTCGTAGCAGTTATTTTTTATGGTAGTACAAAGTTGGAAATTAAGTTAAATTAAAATTTTAAATTAAAAATTGGCAAGAAAATAAAGGTACATACATACAACAGCATATATGCAGCTGTTACACATGGTCATTCACTTAATATAAAGCTACAATAAAGCTATTAAAAATCACCATTCATTTAATATAAAGTACAGTAATATTAGCATATAGACTGACAAATTGATTCATGGAATGGGACAGAGAGCCCAGAAATAGACCCACACTTATTTGGTCACTTGATTTTCAACAAAACATCAAAGTAATCCAACTCTGTTAGGATTCCCTAACTGAACACGACATGTAAACAGACAAACGAACAAACAAAACCTTGACTTCTTCTCTCACCACACACAAAAATTAACTTTAGATCTATCTTAGACCTAAATGTAAAAGCTAAAACTATAAAGCTCTTAGATGAAAAAAAGGAGAATATCTTCACAAATCAGGACCAGGCAAAGGTTTCTTAAAGCAGAGATAAATAATCATAATGTAAAACTTTAAGGAATGCCTCAAAATTAAAAACTTGTGCTCATGAAAATACACTGATAAGAAGATGAATAAGGAAGCCAAAGACTGAGGAAAAAATACCTGCAAAGCATACATGACAAAGAATTGGTATCTAGCATACCAATAAAGAACTCCTATAACTTAATAAAAAGAAAAACAACCTATTTTAAAATGGGCAAAAACTTGAACAGACTCTTCACAAAGAAAAATATATGAATGACCAATTAAACACATGTAGAAGTACGCAACACCATGAGTCATCAGGGAACAACAAATTAAAACCATAATGAGATATCATTACACACCCACCATTATGAATAAAATTAAAAGGACACACCCAACGTTGGCAAAGATGTGCAGCGACTGAATTCTGCACGTAGTTGGTGGGGGCATCACACGGTGTCTTATATAAAATGTACACCTACCCTATGACCCAGCAATTCCACGCTTAGGGACTGATCCAAGAGAAATGAAAACATATCCGTAAAAGACTTCTACAAGAATGCTCATAGCAGCTGTACTCAGGGTAGTTAAAAACTGGAAACAGCTCAGATGTCTATCAAAAGTAGAATGAATAAACAAACTGTGGCCTATTCCTACAATAAAATACTAAACTATTTGGCAGTAAAAAACAAAAAAACAAAAAACCATGGATACATGCAACAACATGGATAAAGCCCCCAAATGTTCTGCTGAGTAAAAGCAGCATGACACAAATGAGTGTACACTATATGAGTTCATTTACATAAAGTTCTGGAACAGGCAAACTAATATATCATGGAATAATACCAGAACAGCGGTTGCCTTTGATGCGGCGAGGGCTGGGATTTACTGAAACGGGACCTGAGGGAACTTCTTGTGGTGATGGTAATGTTTTATATCTTGATAGGGGTTTGAGTTGCACAGGCATAGAGTCAGAACTTGTCAACTGGTACACTTTAGGATTTGTGCATTTTATTGTATGTAAATTTTACCTCAAAAGGAAACAGAGGAACCAGAAACAAATACTGAACTCAAGTTAATGACATGCATGCTAAATTATTGGGGCGGGGGAAGAGTATAGGAATGTCTGCTCCTTTGAAAGCCATCCCCCCGAAGACAGATTAATAGAGAGATGCTTAAATAGAGACATACATGATGAAGCAAGCATAGTAGTCACAACTGCAAGTGATTTACAATGAGCACGTACAATTGTTCAAAATAACATTTTTCCAAACTGACATTTTACCTCTACGAATAGATACTTCTTTCATCTTTGTATACAATGAAGTTTGATGACTGAATGATTTTCAAGTCCATCTATGGCAAATGTCAAAAGAAGATATAAAATAAAGCTAGCTCAGTCTGATCAGTGGATCTGAATATTAAAGTTTGTCACGTTTTTGAACAATATGAAAATGCAGCAGTAGTTGTATGACCTTCTATTAAAAATCTATGACCTGGCTCAGAGCAAAGACTCTTTTAAAACGATCTGTATTATCAACGAACTGTAAGCCACTTGCACTGTAATTAGAATCTAAAAATTATTAAGAAAAGTTAACTTAAATTTTAATGTAAAGTTTTGTTAACATTTTAAGTTTTATAGATTACTGATTTATACGCATACAGAAGGAAAAACAACATTTTTCCAATTGTGTTGTGTCAATAAAATCTAAAAATTATTAAGAAAAGTTAACTTAAATTTTAATGTAAAGTTTTGTTAACATTTTAAGTTTTATAGATTACTGATTTATACGCATACAGAAGGAAAAACAACATTTTTCCAATTGTGTCAATAAAATGGAGATAAACAAATCACAAGACACTGTAGAATGCCCCAGGGTCAAGTATAACAACATTTTATTATAATCTCAGAGTTCCTTTATCATCTATTTAGAATAAAAACCTTAAGTCTGTTCCCATTTCTAAATTAATATATTCTATTGATAAAAGGAAGAGTTTTTACTCTTATTTGTCGGGTATGATTTTTTATTTGCAATTGAAACAATAAATCTACTTTATATCACATGCTGGGATGGTTGGCTATAACCCAAAATACCATGTAAGGAAACTGATCTGTTCAACTTAGAAGTGGACTGGTCCCTTTAGGTATTCTAAGCGCTAAGTATATTACTATATATAAAATTTAATGAAATATAGAGGAATATGTTTATGGCATTCAATAATTTACAGATATTATATTAAGTATGTTACTTCATATTATAAAAACCATACCACATAACAGGCCTCAGAAGGATTTCCTCATTTTGCTCGATGATATACTTTCTGTTCTCAGTTATACAAATACTTAGCATCACATGTAAATAAAGTAAAAGTCTGCCATTTAATTGGAAATGGGAGGGTTTTTTGCTTTTACTGGTAATGAGTATAAGAAATGGTTAAAATTTTAAAAAGAAGTTTATTTTAAACATTTACATTTTTCTAACAAGTTATTTTAAAAAACACATATCAGTTACTTTACCAAATGATTTCATTACTTATTTAGTGTCTCCTCTATTTAATGTAATATTATAGAGTCTTCCAGTTATTAAACAAAATGCCAATAAAAAGTCATGCTTTTTTCATTACTTAATTTACCTACATTACCCACATTTAAAGACAGGGGCCCTTAAAATAAATCATAAACTACTAGTAGGAATAACTCACAAAGCTCAGTATATATAATATATATATGTATATAGCTAACATTAGTTCTTGGGTTTATCTCATGAAAAATGTGACTATAAAATAACAATGAGGGCTTCCCTGGTGGCGCAGTGGTTGAGAGTCTGCCTGCCGATGCAGGGGATGCGAGTTCGTGCCCCAGTCCGGGAGGATTCCACATGCCGCGGAGCGGCTGGGCCCGTGAGCCTTGGTCGCTGAGCCTGCGCGTCCGGAGCCTGTGCTCCGCAACGGGAGAGGCCACAGCAGTGAGAGGCCCACGTACCGCAAAAAAAACAAAAACAAAAACAAAAACAAAAACCACAATGATTAAAATATCTCAGAAATTATGTATACAAATGAGCACTGTCTTATTAATATTCATCTAGGGAAACAACAATTAATACAGTTGGAGAATTCCATTTTGGAATTGTCTTTCACAAGATTGTCTACTTCAAGTGTGTGTTCTCGTTCTCTCTCCCCGACACAAACACACACACATACACAGGTACACACATACACACATATGAAGCTGCCTTTTATGATCACACTTTCAGATCACAATAATATTACTTAGCCAACATCTCCATAATTTGTAGTTATTTCTAAAAATCAAAGCCACCACAAAAAGTAATAAAATTGCTACCAAAAATGTTTGGAAAATTCTGAAGACATTTCTGAAAGTGGAAACTTACATGTATCACTAAAATAAACAAACATACATTGCCTCCCAAGATGCTAAGATGACCACTTTGGAGGAACCAATACTTACTGAGATGTATACGCTCTGGAATGTGTGTGTGTGTGTGTGTGTTTTAACTGCCACATCTGAAGGAAGTGTCAGAATGGAAAGAGCTGGGTCAGATATCAGAAAGCCTGGGTTTGAGTCTCAGCTCTGCCACTTATAAGCTGTGCAAGATTTGGGTAAGTCCCTTCACTTCTTTGGGTTTCGATTTCCTCATCTTTTATTTATTTATTTTTGCGTTACGCGGGCCTCTCACTGTTGTGGCCTCTCCCGTTGCGGAGCACGGGCTCCGGACGCGCAGGCTCAGCGGCCATGGCTCACGGGCCCAGCCGCTCCGCGGCATGTGGGATCTTCCCGGACCGGGGCACGAACCCGTGTCCCCTGCATCGGCAGGCGGACTCTCAACCACTGCGCCACCAGGGAAGCCCCTTCCTCATCTTTAAAATAAGAGTTTATCTAGACCTGCACAGTCCAAGAGAAATATAACGTGGGCTACATATGTAATTTTTATAGCCACATTTAAAAAGTAAAAGGAAACAGTTGAAATTAATTTTAATAATATATTTTTATTTAACCTGATATATCCAAAATATTATCATTTCAATATTTAATCAATAAAAAGTCATTAATGAGATCTTATACATTTATTTTTGGTACTAGATCTTTGAAATCCTTACAGCACACGTCCCGTGTGGACGACGCCACATTTCCAATGCTCAGTAGCCACATGGGCTAATGATTAACATACTCGACAGCACAGATCTAAACGGTCGCTAACAGTTCTTTCCATTTCAAAAACCTACCATTACTTTGTTGTCAAAATTAATATATTAACAACAGAATTAGTAAAAATTCAGCACAAGCATATGAAAACCATAGCTTTAATGCTTCCATGGAGCATCTACTTTCATCAGGAAAGGTTCATTAATTTCCTATTTTATCTGGCATTTTTAAAACTCTAGATGATTCTTCCCAACACTGAACCATCATTAAGAAGTAAAGAACTGGCAATTATCTTCTGGACTCAACGCCACAGAGAGTGGGTTACTTAATCTATTAAATTGGCTTAAGTCTATTAGTAATTGCCAAGTCCCCATTCCATATTATATGATGCAGATTTGGCCTTAATCTGAAGCTTAGATCTTTATGTAATCATAAAAATCATAAGACTGTTTCTCAAATGAATAAACATCCAAAATTACTACTACAGTGATACAGCCTATTTAATTTCTGCTTTGTTTCATTTAGTCTAAATTACTAAGGCTATCAGGGTTTTATATTAGTGAACCACAGCACAAGTGAAGCAATGTTCAATAGTAGATATCATTGTCGATTCTTGGGAGCTTATTACTGGGAAAGTCCATGTGCATTAAAACAGGTAATAATATTCAATTATATTTTCTTAACGATAATTGAGAAAAATGTATAAACCATTAGCTATGTGGTATCATTAATCATTTAGTAATTTAAAGGCTGGAGTAGAATCTACTTGCACTACAGGACAACTTTTCAATTATCAATTATACCTGCAACAGACCCCTACAAATTATTTTTCTCCAGGTACAACTGTACATCATCTCAATTAGCTTATGAGTTTGTTATACCAAACTTTACAACAATTATACAGATGTACTCTCTGGCATTACTATAATCTTCTGAACCTTCTCTTTCCTCCTCAAATTTATAATAGAATAATAATAGTACACTCATGTGTTTCTGTATCATTATAAACCATTATATAACAGAATTCTTATTTTTTTTAATAAGTTGCTAATAAAACATTCCACATCCTTTGTCAAAATATAAAGGTGTTTCTGCAAATCTCTAAAATGTATTTCAACATTATATATAGTGAAAGCTGGTGACATTAATTCATATTTCTGGTGGCAACATAACAACATATTGATCCCTTTAATAATTAGCATAACATATATTGTGTTTGTAAATTTCCCTACAGGATAGAATCACGTCATTAAGTCAATTTTCTACCTGATTTATATTATTTAAGGAGTATCGGCAGAGCCAAACTGACATATAATACTGTCATTTCTGGAGGAAAAAAGGTAAGCATTATTGCTAACCTGCAGTCACCTACAGTTAATTTCTCCAGACAATTATCTTTCACATGTCAGAGGCCAGTGAAGAAAGTAAACAGAGGCAGAATCAGGAAACTCTTAATGTTGTGTGGCCCATGCCTAGTGTACGGCCTGGCACTTCGCGGATGTGTAATGTTTGTTGCATGAATGGCCACACAGCATATACACTATACAGCATATACGTGTGTAAACACTGTCGCTTGCATTCATTCTATCTATAAAGAAACACACAGACACACAGTACGTACACGTACTGTGTAGGCACGTTTCCTTTTTTTTATTCTTACTAGAGAAATTTGTTGGTAAGAACTGTTAATCTGATTCTGAAGTCTGAATCTTAGCTCTCCACTTGGGTGACATCAACACTCAAGTCTCTTTCCTGCTTTCATTCATTATGCACTCCATTCATTCATATTTACATAACTGGCACATGATAGGCATGGGGCTGACATAAAAAGACTAAGTTTACCATGAAGACAAACAGACCAAACATCATTGTTTTGTAAACAAAGGAACTTCTATTTGGGGAGATTAAGAAACTTGCCCCAGGTAACCCAGCCTGTGGGTACAAGAACCAACTGTCAAATGTCAATCCGTATGTCTTCCAACTATCCCTAGAGCTGAAACATACCGAGACATGGTAGGGGAACGTGATGGTTAATTTTACGTGTCGGCTTGGCTAGGCTGCAGTGTCCAGTTGCTTTATCACACACTAGTTTAGATGTTGCTGTGATAGTATTTTGTAGATGTAGTTAATATTTATAAGCAACGGATTTTAAGTAAAGGAGATTATCCTCGATAGTGTGGGTGGGGCTCATCCAATCAGTTGAAGATCTTAAGAGCAAAACCAGGTTTTCGAAGAAGGATTTCTGCCTCAACACTATAACAGAATTTCCACTCTGCCAGCCCGCCCTACAGAGTTCAGACTCAAGACTGCAACATCGACTCTGTGTTTCCAGCTTGCTGACCTCCACTACAGACTTTGAACTTGACAGCCCCCAAAACCGCATGAGCTGACTATTTAAAATGTCTTTCTCTCTCTCTGCGTATACATACTACTGGTTCTGTTTCTCTGGAGAACGCTCACTGATACAAGGAGTCACAGCTAAATACGGAGGTTGGGAAAACATCAAAATGTGCATGATAACGCAAGTCATGGAAGTGGATAGGACACAAAAGGAACCAAGGAAGCATGGGTAAAAAACACTTGGGTACAGCAGCACTTAAGGGGCCAGTAAAAGATAAGGAGTCAAAAGGAAGAGGTAAGTCAAGGGAAAAGAGGGTTTCATGAAGGAGGGAAGCAATCCTGCAGAAAGGTCAAATAGGATGAGGGCTGAGTATAGGCCCTGGTATTTGGCAACTGGTAGGACTATGGTGACCATGGCCAGGGCACTTGTAATGGTGGTTGGGATGGAAATCATACTGTATTCACTGGTTGCCTACCAGTAAATAAAAGGGTGATAAAGTGCAATGAGTCTGGCAATTGAGGAAAGGAAGAAAATAATATTAAAGCTCAAAAAGGAAGGTATAGTGGAGGGGGAAGATTTTTTTTAAATGAGGGAGATACTTGCAAGTTGAGGGAAAGAAGCCACTGGAGAAGAGAAAGGTAACTGTTGAGAAATCAAGTCCCAGAGGACATAGAAAATCCTAGAATATGGGCTCTAGATATCAGGGGTAGGGAATGACTCTGATCAGAAGTGAAACAGCTCTGTCTAAGACAAGCAGTGTATAGATAAGAGATCGGTACTCTCATGGATCGCTCTGGAGCTGGGGCTCCATGCCTTGATTTTATTTATCTTTTATTTTCTCAGGGAAATTCAGAGGTGAGGTTATCATTGAGAGTCTTTATTAAATTATATATGTGTCTAGTACTATAAGGGATTCAAAAAAGCGTGAGACCTATTTCACTACCAATCTACTTGTCTAGCTAATAGGGCCTAGTATGTATTTAGTCACTAAACAGACAAAAAGTTTTAACCATTCCTAGAGTTAAATTATTACTAGTATCGGGTTACACAGTATATTGTGGGACACCTTTAGCAAAATACACTCATTTCTGCCAGTAATTAGTAAAAGTTACTATTGGTCCTCTGCTTTTCATCATTTGTACAAATTTGTTTTTTCTTTTTTTTTTTTTTTTTTTTTTGTGGTACGGGGGCCTCTCACTGTTGTGGCCTCTCCCCAAATTTTTTAATAGAAGCTAGAAAGTAAGATTTCTGATACATGGTTTAGTTACAATTCCAATGATAAAGTAACTATATGATCTTAGTGTCCACAAGACCACTATTACAATATATGAGCATGATAAAACAGCACAGCACACTTTAATTTTATTATGCTCAAATGTTTAGAAGACTGCACTTGAGACTAGTGATCAATAAGTCTTCTCTTTTATTATTTTCTTAGCTGTGGATATAAAGTGATTAGACAAATAATATGTAACAATTGTTTTCCTTAAAATATAAAGGAATTTACACAGTTTTCTCACATTCTATTAAACTAGGAGACGGGTGGTTAGAGGCTAAAATCTTTAGGTTCTCCAGTGATGCATTAACTAAACCAAAAGGGCAACTTTACTCATTTCAAAATGTTTTATTATAACAGCAATCTTCGAAGGCAAACACAAAAGATTCTACCATGCTTCGATTTTAAAACATAAATAACCAATTTAATGCATCACTAATGGTGTACAATAGATGTCTTCTTGCAGTACCAATTCAAATAAGAGATTGATGTAATCTGCCAGATACTTCAAAGTAACTAATTTGGTAATAAGAAAACACTTCTATTGTGTAAACTTTCCTACTAAAAAAAATTGCGGAAACCTTCCCAGTTGGATATTTACTAAATAGAAGTGTTGAACTCTCATTAAAATGAAAACTAGAATTAAGGAATTTATGTCTTAAAAATTTATCTTGAGTAACATTAGGCTTTTAAATGGAAATATATCTCTAAACAAAGAAAACAGATATTAATGGCAAAGTATGACCTATTTTAGAATTCTGTGTTTATATTCAATGTATTTAATTTCATATCTTAAAATTTTAAGTATCTATTCCACTTGTTGCTATTATGTTATACACCCTATATACACATACTCCAGATGCCTTATCTATGAAATAGATAAGTATAGTAGTACATTTCACTTTTCTATAAATCTTCCCCAGCATGAATAAGTAAAACATTTCCCAGATTCTAAACTTCTGAAGGTAAAGGCTTAGGTCAGTTTCCTGATCATATTATATTATAATGTTTAACATATTTTTCCAGAGAAAGAACCTTAGACTTATCTCTGCCTTTCTTCTCCCTTACCTATCATGGAATCCATAATTTCAGCCTTAATAGAAAAAAAGAAGTATGAAATTCAACAAGTATTTCCAAAGCATGTTTAATAAGATTATTGTTTGTTGACCAAGGCCATTGGTAATTTGTCTTTTGGCCCACAAATGTCAAGCAAAATATAAATGTAAATTAAGACATTTTCAATTATCAGTTGTTTCTTCTCCAGGAGCAGCTAATCCTGGGAAAGTACCTATTATTCCACAAAGGAACAAGAGAGAAGGAGTTTCCATTTCTACAGCCACTGCAAGGGGGTTGTCCAGAAGTGGCACACAGGAGATGATTCTTAGAGCTGCTTTCAATGGTATTCAAAAGACCCAAGATCTAATTACCTAATATTTTTTATGGCTAATGATAGAGGGGCAGAAGTAACACCCATGATGTTACAGTAGGACTTTCCTTTACTGCATAATATTTTAGGATATTTGCTCTCAATTAAAGAAAAAAACTAAATGATTTGAACCATGTAATAACAAATTATATTCTCAAGAGGGCATTATATTATTTATTCCACAGAATTTTAGAGCTAGAAGAAAAAAGATATTTCTTGAATTAATTTGCTAAATTATTTGTTGCTTAATATTAATTGTTGTGTATGTCTTATGCCAGTGAATGAGCCATGACTGCTTTGCATGCTTGCATATTTTCATGGCTTCTTATGATCTGCTGGATGAGATCCAAATTCTTTGTCCTGGTGTCCAAGACACTTCACTGTCTGATCTCTATCTCTCATTCTAGCCCTTGTTCCCACTAAGATCTGAAGACCAATGCTACACTCTAACCAAAGTGTCCTGTCCCCTACATGAGCCACCCCGCTACCCACCAGTGCCTGGGCTCATGCTAGCTCAGATGCCAGACCAAATACCTTTTACTAAACGCCTTTTTTCTCTATTGTTTAGAGGGAAATCTGGTTCATCCTTCTCCTTCTCTAGAGAAGGCCACCTTCTGCATAAAATTTTCTTAGTCAAAATCATTCCTGTCCCCCAAATTTCTTAAACATTTTGCTTATATATCTCATAGGCCAGTTATCTTTAATTTGCATTACAGGCTTTCTTCTCATCATGGTGATCAATGTTTAGGGGCAGCATCCATTTCTTATATACACCTTGAGACACATATCATCACACTGCCCTGTATGCAGCAGACATTCAATAAAGGTTTATTGAGTGAATTAACTTTTATGTAATCATAATGTTTTATTCTGGATTTATTCTTACATGAGCAGTCACTGTAGAAACCAGCAGCAAAACCATTACTGCCTATAATCTCCTCTCAAAAGCAAATAAGAGAAATGATTAATCTCGTAATTATAAATTCAGTTGAAGGTGAGACTAGAGATCAGCCTCATTCATAAAATGAGACAGTAGAAGCCCATAACAATACTGATGCCAGGGACTACGCAAGAGGCCCTGAACGATAGGTTTCCTTGTAACTATGAAAAAGATATACTGCATATCAAAGCGTGCATGGGACACATCATTTGGTGTAAAATAGGAATGAATACATGGTACACTGAAGTGCTTTATAATGAAGTTTTGTTGAATATATTCTTTCCTACTCTGTTGAAGTGGTCAAATTTTAAAACCTCCAAATCATTGAGGCTTAAAGTAATAGCAAGGCTCATTTCCTGGGATGATACATGATTCTCTGTTCAGAGTTCTGTCATCTACATAAATTGAAAAGCCTGTAATGGAAGAATTAATAAAATAGGGTTTCCTTTCATGGAACTGACCGAAACAGTGAATCACAATTTGAAAGTTACTCATTTAAAACAACAACAAAACACCCAAGCACCTTGCCTCTGCTTTAAAAAGCAACAGTGTTTTGTTTTGTTTCCATTTTGGCACATAGAGATACTGAACAAATATTTGTTGAATGGATGAATAAATGGCTGCTTAAAAAAAAAAATCAGAGTATTAAATAAGAACACTGTGACAAGTGATGCAATGCTAATATGTGAGCGTACACTTTAGGGGAAGAAACTAAAAATTTGTCTCTCGGCTGAGATTTGAGAAATGTCCCCCCAACTTTATACTATTTCTGATTGTGCAGGACTACATACAGTTCCAGGGAAACTCCACTGCTCTCTGGTGATTCTGGCCTGAGCTTACAAACGTTACTGGGGGAGTCAGCTTGTGTTAGACTAAAACTGCTGCCTTTTCAAAGACATCTGGATACAAAAGGACACAGTAAAACATACATAAAAAGAAAGAAAAAATTACCTAAGAGAAGGGAAAGCACTAGCAATGTTAATACTGAAAACAAAAGTGGACCATTATTTGGTGACCCTAACAAAAAAAATCTTTGAATAGCATACTTTAAACATGCTATTTTGTCTCAGGCTATCCTGAAGCATATTCCCAGTCCTACGTAATTAATGAACCCTCCAGAAACTTTTTATATTCATGCAACTCAAGAGAAGAAAGCAACCTACGATAATAGATATTGGTTTAAAGAGGACTTCTGAGAGCTTCCTGCGAGCTACCACCAGCTATAGCAGCTTGCTTAAAACAGAACTGATTGTTTAGCTCAGAATTCTTCAATAGTTAGTATTTCCTAAGGACTCTTAGCACAAAATTGTGAATGACCACAGTAATTTTCTCTTTAGTATTTTACGTAAATATTTTAGTATTTTATGTTGTGTCCCAAAACATTCATAACTGTTTGCAACCAAAACTCAACACAAGGTATATCTTTACCCTTCCTTCTTCTACTTCACAGGAAACTTTAGGATTATATAGACTATGTATGTCAAATGTATAGAGTGTTTGAATTTTTCAAAATGACGGTTTTAAGGACACATCGCTTAGGAAGAAGTGACAAAGCAGGGTGTAGGAGCCCTGCTGTTCTCTCTCCCTGTGGCAGCTTACTTTTGCCACCTAGTGGGAGGCAGTTTCACAGTTAGGTTTGTGTTTTGCTCGAGGACCGTCTCCTTCCTTTAAGATCTAAGAGCAAAGGTCAGCTTCTAAATAGAATATGATCAAACACTTTTCTTTCACATTGGGGGTTTTAGATAGTTTGGGGATAACCTCAAGTAATTTCTCCAAACGGGTCTGTTTCATATCTATTGGGTTTTTTTCAAGCAGTTAGTTTTCACTACAATGATTAACCTAGAGGATTCAAGGTAAAATAAAATTTTCTTATATAAATTTCTAACTCGTAACTCTTAAAAAAAAACCCTGGGCTTTTCCTGGTTTCCAATGATTCTCTATCCCTTTACCTTGTAGGACTTCACAAAGTCTACGTTTTAGCTCATTCCTGTTTTTTATACTTATGTGAGGACCAAATCTGTATCTTCATCCCTAATTTCTCATTGTGGTTCTAATCTCAAATTTTCAGTTATCTACTGAGTATCATCCCTGGAACTGACACTGAGTATGTCAAAGACCTAAGTCATCATCCTCCCAAAGAATCAAAGAATGGGCTTTTCTTTTGAGGCAGTGTGGTAGGCTTAATCAGAGCTAGACTGCAGTCCAGGGTTAAAAATGGCAGAAAAAAAATTTTTTTTATGTATGTAAAAATTAATGAAACAAGTTAAGCGAAGGGAACAATCAGAAGTCAGGCTCGGTTTACTGGGCTGGGTGGGAGGAAACACGATGATCAAGAGTTCGGGTGGAGCAATAATAATGAACAGGAATTGAGGTCAGGAACATAGGAAACTTGACGCAGGTCACAAAGCTTAAAACAAAGAAAATTGGAAATAAGAGGCCAGAGAGTTTGGAGAAAGTATCATAGCTCAAGTCCTCAGGCTTAGGTACATGCAAGGATTAGTAGGGTGAGGACCAGGAGATTCGTGGAGTCTTGGGCCTGGAAGAGCATGTGGTGATACCTAGTTCGCACTCCACCTCTGTCCAAACAGGAACCTCCCCTCCTGTGCCCCGACCCCCAATCCCCGTGAGGTCTGCTGGAGACTTTCTTGAGTTCCTGACCCCAATAAATTATTGCTTATCAAAACTGCCATGATCATAAATGGCCCTATAATCCTCTCCGAGGCTTCGAAGCTTTTTTTAACACCTTTATTGAGGTATAATTTATATACCATAAAGTTCATCTTGTGTGAGGAGTTTCAGTAAATTTAGGAAGTTGTAGAAACATCACCACAGTCTAATCTTAGAACATTTTTATCACTGCAAACAATTTCCCTGTGCCCATTTGTGGTCAGCTACCATTCCCAGCCCAAGGCAACGCATGATCTGTTTTCTGTCTCTACAGATTATTTGCCTTTTTGGGAAATCTGATATATATAGAATCATACAATATGTCATCTCTTGTGTCTGGTGTCTTTCACATGGCATGTTTTGTCTTTGTTATAGCGTGTATCAGTTCATCCCTCTTTATTGCTAAATAGTATTCCATTGTATGGCTTTATAGCATTTTGTTTATCATTTCACCAGTGGTGGGCATTCACATTGTTCCCAGTTTGGGGCCATTATGAATACTGCTGCTACGAATATCCACATACACATCTTTGTGTAAACATATGTTAATTTTTCTTGGGTAGATGTAGGAGTGCAATTGCTGGATCCTGGAGTAAATTTAACTTTTTACAAAACTGCCAAATTGTCTTCCAAAGTGGTTGTGCAATTTTCCATTCCCATCAGCAATCTGTGAAGGTCTCAGTTTCTCCATATCCTTGCCACCATTTGTAATTGTCTGCCTTTTTTAGTAAAATCATCTTAGTGGGTATGAAGTGGTATCTCACTGTGGTCTTACTTTGCATTCCCCCAATGGCTAATGACATTGAGTATCTTCTCAGGTGTTTATTAGTCTGCTGTATATTTTCTTTGATGAACTGTCTATACGTATCATTGAACTTTTTTTTTTTTTTTTTTTTTGGCCATGCTGCACAGCATGTGGGATCTTACTTCCCTGACCAGGGATCAAACCCATGCCCCCTGCAGTGGAAGCGTGGAGCCCTAAGTACTGGACTGCCAGGGAATTCCCATCAGGTAACAATTTTAATTGAGTTACCTTCTTATTATTACATTATAAGAGCTCTTTGTATATCCTAGATACAAGTCACATTTCAGATATATAATTTGTTAATATTTTCTTCTAGCTGGTGGCTTTTCCTTTCATTTTCTTAATGGTATCTTTTTAAAAAATTTTATGTTTTTGGCCGAACCACACAGCATGTGGGATCTTAGTTCCCCGACCAGGGATCAAACCTGTGCCACCCCCGCAGTGGAAGCACGGAGTCTTAAGCACTGGACCGCCAAGGAAGTCCCCTTAATGGTGTCTTTTGAAGCACAGAAGTTTTAAGCTTTGATAAAGTCCAATTTACCAATTTCTTCTTTTATGGATTGTACTTTTGATGCTGAATCTAAGAAGTCTTGGCCTAACCCAAGCTCATGAAAATTTCTCCTGTGAGTTTTTCAGAAGTTTTACAGTTTCAGGCTTTACATTTAAGTCTATTCAGCCATTTAATTTTTGTATACAGCTGAGGTAAGAGTCTAAATTCTTTTTTTTTTTATATGGATATTTAACTTTTCCAGTACCATTGGTTGAAAAGACTATCCTTTCTCCATTTAATTTCCTAGGCACTTTTGTTTAAAATTGATTGAACATCAATTATAAAGGTTCATTTCTGGACTATTCCATTTGATTCTGTTCCATTAATCTACATATCTATCCTTATGCCACTAACTTGAATAATGGAGCTTTATAGTTAAATGTGAAACTGAGTAGTGTAAGTCTTCCAATTTTTTTCTTCTGTTTCAAAAATGTTTTAGCTATTCTGGGTTCTTTGCACGTCTACATAAATTTTAGGATCAGCTTGTCAACTTCTACTAAAAAAAAAAGCCTTCTGGAATTTTGTCAGTGACTGCATTGAATCTATAGGTCAATCTGGAGAATTTCCAACTTAACAATAATGTCTTCTAATCCATGAAAATTTAATGTCTCTCACATACTTAAATCTGCTGTAATTTCTCTCAGCAATGTTCTATAGTGTACAAGTCAACATCTCTTTGGTTAAAAGCTACTGTGAATAAAATAGTCAATTTTATTTTTGGAGTATTTGTTTCTAGTATATAGAAATACAATTGACTTTTGTATATTGATTTATATCCTGTAACTTTACTGAACTTGCTTTAAGTCCTAATAGGGCTTTTGTTTGTTTGGTTGTTTTTTTCTTAGGATTTTCTACACACAGGATCATGTCATCTGCAAATAAAGGTAGTTTTGTTTCTTCCTTTCCAAACCGCATGTCTTTTGTTTTTTTCTCTTTCTCTTCCCTTCTCCCCTGCTCCCCGTATTGAACTGGCTGCAATCTCTACAACAATGTTGAGTAGAAGTGGTGAAATCAGGCTTTGTTCCCAAACTCAGGGAGAAAGTATTTAGTCTTTCACCATTAGGATGACATTAGCTGTAGGATCTTCATAGATGCCCTTTATCAAGTTAAGGAATTTTCCTCCTGTTCCTAGATTGTTCAGAGTTTTTAATCAGAAATGGGTGTCGGTTAAGCTAAGTAAAAATGACTCACATCTATGAGTTCTACTCTTTAAAAAAAAAAAGAAAAGAAATGGGTGCTGGATTTTGTCAAATGTTTTTTCTTTGTCTACAGAGATTATCATGTGCTTTTTCTCCTTTATTAATATGATGTAAACAGCAACTGATTTTCAGATATTAAATCAACCTTGATAATGGTGTTTAATCCTTTTTATATGTTGCTTGATGTTGTCCAACAGTTTATGAGGCTCTGTTAATTTTTGTATTCCTTTTTCTGTTATTCAGAGTAGATAATTTCTTTTGATCTGTCTTGAAGCCATCTCTTTTGGTTCTTTCTTCTGCCATCTCAAATCTATTGTTGAATTCAATCCCTTTACTGAATTTTTCATTTCAGTAATTACTTTTTACCTGTAGAATTTCTATTTGGCCTTAAAAATTTTTTCTCTCTTTATTGAGAGTCTCTATTTGTTGAGTCGTTCTCAGTATGTTTTCCTTTAATTCTTTAAATATGGCTTCCTTTACTTCCCTGAACGTATTTATTATACCACCTTTGAAGTCTTTGTCTGCTGAGTCCAACATGTGGGCCCACAGCTTTTTTCCAGGGAATACTGGTTACCCTTTCCTTTCTTTGTATATCTTGTAATTTTTTGTTGAAAACTAGAAATTTAGATACTATATTGTAGTTATTCTGGGTTTTAATGTTTCTCCTCAGGATTGCTGTTGTTGCTGTGGTTTTCTTGCTTGTTTATTAATTTGCTTAGATTAAATCTGTGCAATCCATTTCCCTCACAGCATGTGGCTGCTTGTGTCTCTTCTCAGTTTTTTAAAAAATTATTTTCTTTTTAAATTTTTAAACCCAGTTTCCTAGGAGTAACCCTTGTGTCTGTATAGCTTAGTGGTCAGTCAGTGATTGGACAGGTGGTTGTGCTTAAATATCCTATGCCAATAAAGCTTCTACTTCCTGCCAATGAATCTGTGTTTGGGTTGGAGACCACATTCAAAGAACAGGCAGTTCTCAAGTCTACCTTGACTTTTACTTGCTGCTAGGCCCTCTTGCATTCCCTTTTAAACTCAGCCTGGGATGTGTAGATAGCTTGAGCCCTCTCTGTTCTCTCCTGCATGTGTATGAAGCCTTCTGGTCAGCTGTGTTGACTTTATTGAGGACCCTTATCACTATATCATTTTCTGAGTCTCCCTGATAAATTTCTGACTAGTCTATTGGTCCAGTGTTGACCCCAACCAAGACTGTAAGCTCAAGTTCACTGAGCTGCTAGCTAGCCTTTCCTGTTTGTTTGCTACTAAGATGCTTACTGTTATTCACAATGCCACTGGCATGGGTTTTTCACATTCCACTTCAAATCAAGTAAGGCCACTCCTCCAGTGAAACTTCTGGTTTCCATGGCTTTCCTTGCTCTTGCATAACTAATGTGCTGACTGAGCCTGGAGGTGGGGAATGAGATCAGCTCCAGGCAGGAACACCACAGAATTCTACCTTTCACCTGAAGTTCAGTAGTTTTTCCATCAATAAACATTTCTCAATTTCGTGAATGCCTCTGATCCATTTCCAGAGTCCTAAAATTGATGTTTTTGACAATTCTGTACAGTTTTATTGTTGCTTTTTGGAAGGAAGATTTGCCCAGCTCTCATTCTGCCATATTGGTAGTCTGCCTTTAAAGCTATTTTTAATTGCTCTGTTTCTTTCCACCATACCCAGCTGGCCACCAAGGTCTGCTGCTTCTTTCTCTGCAATGCTGTTTTCTTTGCCATTTTTAGAGTCACACCCATCAAGGTAATCAGCACCCATTCATTCCTGAATGACAATGACAGAAGCCTTCATCACAGTCAGTCAGCCCTGCATCCGGTTACTAGACTGACCTTATGGACACCAGTATAATCATATCCCTTGCTCCTGACCGAAGCATGGTTCTTTGCTGCAAAGAACATAAAACTCATACTGCTCCATCTAGATGTCAAGAATGTACTCAACTGTCTTGATCTTATGCAACAACATTTATTCCTAGAGTTTCCGCCAGGTTGAGTTTTTCTTCCCCCACATATTCCTCGCCAACTTCCATGCTCCTATTTTTTTCTCATGTTGTTTCCTCTATATGGAAAGCCCTTATAATCTGTCTTTCATTTCACAGTCCATTAACTCCTAAAAGAAGCTTAATCAGGTAAATTCTTCTGCTCTTGATCATTTCCATATGCTACAGTAGATTTCAAAATTCATATATGCATAAATGGATTTTAAAACATTTCTGACACTAAATCATGTTGCTTTGCAATTAGTCCTCAATTGTTTCTGAATATGTTTTGTTGTTTCTCCAACTTTTTTTTCCTTTTAAATACTTTATTTTTTAGAGCAGTTTTAGATTCACAGTAAAATGGAGCAAAAAGCACAGAGTTCCCATATACCCTGTCTCTAACTTTTAATTACAGTCAATCTGAGGGCTTTCCTTATTTACAAAATAGTAAATACTTCTTCAGCATCTAGTAGAGTGGTAGAGATACAGCTGGTGCTTAGTACATGAGGGCTGAATGAATAAACTAAAATGTTTCTTGATTTCCTATGGACACTTTCAAAAATCTTTTAAGAAAAAGGATCACTTTAGAATGTCTTCCCTACCTCCCTGCCCCCTTGAAGAACTTAACTCTTTCATATAGCTCTGAAAGCAGAGATGATACTAAAAATATTTAATAATTAGTGTGGCATGGACACCAACCAAAAGAATCAGACAACAAAACTAGACAACAAAACTAGCTGGCCCAAGAAACAGACAACAAAACTAGCTGGCCCAAGAAATGATCCATTAGTTCCTAGATTGTGGAGAGATCCCAGAAGTCCCAGACATGAGGCCATGATGACAGAGGATGAAACATGGGGCAGAAACTATCTGCCAAGTGGCAGGAAAGTATTTAGACATTTTAACAACTGGTACAACCATATCGGTGGCACAGGCTGAATACCAGTTCTGCCAACAAGTAAATTGATATCTGGATTTTATAATGACTGTAGACTATAATATCAATAAAATGGACCTCTGTCAATCATGAACAGTTTCCGATTTCGAGAGTAATATGAGAAAAATGAGTCTCAGAAATGCAAGATTCAGATAAGAATAGAAAATGGTCAGAAGCCAATCTCAAGGCTTGGTTAGGCAGTACAAGATCAGAGAGAACAAAAGTACTAGCAGGCCAAGACAAACAAACAGGGCAGACCCTAGGTAAGTAACCAGGAGTCAGAGTTCAAGGTAAGGTAGGTTCAGTCAGGCAGATAGTAAGGAAATAACTAGGTAAAGACTGCAGCAAACAGTTGTCTGGAAGCAGAAATGTATCAGCAACAAGGAGCTGGCAGACAGACAACTCTGTCCCTGAGCTGGAGATTTTCTTACTCTGTGCTCCCTACTACGGCAAGAACCTCCATAGAGGCAGGACCTGCCTCTGCATGTGAGGTTACGTGAGCCAGCTATAAGGCCTGTCAGCATATCAGCCTTTTAGAGTGAGAAACGTTAAGTGTGGGTCTTGGTAGAGTGATGACACTTCTTACCAAAATGTACCAGGTTTGCTGGTAGCACATCACTGTAAAGCCTATGAAGGGCAACAGAGACATTTTAAAATCACTACATTGGCCCTTATTATTAAATTTCATACATGTTAAATATTTGGGATTTAAAAAAATGTCTTTATATTCCTTCCAACAGAGGATGCAAAATAGAAACCAATTCACTAAAGAGTATTTTAAAAATATGTGACCTGAAGAGGCATTAGCTGCTAACTTAGAAACAAAGAGACCAGGTCAAATAACTATTAGCAATGAAAGAATAAAATTGAAAATTCTGAAAAATAACCAGTAACTGGTTAGTCTAAAAAGTAGTTTTGGAAATGGGGAGAGGCATGACTTAATTGAAGGTGTATTGCTAAGAGAGAGAAGGTTACTGTTTTTCAGTTTTAAATAGTGTAATAAATCATACACAACACTGTAATTTGAGTTTACGAGGAAGGTAAACTCTTTTATAACTCTTTAGGTTATAAAAGTGACCTCCAGTGGGCAATAATGCTCTCAAATCTGTGGCCTAGGGAACTATATTCTATTGATCGTCACTTTAAAAAAGTCTATATAGGCAACAGTTTTCCACTATAACTTTCACATCCATTTAGCCAATTATATACATATGGTATTTATTGGCTCAATAATGTAGCTGGTTATGATTCATTAGCATGAACTGTTAACAGAAAGGTTTTTAGGATATTTCCCCAACGATCTTCAAATCAACATCAAATATCTAGACCTACAGAATAGTAGGAATATTAAATCCTTACTTAAGTAATTTGAAATTAGAATACCAAATTAAAAATCAAGAAACTACTGGGACTACCCTGCGGGCGCAGTGGTTAAGAATCTGCCTGCCAATGCAGGGGACATGGGTTCGATCCCTGGTCCGGGAAGATCCCACATGCTGTGGAGCAACTAAGCCCGTGAGCCATGACCGCTGAGCCCGTGAACCACAACTACTGAAGCCCGCGCACCTAAAGCCCATGCTCTGCAACAAGAGAAGCCACCGCAATGAGAACCGCATTGCGTGCACCACAACGAAGAGTAGCCCCCACTTGCCACAACTAGAGAAAGCCCGCGTGCAGCAACAAAGACCCAACACAGCCAAAAATAAATAAAATAAAATAAATTAATAATTTAAAAATAAGGAACTACTAACATGGAGTATGTACACAGGTCTAAAACTGAACAAAACTTATAGGGAGAAAATCTAGGAAGCACTTTTGGACTCTATTTGTCTCCTATGAGATCATGAACATGAAATTATCTTCAAAGAGATAATCTGTTGTGAAACACTGAGCTACAGGTAAGGTGAGGTACAGAGCAAATAACCACGCTGAAAATCTTTTTTAGTGCAACTGGGGAAAAGTCATGTTTTTTAATACCTAAAATTTCAACTTTCTGTTGATTAGCTGTTATTCATCACTTCAGGGAAAAAAAGCAAGAGAAGGAAAGCAATAAGGTAAATTCGTGGGTCTTGACTATAGTCCAAAATTATTTTATAGGTTAAGTTAGTAAGTCACTTATGTGCACAATATCACTGGATACCTATAACCTTTTAGAAATGTGGTCATGCTGTACTAAGCATAAATGAAATTATGAGTCAGTTGTAAAATACATAATATTCAATCTTCCCACTACCTTCCCCTATAACTTACTGTTGGTTCTGGAAACTGCTTATATATCTGAAATGAAAAAAGATCACTATGGAAACAACAGAATATTCCCTATTACTAAAATAAAAATGCAGCTATGATGCTTTTCTAAGTGGGATTTCAAAAAGGAGATAAATGTAACCTTTGCTACCAGCAAACTTTCTTTCAATGCTCTGATAAATACTGATGATAATTAATTTTTCCCTTAGAGAATAAAATTGGTTTCTATTGTAGAGTAAATAAATCCAAAATTCACAACCAAATCTAACTGTGCTGTAATACAGGCAATATTTCCACAAGATTAGCTCCTTTCTGAAAGAGAATGAACTCTGAGTGACCATGTTTAGAATAACATTTGATACAAAATTCAAAAAGTGCATGCCTAATGTTTCTTCCTTCTAGTTCGGGGATTAGATCAGCAAACTTTTTCTGTAAAGGGGCAGATAGTAAATATTTTAGGTGTTGCAGGCAATACGGTTTCTGTCGTAATTACTCATTTCTGCTGTTGTAGTGAAAGTGGCCATAGACAATACCTGAACACAGGGGCATGAGTGTGTTCCAATAAAACTTTCTTTACGGATACTAAAATTTGAATTCCATATAATTTTCACATCTCATGAAATATTATTCTTCTTTTGATTTCTTTCCAACCACTTCAAAATCTAAAAGCCATCCTTAGTTCAGGTGGTAAGCTGGATTTGGCCCATGGGCTGTGGTTTGCTGATTCCTGCTCCAGTCCATTGAGTAATAACTATCCAGTGGTGAGAAGTTGTTCCTGGTGACCTTCCCTCCTGAAATATTTTTTGAAGATACGACTGAATTTGTAACTATGTGTGGTGATGGATGTTTACTAAATTTGTGGTAACCATTTTGCAATATATACATATATCAAATCATTATGTTGTACGCCTAAAACTAATACAATGTTATATTTCAATTCTATCTCAATTAAAAAACAAACAGCTAAAAAACAAAAACAAAAACAAATGTTACAGAAAAAGGTTTCGACAAAGTTCAACAACCATTATGATAAAAACTCTCCAGAAAGTAGGCATAGAGGGAACCTATCGCAACATAATAAAGGCCATATATGACAAACCCACAGCCAACATCACTCTCAATGGTGAAAAACTGAAACCCTTTCCTCTAAGATCAGGAACAAGACAAGGTTGCCCACTCTCACCACTATTACTCAACATAGTTTTGGAAGTTTTAGCCACAGCAATCAGAGAAGAAAAAGAGATGAAAAATCTGAGAGAGAAATTAAGGAAACACTCCCATTTACCACAGCAACAAAAAGAATAAAATACCTAGGAATAAACCTACCTAAGGAGACAAAAGACCTGTATGCAGAAAACTATAAGACACAGATGAAAGAAATTAAAGACAATACATACAGATGGAGAGATATACCATGTTCTTGGATTGGAAGAAACAACATTGTGAAAATGACTATACTACCCAAAGCAATCTACAGATTCAATGCAATCCCTATCAAACTACCAATAGCATTTTCCACAAAACTACAAAAAAGACTGCACAATTTGTATGGAAACACAAAAGATCCCAAACAGACAAAGCAATCTTGAGAAAGAAAAACAGAGCTGGAAGAATCAGGCTCCCTGACTTCAGACTATACTACAAATATATACTACAGTAATCAAGACAGTATGGTACTGGCACAAAAACAGAAATATAGATCAATGGCACAGGATAGAAAGCCCAGAGATAAACCCCCACACATATGGTCACCTTATCTTTGATAAAGGAAGCAAGAGTATACAATGGAGAAAAGACAGCCTCTTCAATAAGCAGTGCTGGGAAAACTGGACAGCTACATGTAAAAGAATGAAATTAGAACACTCCC
>NC_041228.1:63126244-63164828 GCF_002837175.3 Physeter macrocephalus | reverse complement strand
AGAACACTCCCTAACACCATACACAAAAATAAACTCAAAATCGATTAAAGACCTAAATGTAAGGCCAGATACTATAAAACTCTTAGAGGAAAACACAGGCATAACACTCTATGACATAAATCACAGCAAGATCCTTTTTGACCCACCTCCCAGATAAATGGAAATAAAAATAAAAATAAACAATGGGACCTAATGAAACTTAAAAGCTTTTGCACAGCAAAGGAAACCATAAAGAAGATGACAAGACAACCCTCAGAATGGGACCAAATATTTGCAAACGAAGCAACTGACAAAGGATTAATCTCCAAAATATACAAGCAGCTCATGCAGCACAATATCAAAAAAACAAACAACCCAATCCAAAAATGAGCAGAAGGCCTAAATAGACATTTCTCCATAGAAGACATACAGATTGCCAACAAACACATGAAAAAATGCTGAACATCACTAATCATTAGAGAAATGCAAATCAAAACTACAATGAGGTATCACCTAATCCCACTACTGGGCATATACCCTGAGAAAACCATAATTCAAAAAGAGTCATGCACCACAATGTTCATTGCAGCTCTATTTACAATAGCCAGGACATGGAAGCAACCTAGGTGTCCATCAACAGATGAATGGATAAAGAAGATGTGGTATATACATACAATGGAATAGTACTCAGTCATAAAAAGAAACGAAATTGAGTTATTTGTGGTGAGGTGGATGGACCTAGAGTCTGTCATACAGAGTGAAGTAAATCAGAAAGAGAAAAACAAATACCGTACGCTAACACATATATATGGAATCTAAAACAGAAAACAGTTCTGATGAGCCTAGGGGCAGAACAGGAATAAGGACACAGACATAGAGAATGGACTTGAGGACACGGGGAGGCGGAAGGGTAAGCTGAGATGAAGTGAGAGAGTAACACTGACATATGTACACTACCAAATGCAAAACAGATAGCTAGTGGGAAGCAGCCGCATAGCACAGGGAGATCAGCTCGGTGCTTTGTGACCACCTAGAGGGGTGGGATAGGGAGGTGGGAGGGAGACACAAGAGGGAGGAGACATGGGGATATTTGTATACGTATAGCTGATTCACTTTGTTATACAGCAGAAACTAACACAACACTGTAAAGCAATTATACTCCAATAAAGATGTTAAAAAAAGTTATTTGAACTACTGGACTAGTTAGTGAAATACAAAATGTAAAGAAAAAAGATATGACTGAATTCCTTAACTATAAGATATATTTGTGGGAATTTTATATAATAAATGAAAATCCAGGGGAAGAAATTTTAGTCCTATAATCATGGGATAAGTTTCAGATAGGAGAAATATTGTGAAATACAAAAATCAACAAATATGAAAGCACTTTCCCCAAACAAACATTTTGATGTACCTTTTTAGTATCTCTCTCAGCATCCTATTTCATAAAAAGTAAACAAAAATCAAGTTATGTGTTGAATTTTGGCAGCTCCAGAACTTCCTAGAAGCTGCCAATGGCAGCGATTATACCCTCTCTTTCAAAACTCTATGGCCCTCAGCACTGTGGCTTGATAGTGGAGCAAGTGGAACAGTGAAGTTCAAAACTTATACTGAATCTATGTAATACAAAGAATGCCACAACCCTATCGCAGGTACCTCTAGGATAATGCAGTGAGGGCTGTTATTATGCAATGTCACTCCTAAGTGTCCCTTATATTAATAAAAAGCCTTATTTGTCTTGGGAAATTGTTGCTCAAACCTATGAAGTTTGTGCCTCTTTATGTTCTGAGGGATGCAGTCCCAAATGACACCACGCAGTGAATACTGACTTGTATATTACACCGTGAAATGCTAGAAATGGGAGGCAGCCCTGGAACTTGAGAAAAGTAATTTAGACACTGAGAAGGATGTACTCATATGCATGACAGGTTAGAAAAATTCAGTTACAAACAGATCAGTAGAGAAATTAATGGAGATATATGATGGATTCCTGATGATAGTTACATGTATTCAGAGTATGTAAAGACTCTGAGGTCACATATGGAGGGCCTCAGGATGCTTTCACAAAAAATGTGCCTATAAAGCCACCACCAGAGAAAGCATCCTGGGCCAAACATTCCATTTCTCTCACCAATTCTATCAAATGAACCCTACCAAATCCAAGTCATTCTAATTTTTCTTAGAAACTCAATTCATTTCCATCCTATAAATATGTATGGAGTTACTCCTAAGTGCCAGAGCATAGACATGGAGAATACTAAGGCAAAGAAGACACCGCTCTGGGCCTCACTGAAGTCACTGCCCAGTGGGGTAGACCAATATGGAAACAAATAATGGGAAACCAGTTTGATAAATGTAATGGTGGGATGATGTAAAAAGTAGGTTTGGGGAAGGCTTATTGACTGGAGTGACATGTTGGCTGGACCTGATGGATAAAACAAAGTTTCTCTCATGAGCAAGGAGAGAATGGCCCAGACAGAGGGAACAGTGCCAATAAAGACAGATGCAAGAGAGCAGGAGACGTGGTAACTCAATACGGCCAGGGTATGAAGCATGCATACAAGTTAGGCACAGGGTGAATAGTCAAGGATAAGACTGGAGACATAGGCAGGGACTGAGTCACAATGCCCTTGGATTTCATCCTGTCCAACACACGTGTGGCTATTGAGCACCTGAAATGTGGCTAGTCCAAGATGAGACGTATAAAAAACCACAAAATATCTCAGTAATTTAAAAAGTTGATTACAGTTTGAAATGATACTTTAGATATATTGGGCTAAATAAAATATAGTATTAAGATTAAACTTGGGCTTCCCTGGTGGCGCACTGGTTGCGAGTCCGCCTGCCGATGCAGGGAACACGGGTTCGTGCCCCGGTCCGGGAAGATCCCACATGCCGCGGAGCTGCTGGGCCCGTGAGCCATGGCCGCTGACCCTGCGCGTCCGGAGCCTGTGCTCCGCAACGGGAGAAGCCACAACAGTGAGCGGTCCGCGTACCAAAAAAAAAAAAAAAAAAAAAAAGATTAAACTTAACAGTGTCTTTTTAGTTTTTAAATGGGTCTCCTGGAACATTTTAAATTACTTATGTGGTATTTTATCCCTCCTGTAGTAGTCCTTGTGGTGGATTCCTCAATAACCCTTTCACCCCAAGCATTTAAACTAGTAGTGATCTCTTTTCTCTTGCCAGTGACTGGTTTAGACATGGGCATGTCACCGACCCAATGCAGGCCTGAGCTACGAAGGAAAGATAGCTGGGGGAATTCCAGATACAGATGTCTTTGCCCCTAAAAGGAGAAAGAATAAGATCAGATCTCATGTTTTCTTTTGGATGTGGCTATGTGGCCAGTGACACAGAGAACTACTGTGGCCGTCTTTCCATGACACAGGATAAAGCAGAGGATGGCAGAGTTAAGAAATGAAATAACCCAATTCCCTGTTGACATCACTGAGCTGCTTTATCAACCAACCTTGGAGTTCACCCTTCCTCTCAACTTCCTGTTATGTGAGATAACAAGATTCCTTATTATTTAAGCCAAAATGAGTCAGTTTTTCTGTTACTTGTAGCCAAAAGCATCCTAGCTGATACACTCCATTAGACTAAAGGGCAAGGTAGTAGATGTATTACCATTTAAGACCTTCTAGCACTACAGAAGTTCTGTACATAGTCTACAATCTATCAATATACTATTGCTATGATAGTATATACTTAGATAATATGAGAGAAGGCTTTTTCTTTTAGTTTTAAATTACTATCCAACTGTAAGACATTATGACACAATTACTCAGGCAAAGAGACTTGTAATTAATCAGAAAAAGAACTAGGAGCAGAATTTAATCAATCAAAAGTAGAAGAGAGTAGCCATAGATTTATAAATTGTCACACTTAATGGCTGCTCTTTGATTGAGAGGTCTGCCTCTAATTCTAGTCAAAGCACACAGGTTGATTGATGTTACTAATCTGGACATAAACCCTTAAAGGCAATGTAGCAGATGAAGCAAATAATCAAATGGTACAGCTTCTACCTCACAGAGTTACCATGAGAATTAAGCAAAATAATGTATGTCGAGCCTAGCACAATATATAGTAGTACATGGTAAACACATTATACATAAATCTGGTTCTTGTTCAAACTAGTAGTTACCAATGGGGAGGGGGAAGGGAGGAGAGGCAAGATGGAGGTAGGGGATAAAGAGGTACAAACTGGGCTTCCCTGGTGGCACAGTGGTTGAGAGTCCGCCTGCCGAGGCAGGGGACGCGGGTTCGCGCCCCGGTCCGGGAGGATCCCACGTGCCGCGGAGCGGCTGGGCCCGTGAGCCATGGCCGCTGAGCCTGCGCGTCCGGAGCCTGTGCTCCGCGACGGGAGAGGCCACAGCAGTGAGAGGCCCGCGTACCGCAAAAAAAAAAAAAAAAAAAAAAAAAAAAAAAAAAAAAAAAGGAGGTACAAACTACTATGTATAAAATAAATAAGCTACAAGGATATATCGTACACCACAGGAAGTATAGCCAATGTTTTATAAAAACTATAAATGGAGTATAACCTTTAAAAATTGGGAATCACTATGTTGTGTACCTGAAACCTGTATAATATTGCAAGTCAACTATACCTCAATAATAAAAAAAAAAAGAAATTTGGTTCTTGTTTCTTGTCTCTTGTAAAATTGTTGATTTTTCAAATTCTAAGTAATGTGTCAAGTATGCATTGTCAGTTACTTTATACAATAACCACACTTTGTGATGACTAGGGTCAGATTACAGCAAATACTAATAGACATGTTATACTTCACTGGCTAGTTAGTACTTGATTAGGTGGTTGATTTATTAGTTCATTCTTTTATTTACACGAAGCAGGTGAGTTCCAGAGCTAACCTGAACAAAATAAGGTAGGGAGTGACAACACTATTAACCAGGAATTAAGCTATAGTATTTTGACTAACCTATGCCTGCTCACCTAGTATTTGTGAAATGGTGAGATTAATAATTCAGTCTGAATGAAGATGACTAAAAAGAAAATATAAAGACAAGGAAGGAAGTTTATGACTTTGAGGCTGTAACAGAAGGTGACTGATGTAATTAAAAGAGACAGAGAGGGAGAGGTACTCAGTAACATTTCAGAATGATGAAAAAAAAAAAAAAAAAGAATGATGAAGAAAGATGTACTGATAGAAAGGGTATCGGGCCAGGAGAGAGTACAGATAGTATCTGCTGAGTTATACCAAGACAGGATATTCTAAAATCCTTTCTGCACTATTACAAACAATTTTGCTTTACTAATATAAACTATACAATATAAATTTAATTTCCAAATAGGATATACTGAAAAATACTCAGCAAAACCCTCACTAGCTCAATCTTAACAAATAAGTGTGTTTTTTTAAATTCAATTTATGAATAAGGATGATGGCTCTTCATTGAAACCACATGATCTATAAATTTTAAATTTCACAAGATGATTGGCTCAGCAGGCTATAAGAAGTTATTTATCTAGCTTATTACAAGGATTGTCAGTCAGTTATCTTTGGATGCTCTAGAATCTAGTGCAGGATTCCCACATAGTTGTTCAGTTAACAAATGTTTCTAAAAAAAATCAACATCTATAAATTTAAACTATATTTATATTCTGGACAATTAAACATTCTAAACTAATGTGAATTTATAATATCACATTTATTGTGATGAATAAGGCAAACACCTGTAGAACATTCTCACCCAAACACGTGGGGACCTCCAGGCAGACACCGCCCTGAATGACTGTCCACTGCTTGGATGAGAATTCAGAGTTCCCAAACAGGAAACACTGGCTGACAGACCCTTTTCCTAAAGTTAGACAGTGGCAGGCTGAGACCAGTTTTTGGAGACGAATAATTATTCTAGGAGGTCTAAAGCAAGCCTTAACTAGCCACTGGTATTCGAAGGAGCTCTAAACCAGGCTATTAGGTAAATATAGTGTGTTTCCAAGGTGGACCCAACACATAGCGAATACAGGAAAGGGGACGTCATCCTTCCACATTTCCTCGGGATCAATATCACATGAGTAACTGATAAAAGAATGAGTTCGGTTTTTTTTAAAGTTAGGCTTATTGAGGTATAATCTGCAAACAGTAAAATTTACCCCTTTTAGTGTACAGTTCCGTGAGTTTGGTAAATGCATACAGTTGTGTTTCTACCACCACAATCAAGATATAGTACATCCATCATCCCCCAAAATTCTGTCCTGACAATTTAGGGTCAATCCCTCCCCATCCCCTGGCAACCACCGATCTGTCTATAGTTTTGCCTTTTCCAGAATGTCACACACATCAAACCTACCGTAGTCTTTTGAGTCTGGTTTCTTTCATCCATTACAATGTAACTGGCAACAAGGCCAGTGAGACTGGGACGGAGTGAAAAGGAGAATGGCAGGAATTGAAACTGGAGAGGTAGAGGGGGCCAAACCACACAGGAACTTGTATGCCATAACAAAAGTTTTAGATTTATAATAGGTGTGATGAGAAGCCACTGGAAGTGTCTAAGTCTCTGAGTAACGTGACTGAATGATTATCTTAAAAATAATTTTGGCTACTGGGTGGCAGACAGCCCATAGTGGAACGAAAATAGAAAAAAGGAAGCCAGTTTAGAGACTACTGCAGTGAGACTACCGCAGGATTAAAAGTGCTAGTGACTTAAACTAGAATGGTAACCCTGGAGGTGGTGAAAAGTGGTCAGATCAGAGATGTTATTTAGAGGAAGAGATGCTAGGACCAGATGTGGCACGTGAAGGGGAGAGAGGAGGCAAAGATGCTTCAAGGGGCTTGGCCCCAGCAACAAGGTAGATGGTCGTTTACCGGGACGGATAAAAGAAAGAGGAGATAAAAGAGAAAAGCAGGGAAAAGCAGGTTTAGGAGTGGGGGAAGGGAGAATTAAGAGCTCCATACATTTCGACATCACCAGCGTATAGATACTGAATCTCTTCCCCGACCATTTTGCATATCTATATTGACCTTGATAGAGAAATTTCACTTAATGGTCTCTGTCCTGTTACTCTTAATACAGTGAGGGAATGCACTGGTAATACGTTCAGTCTCCACTTCATTGGGTTCCTAGCGTTAAACATATTTTTAATTAAGAAGCTGTAAACTCTATTCAATACTCTGTAATGACCCATACGGGAATAGAATCTGAAAAAGACTGGATATACGCCTATGTATAACTGATTCACTCTGCTGTACATCTGAAACTAACACAACACTGTAAATCAACTATACTCCAATAAAAATTAATTTTAAAAAATTAAAAAGTATCACAGTGAGGGAAGACTGTACTAACATACTTGGTGATGCCAACATTGTCAACCTAAAGTAAACATTGGGAGCTCCAACACCAAAAAAAAAAAAAAAAGATAAGCTGTAAAGGTTCAAGGCTAGAGAGTTCTTCCATTTCTCACCTCCATTTTCTATACGGCTAAGAACAACCTGAGTTTCATAGGAAGGATTACCTCTAAATTTTACACATCCTTTTTTTTTCAGAATACTTATTCTCTTGCTCAACTGCAGTGGCTCAAATGTCTTTTAAATAACAGTAATTTTTCTTGCTTTAAAGTGCTTTCCTGTTTTCTAGTATTTACAAATTAACAGGTGAGAAAGCATTCAGTGGCCCATCTTTTCCAACTTATGAGGTCAAGTTTATGCTTTTGGTATGGGGAAGGAGTAACTCTTGCTTAGACAGACCCTTAGTTTTTCTGCATTTTCAACACAACGCAGAAAAGCCAGAGGATGTGGAGTAGAGGTTTACTCTGTGTCTGCTCTCCTCAGGGAGCCCAATGATCCAAGCACAAGGGAGGTGCATGGATCACACCCCCACCCCCATTTTGCACCTCCGAGGCCACCAAAGTAGAGTGTTTGATATACAGGATGGTCGTTCTAGTCATGGCTCCATTCATCCGTCTATCTATATCCATCCACCCATTTGACCATTATCGACACATTTCCTGGAAGTCTCTTTTTTTCATCTTAAAATTTCATGCAAATTTGTCATCTATAATGCAGTTGTATTTACTTTATATAAAACTGTCTTTATTTACTTACCATTGAGTAATTGACACTCCATATAGATGCAGAATAAGACCATTTTGTACAGTTGTGCAGGTTGCGCACTGCACACCTTGATGGGAAAGGCATTCACACTGTAGTGACTGGATTTATCTATTATGACAATTTTCTGTTGGATAGCAGTAAAATGTTTTGAGGAAGAGGTACCTTGTTTCTAATTTGTTAAAGTGCCATATGGGCTAACGGTAGCCCTGGACTTTGAGTGCCTCGGCATATGGTCTGGGCACAAGCCTGAACAGTCTCATTATTTTACTCATGAAGAAGCCAAGTTCCAAGAGGTGAAGAGACAAGGTCCCACGGCTAGTTCCTGGCAACTCGGGGTTCGATCCCAGTCTCCATTCCCAGTCCAGTGCTCTTTCATAACAATAAACTACCTCCGCTAACAGTGAGTTGCTCTTCTCAGGTGTGTGGCTTTCTGAGAATGATTTCATTGCTCTGCCTAAGGAGAGACCTTTGCAGGATGGCTGTCTCATGCCGCTCTTGCCATTTGTTTCTGCCATCCGTGGATACAGAGTTAGATACAGCAGCAGCTAGACTTCTTGCCAATTATTCAAAGGTTCTGGAGTGTAAGCTCCATAGGAGCAGGAACCATGTCTAACATTCTTACCATGTCCTCAGCACCTGGCATATAGCTCATTTATAGCTTTATGCAGGGAAACGTAATACTTTCTGGTAGCTAGTTTAGCCCCTGTCCCTCAGAGCCCTGCTGTACTCTCTTCTGCAGCTGGAGCACACATCAGTGCAAAACCTTGAGAAGCACTGGAGAGACGTCTAAGCTGCTTCCCAGATCGACATGCTATTAACTGTTTATTACTGGTTGGGCTCATTCAACCAAGAGCAGGAAGATCCGTTATAGAATCATAAAATGGTAGCACTGGAATGAATCTTGTAGGTCAAGTAACTCAACTCCCTCACGTAGCATCCTAGGAAACAGAGTCCCGAAGAGATGGTAGAATCCACCCAGGTAGCTGTCTGTAGTAGCTTACATATGCTGTGGTTACTTCCTAAAACTCAGATGTTTTGACCAATTAGTTGTTCTTTCCGGAACACCACAATACCTTGCCACCAATCAAATGATGACTGGAAACCCATAATGTCAGGGACATCATAAACTAGAGAGGTATGCCCTTAAGACTGTTTTCCTGTTTGGGCTGGACGATAAACTATGTATTTGAGAAGTTACACTATTATGCTCTTTTATTCTCTCCATGCAAGGGCACTATTCAGATAGAAAGAAAAAAAGAATCAGGCAAGACTATCAGGAATTCTCAAATTTACTGGGAAAAGGATATGAAAGTGGGTTATGATTGTTCTGTATGTAAATGGTTAATTTTAAAAGCACAGCTGGTTAGTCATACAGTAAACTGTGTATGTCTATCAATTTTGACTCCAAACTAGAAATTCTATGACCTAGGTCATTAGTTTAGTCTAATCTGATGATTATTTTAATTGAAAATATGTATTATAAACAGGATGTATTCTCAAGCTGTTATCTAAACAATCAAAGGAATTTGTTTATTAAGAAAATATACTTTTCAGATTTTTAGCTTTATTTCACAAATAAAACTTTAAAAGTGAAAACAACCCTGGAACTTCATTTTAATAATATCCCAAATTATAGGAGTAAATTGATGGCAAGGTTATCTTACATATATCCCGTAACACTAAACTCTCTTCAACAGCACTAAATGAATGTATCATAGTGAGACTCCAGTGTTATCTACATTGTTTTGCTGACCCTTCTCTCCATATATAATTATTAAAAATAAAAATAACATAGGGCAATTACTTTTCCCTTATAAGAGAATTCTATATTTAAATTAATAATGAACCACCAACTAGAAGTCTAAACTAATTTAAATCTCCTAAGGTACTGGTTTCCCAACACACACACACACACAAAATCTTGATTTCTCAAAAGTCTAGCAAATGGCACTAGCGGCTAACGTATTAGGGAAAGCAAAGCTGTATGTGTGCACATAGCTTCCATTCTGATGGTCTCTGATTTCTTAGCTGGGCCATAGTGCAGCAAAATGGCAGTGGCATATTATATACCTGGTCATGGCTGGCTTCAGTGGAGCTTCCAATAGCATGGAAAGTCATCTGCACAGGGGCTAATGTCAGACAGGTCACACACTCTTTGCCACTTTGTCTATCACAGTAGTGAACCTATAACAGAACACACGCAAATCTGCTGAACACCACTTGTAAGAGGGAGCCAGATGCAACAGGTCCTTTTCAAAGGTTCTAGCTTTCAAGAAAAAAACTCAAATAATTTATGTAGAACGCAATTCAAATAGTTAAAACCTTATTGGGACTTGAAGATCTATGGAAAATCTATTAATTCCGTTTTAAGTACTCGCGAAGTTTTAAGAGAGCTTAGGAAATGCTTTGCAGAGTGCTCTACATTAGTATAGCCAGTAGAAAAACTCACAACTAAAAGCTACACCCATCTTTTTTGTCCAACTTTTCATAACGTGTAAAGGACTCCAGGGTAAGCATAAGTCAGTTTCATTTGAGTCTAATGAAATTTTGTCAACCTGAATTTTCCTCATCTTTGACTCTGTGTGTGTGTGATTGCCACCTGGTTGGTAGTGACATTCTTCTATTCTACACGATAGTCCCTATAAAATCACTGCTGAATACACACACACACACACACACACACACACACACACATCTCACTACCTCATGCTCTGCTTGAAATTTTGACAGTATAATCAAATTGAATAAAACTGAAATGATTTGCAATGTGCAGATCAAAATAAAGTTACTATAATATCATTTTTCTTTTAGTTACATACAACCAACCATTATTAAAACCACACGTAAGACACTCTATCAGAGGTAGGGTGTGGGGGCGGGTGGTGGGGGAAGGAGTGTGAGTCCATCTGGCCATCGGGAAAATTTCCATCCTTCCATTTATCTACTTTCAAAAAAGTTCCTTCAAGCAGTGTTTCTTTGAATTCTAAGCTAATAAAGTAAAAATAGCATTGCTTTTGTAATAAATTAATAAAAATATGCCTATAGAGGTACATAGATACATATAATATGGATCTGACAGAAAACGACGATATAAATCCTAGTCTAATGGTTTAATAATTCAACATTTTTAAACCAGTAAGGTTAAGATTGGCCACCAGTGTCCATGAAGGTGGGGAAACTTCCTGGAATCTATAAAAAGCAGTTTAGAGTTCAAATCAAGCCAACATACAAAGCTCTGTTTCCAAAGTACTTTAAAGATTTTGTTATAAAAATATTTTTTCCAAATTAACTTTGGGGAAAAAGATTTGGCAACAGTTTGAATTCACTGTACCTCCTGAGCAAATTAAAAGGTCACGGTGCGTATGAGTTCAAGAATGTGGACCTTTTGTTCACTATGCAGCAGTGAAATATGATGGGGGAAAATGAAACTTAACACATAACAGGTTTATGCAAAAGCCAATCAATGGTGACACTATAATAGATACAGTTCACAACCATTTATGGTACAGTTAAAATATTATGTCTGATATAGTTCTATCATAAAACATGCTTTTTAAAACAAAATATAATCACCCTTTGACATCAATTGAAAGTCTATATGAAAGACATGACACTCTCCTAAATATCCAAATTGACAGTGAACACACTCATATATCAGCCAACTTACTGCAGCTTTATTTTTTCTTCTAGAGAAATGAAAATTAGGAAGGACAAAAATAGCACAAGACAATCCCAGTCAAAAAATAAATTTCAAACTTCATTTCCATCAGTGGCTTGGATACTGTGACTGAAAGAGTTGACTTTTCTCCTAATTCACTGTGAGCCTTCAATACCCTATAAAATATTATATATCCTGCAGGCATTAAATATTAGTGTACAAGTAGAACTCATACATACAAGATAAATACAAAGGTGCAAGTTTCCACACAGCTCCAAAGAAAATGTCACAGCACCCAGTAAATGTGACAGAGATTGCTAACTGTCCTCCAGTATTTTTCCACAGTAATTCTTAGCTGGGCACAGAATAAAGATACTTCCCAGGTTCCCTTGTAGCTATGATTAGTCATATGACTGAGTAGAATGTAGATGAAAATTCTGCGGTAGCTTTCTGGAAACTTTTAAGAGATTTCAGGTGTGTGCCTTTGGCTCTTCTTCACCTGTTTTGCTGCTTGGAAATGTGGACATGACCGTCTTCGACCACGAGGACAAGGGCCGAAACTTAGAGACGGCAGAGTGGTGAGTTGGCGGGAACGTGGGTCCCTGAAGAGTTCATGGAACAGAACCGTGACACTGGCCCTAGACTGCAAGCTCATGGACCTTTATGTGAGAGAAGAATATACATCTATTTTGTTTAAGTCGCTGGGCTTTTTCTTACTCACAGAAGAACCTGATCCCACTGAGATTTTCCTATTGCTCCAAAACTGACACCAGGACCCACAGCCAAAAACAAAAGGAGCTCTAGAGCGCTGCTGACATTTAAGGCCAGGTCTTATTCTCTCTTCCCACCTGCTTGTTAATAGTCAGCAGAACTGGTCCAACCATAAAGAATACAAAGAGGCACTAGGAAAAGGCAGGTGAGTGGGAGGGGATCATTTGGCTGTCAGCCTTATGAGGAATACAGTATTTCCTGTGAGTGGGGCGGCTCTAAGAAAACAGCTGACAGAGATGAGGAGTACCTATACGAAAGGGAGACAAATTTCGTCCCCTGGCAGTAGGTTTGCTGAGAATTGAACCTACAGGTCCCCACTGAAAAGAAATCTTGACCGAGTCTGATGTATGTCCCTAGCCATTTGGAAGCAGGTGAAAATATAGAGACTGAGTTTGGAGATATCTGAGAGCTTGTTGAAGAAGCCCTAGGCACACAGTATCCCTGAAAACAAAAAATGATGAAGGAAGATGCTCACGTAGATCCCCATGGCCCTTGGAAGGAATGAAAAAGTGTCTCAGCAGAAGCCAAGGGGCTACTCAGGCCAAGCAAAGTGACACCTACCAACAGTGGGGCCAGGGGCATGCACCACTGGTAAAGCCCAAAGGAAGCATGGCTGCCCTTCAGCGACAGAGGGAATTGGGAGAAACTAAACACTGCTTCAAGAAAAGCATGAACGATAACTACAGATGGAGTATAAACTTTAGAAATTGTGAATCGCTATATTGTACACCTGTAACTTACATAATATTGCACAGCAAACTATACTTCAATAAAGAAAAAAGAAGGAAAAAAAAGATGAACATCATCTATGTGGAAGCCAGCAATGGATGAAACCAGGCTAAGGGTGGCACCCTCCCCTCCCCTAGTCCCCCTCTCAGGTTTCCAACATCAGAGGAGTAACTAGGCCATGAAACAGAGGTAGAGTGTGGAGGAAGATGTCTCAGGAGCAGATCAAGCTCCTACCCCACTAACCACAGATACTCAAAGGTGCTGGAGTGAGAGGATAACAAAAAGAAATCACCGTATACCCTCCTTCCCCTACGTGTCTTGAACCAAAGCAGCTGGCTGGCAATGGGGGGACGTGAGCTTGGAGTTTTACGGTGAACTGGACTAGATTTTTTAAAGCTAAAGGTAACTAGAGAACTGTGGGATTTGCCAAAGATATAAATAAACATGAATGGGAGATTTGACAGAGCATGGGGGAAAGTGGTGACTAGAGAAATAGTCATTCCATGTTTATCCCCCCACTGCACTGAGACTGTACCCCCCCAAACAGATAAAAATATGTAAAAAATATAGGAAACTACTGTTTGAGGACACAATTTCAAATTAAACAAAAATTAATAATATATAGGTAAAAAGCCTTAAGAAAGAATCACACTTTACACAATCAATCCCTCATAAAAACAAGTTTGATATGGCTCCTCAGTTATTATTTTCTTCTTGGACATAAAAACATTAGAGTTCATAAAATTGTGAATTTCAAAAAAAGAAATGTGTGAATGACATTTTAAAATTCATCCTTCTAAATCGAAAAATGCTTCCTATGATTCAAAGCATCAGCAGAAGCCAGGAATCTTAGAACTCTAGGCTAAAACAATTAGGGTAATAAAACTCCATTACATTCTATAAAGCACAAATCTTCAGGATTGATGGATGAAATATTTCTGCTACAACAAAGCAGTGTTTCTACAATATGGCCCTAAAATTTCCAATATACAATGTCATGGACCTTGATTTTAATGAAAGAAAAATGAATAAAGATAATTTTAGAAGATTACAAAAGTCATCGCCTATGTTGATTTTAAGATTTGTTGTTTATGAATCATATCATTTTGCTATCTTTCATACTCTAAAATGAGTATCACATGGTAGCTACTGCATAGAAGCCCTGCAAGGAGGGGTAAAGACAGCAAGGGGCTAAAGGGCAATAGTACTAGATCTTACGATACTCAAAACATGCTTGATTCTTGCAGAGCCTGCACACTAGCTATACAAAAGACCTAAATCTTTATTAACATGAAAATCAGCATATTCTTGGCAAAGCACAAAACAATACTGCTTGACAAATATTACGCTAGTAAGTAGGGTAAACTGGTATTAAACATTTCTTAACTACTTTTTTAGATGACTTGAGAACATGTAAACCATCTTACGTATTTGGGTTAACTACGGGCAACAGTACAAATCTATGTTATTATATATTTATAATTATCGAATTTGTTTTTAAGTAATAAATAAAAAGAAATAAATAAAAAATAAAAGGAGTTTCTCCATGAAAAGCACTTAGAACAATGCCTGGCTTATGATTAGCATTAAAATAAATATTAGTCTTATTATTAGAATAACACATCCCATAATAATACAATAAAAGATATGACATGATGTATAATTATGAAGAATAATATTACATTAGGATAATGTCTGTCACTGACTTTCCCTAAAGCTTCTTTCCCCAATCCTTTTCATAACTAAAGGCAAGTCCTTTGTAACTAAAATGTAAACATATATTTAACATGCTCAGTCATGTATTGAGTGTTTTAACTGTATGAGTAATCTGTTTTACTCTGCATGCAATATGCTTGTCACATTAATGCCTCTAAAGGGACAAGTGAATGAATGAAATCACATTATACAGACTGAGACTCAACTTGTAATTATCTTTTCTCTCTTTTGGAAATTCTATGCTCAGGAAAAGCTTTGAAAATTACATGCCTATATTTGGTGTACAAAATCTACCAGTGATGTACTGACTTATTTCTAGTATAAGTCACAGATAAAAACTGTCTAACAAATTCAACAACAGAAGTGCTGTCAGGATTGTTAAGGAAGATAACTGCATTCTTACTTTAAGTGATGAGTTTGTACATGACACAGATCCTAAACTTTTGTTCACTGCTTTTCTGTTTCCATTGACTATGCCAGTGAAGGTCTAAGGAGACAGCTAATTAAGATGTAAATTATATATACACATACACACAAAAATATAGTTATTTTAGTTTTACACTTCCATCAAAAGAAAACACTAGGTGATTTTTAAGTCGACTACACATCTACCAGAAAAAGAGCCTCCCTCTTTTATATAGTATGTATTCATGCTTTGATACACTCACACACATCCATTTACAAGCTGCATTAAAATCTACAGGCTTGGGACTTCCTTGGTGGTCCAGTGATTAAGAATCCGCCTTCTAATGCAGGGGACATGGGTTCCATCCCTGATTGGGGAACTAAGATCCTACATGCCACGGGGCAACTAAGCCACGCCCTGCAACTACTGAGCGCACAAGCGAGTCACAACTACAGAGTCCATGCGCTCTGGAACCGGCACGCCACAACTAGAGAGAAGTCTGTGTACTGCAGCGAAAGATCCCTCATGTCTCACTGCAGATCCCATGTGCCACAACTAAGACCCGACACACCCAAAACTAAAATAAATAAATAGATAAATATATTTTTTAAAAAATGATTAAAATCTACAGGCTTTGCAAATAAACAACTTTTTTTTTCCTGTTGGAATGTGTCTTTTTTTAAAACATCTTTATTGGAGTATAATTGCTTTACAATGGTGTGTTAGTTTCTGCTTTATAACAAAGTGAATCAGTTATACATATACATATATCCCCATATCTCCTCCCTGTGTCTCCCTCCCATCCTCCCTACCCACCCCTCTAGGTGGTCACAAAGCACCGAGCTGATCTCCCTGTGCTATGCAGCTGCTTCCCACTAGCTACCTATTTTATATTTGGTAGTGTATATATGTCCATGCCACTCTCTCACTTCATCCCAGCTTACCCTTCCCCCACCCCGTGTACTCAAGTCCATTCTCTAGTAGGTCTGCATCTTTATTCCTGTCCTGCCCCTAGGTTTTTCAGAACTGTTTTTTTTTTTTTAGATTCCGTATACATATGTGTTAGCCTACGGTATTTGTTTTTCTCTTTCTGACTTACTTCACTCTGTATGACAGTCTTTAGGTCCATCCACCTTGCTACAAGTAACTCAATTTCATTTCTTTTTATGGCTGAGTAATACTCCATTGTATATATGTACCACATCTTCTTTATCTATTCATCTCTTGATGGACACTTAGGTTCAATTTACATTCCCACCAACACTGCAGGAGGGTTCCCTTTTCTCCACACCCTCTCCAGCATTTATTGTTTGTAGATTTTTTGATGATGGCCATTCTGACTGGTGTGAGGTGATACCTGATTGTAGTTTTGATTTGCATTTCTTTAATGATTAGTGATGTTCAGCATTTTTTCATGTGTTTGTGGGCAATCTGTATACCTTCTTTGGAGAAACATCTATTTAGGTCTTCTGCCCATTTTTGGATTGGGTTGTTTGTTTTTTTGATATTGAGCTGCATGAGCTGCTTGTAAATTTTGGAGATTAATCCTTTGCAGTTGCTTCATTTGCAAATATTTTCTCCCATTCTGAGGGTTGCCTTTTTGTCTTATTTATATTTTCCTTTGCTGTGCAAAAGCTTTTAAGAGAAATAACTTTTTAACAAGGAAAACTTTTTCCAAGGTCAAAGGAAAATTACAGTTATACAGGCACTCAGTATATCACCAAAGTCAAACATGAAAAATCTTCTCCCAAGAGGGCCAAACAATTCTACTACTTTTCATGTATTAAAATTCTGCTGTATTTACTATCACTTCAAAAAGTGGGTATCAAAGACCTTACAAATCTTTTCATTACATACTGGTTTAATTCATAATGGCATTTAATTTTTTTTTGCAACAATATTGGAATATTTTCTTCCTACTCAGGAATTATAGATTTTAGATACATACTATATTTGTATTTAAAATATAATGAAATTCATGATGAAAAGACCATTTATGACTTCTGCTTCCAAACAAGATAGAATAGATTTACTTTTCCCTATTCTTTCTGCTAAGCATAAGCAAAATCCCTTGATATATACATAAAACAAACATAAGAGGACTCAGAAAGGTACAGAGAAAGAGGAAGACCAGGTAGGGATTTCACGACCCAAGGAACAACACAGTGGTGAATTCCTGGTTTTTCTTTTTGTCTTATTTATCCTGGACTGGGTGCTAGAATAGTTAGCACCCTGGAAATGTCAGTGGGTATAGGAAAAGAAGCTGCAAGAAAGCCTGCTCTCTTTAACCAAAGGGCCAGAAAAGGAATAACGTAAGCAAGAGAGAAAACGTTTAGACAATAACTGCCCTCCTCCAGTCAAACACCATTGAAAAGTGGCACACCCCTGCATCCTCACCCCCATCAGCAAACATCAACTGGGGAGCCTAGACTTCCACTCTTGCCAGACTGGAATGAGGTAACCCAATTCCCCTACTAAGGTGATGACATGACACAGAAGGCTGAATGAGGAGTCAAGACTTTCATGCCTGCTGGATTCCCAGCCTTTTCAACTTTATCTGGTGATGTTGGGCACCCTACCCCTTCTCACTGGAGTGGTATCAGGGGGGCAGGGTGGAGGGTCAGGACTTCCATACCATCCATCTGTAACAAGTCCCCTTTCTCCCACCAGGTTGTCAACAGAGGCTAAGTGGGGAAAATGAACTTCTACCCATACCTGGTAGTAAAAAGACAGCACTCCAATACCCAACTTGGCATACTGCCAGAGGAGGCTTACTGAAACAGAAGATTTAAATAAGATACAGAGACTTATTATACCCATAATGTCCAGGATTCAACAGAAAATCATTCATTAAGTTGAGAATAGTCTCAACTTGAATAAGAAAAGACAATCATGAGATGCCAACACCAAGACAGCATAGTTGTTAAACTTATCTGACAAGTGTTTTAAAGCAGCCATCATAAAAATGCTTCAAAAAGCAATGACACACATACCTGAAACAAATGAAAAAATGTATAATCTCACCAAAGAAATAGAGATATAAGAAGAACAAAATAGAAGTTTTAGAACCTAAAAACCAAAATTAACTCAAGGGATGGGCTTAACAACAGAATGGAGAGAACAGAGGAAAGAATCAGTGAACTTGAAGATAGAAAAATAGAAATTCCCCAATCTGGACAACAGAGAAAACAGACTGAGGAAAAATGAACAGAGCCTCAAAAACATGTGGGACCACAGCAAAAGATCTAATATTTGTGTCATCAGGGTCCCAGAAGGAGAAGAGATAGTGATTGCAGCTAAAAAAGAATTTGAAGAAATAATGGCTGAAAATTTACCAAATTTGGGTAGAAGATATAATACACCTACAGCTTCAAGAAGCTGAACAAACTCCAAATGTGATAAACACAGAGAAACCCATGCCAAGACACATCATAATCAAACTTTTAAAATTTAAACTGCTATCCTGGAAGCAGTGACCTATAGAGGTAAAACAATTTGACAGTAGTTTCTCAGCAGAAACTATGGCGGTCAGAGGAACTGGAACAACATTTTTTAAGCACTAAAAAAACTGTCAACCCATCATTTTATATCCAGCAAATATACTCTTGAACAATGAAAGGGAATCTAAAACATTCTCAAATGAATGGAAACTGAGAGTATGTTACCAGCATACCTACCCTAAAAGAATGGCTAAAGTAAGTTTTTGAAACAGAAGGGAAATGATAAAAAAGCAGGAATCTTGGAACTCCATTGGGAAGAAAGAAAGAACACAGAAAGGAGTAAAAATGTTGCTAAACACAACAGACTTTCTTTTCTTGAATTTTCTAGGTTATGTTTGATGTTTGAAGCTAAAATTATAACACTGTCTGATGTGGTTCTCATATATGTAGAGGAAATATTTAAGACAATTATAAACTGAGCATATAAGGCACTGAGAAGGGCACATCACTTCTGTGATATTCTTACCAAAATGCACAAGCTCAATCAAATAATGAGAAAATATCAGAAAAACCCAAATTCAAGAACAGTCTACAAAATATATAACCAATATTATTCAAAATTGTCAAAATCATGAAAGACTAAAGAACTGTTATTGATTGGAAGAGACTTAAGAAGCATCACAACTAAATGCAGTGTGGGATCCTAGACTGGATCCTGGACCAGAAAAATGGCATTAGTAGGAAAACTGACAAAATCTGAATAAGAGCTGTAGATTAGTTAATAGTATTATGTCATCATTAATTTCCCAGTACTGACAAATTTATGTTATGGTTATATAATTGTTAACATCAAGCTCTGTAGTATTTTTCTGCTTTTCTCTAAGTCTAAAATTATTTTTTAGAGGCCATCTATAGTAGGAGAGAAAACCTTTAGTGCTTCAGAATAAAGGAGACTTGAAAGAAGCCAAGAGGCTATTAGAGGAGATAATAAACAAATTTTTCTATGCATATCAGAATTTTATACTAAAAGAATCTTCAAACACAAGAGAAGGGAATCAGTGGAGACTAAATTATCTCTTAATTAGAAAAATTAAGTCACTGAGCAATGTGGTACTTTCTATCTCTGATATGGGAAGTAAAAAGGTTGCAGAAAAAATTTTTTCAAGCATAAAAGCCTAGAAAATTATAATATCCAAAGCATCATGAAAAAGGGAAGTTAAAGGTCCCTCTTTAAGTTAGAGTTTTAGGGAGAAAAAATGTGTAATATAGGCCTATGCCTGGGAAGCCTACCAATGGGGACCAAGAAACTTGAACCAAGAAATATCAATAAATGCTACTGATCTGCAAAAGGTAAGAGGAAATAAATTGCTGCTTAAACTGCAAATCCAAATTGGTAGCAAACACCACCTATGACAGATTATTTTTTAGCTATTTCTGTTTTAACTCTAGGAAAGTACTGCTATTACCAACTCAATGCCCCCCACACCCCACATTCACTTTATTACAGAAAGTTTCCACTGAAACCCTTCTAACAGGGAGCAGTAACCACCTAAAAGCCAATTCTGTTAGGTTCTTCTTTGACAGAGAAGTTATGGAAAACCAAGAGAGGCTACTATCCCAGAAGCCAAATGAAGAGAAAGTTCAATATGAGACAAAGTTTGGAGTCTGAGTCCATCCAGGTTAAGGGCCTCAGAAAATAAAACTCAAAGTATGCAGAGGAATGTAACCCAGTCTCTATAATGTACCGTTAACAACAGTCAAGATGCAATCCAAAATTACTTGATCTAGAATAAACAGGAAAACCTGACACACAATCAAGTGAAAAGGCAATTAATTAATTAAGACTGAATCCAATATATCTGATGTTGAAATGAACATAAAAGGTGTTTAAAGAACCTATTATAACTATTTTCAAGGATGTAAAGGAAAATATGTCTAAAATAAATGAATGAATAGGTAATATCAGCAGAGAATCAGAAACTAAAGAGAACCATATGGAAAGTCTAGAAATGAAAATACAATACCCAAAGTAAGAAAAAAAAAAATCACTGGATGAAAGAGATACAGAACTTATAGATACACAGAAATAATACAATCTGAAGTTCAGAAAAAATTTTAATGAATAAAGCCTCAGGATTCTCTGGGACAATATAAAAAATGCATGTAAATGGAGGGAGAGGAGAGAGAAAAGGTAGCAAAAAATTTATTTGAACAAAATATGGCCAAAATTTCCCAAATTTGCTGAAAGCAATAAATATAACAATTTAAGAAAGCAATAAATATGCAGTGAGTTCAATAGTGGCCCCCAAAAGATATGTTCAAGTCCTAATTTCTAGTACCTTTAAATGTGACCTTATTTGAAATAGGATATTTGCAGATATAATTAAGTTGAGATCATCCTGGATTTAGAGTGGGCCCTAAATCCAATGACAAGTATCCCTGTGGCTTTCCCATATTTTGAATTATTTGCTTAGGACAGATGTCAAGATGGCCAGTTAGCAATTAAGTGATTAATTAATTAATGGGTGTATTCAGTGGTATTTAAGAACAATTGGTTGTGTTTGAGTTTCTGGTAATGGAAGTATAAACTCACCAGACAAAGCCTCTTGCAGATAACAATACATGATGTAGACAAAATAAAATATTTGAAGACAGTGGAATGTGATCAAAAGCAGGAAGACATCAGGGCAGAGTTTTCCCTTAAAAGACCGAAACTATATGGAGTAAGAATTGTGAGTTTATGGCTTTTTTTTTTTTGCCTGAGGGCATTCCTCGCTTCCTGTAGTTCTATTGGTAGAAAACTGCAGTCTTACCAGCTGGAGATAGCAGTGGAAAGAGCTTAGGGGTGGCAGATGAGCTGGTCATTGAGGGAAGAAATTCTAGAAATGAGGTAGCAGCAGACATGGTGAAACACTAAATCTGAATATAAACTCTACCCAAATCCCTGCTAACTACAAAACTTTACATGTACAGGAAAGACACTAGAAGACCTGACGTAGAAATAGGCAGAAACCAGTGAGAAGTCCGTTAAGATCTAAAAATCTGACACTTTCTTGATTGAGTGCAGTCCCTCAAGTGCACACAGCTCAAATGACAGAAAGCTAAAGCTTTACTGGCCTGAAGTATCAGAGGACATGGGCTGGCAGATCAGCTGAAAATTGGGGGTTGGGGGGGGAATGCTAGAAGCTAGGAAATGCAAAGGGTGAACTCCAAAATCTGAGCCTAAATGTGCCCAAATAATAAGGTAGGCACAGAAAGACTGCAAGAGGAAAGGCTGCAGCTGGAAGCTGAAGAAACTAAGTGGAAATATCAGCTGAGGGATATCACCACGGTGGAGGCAAAGCTTGAAGTTTTAGTTCAGGCAACTTAACTGAGTACTAGACCAAAAACAAAAAGAAAAACAATAATCTACAAAATAAAAGACGATCCAGAGTTGCTGTAACGTATGATAATATGTCCGCAATGTCCATTTTTCAAACAAAAATTACAGACATGCATAGAAATCGAAATGAAGCATATTCATAAATAAGGTGGTCAATAGGAAACTGACTCCTAATGGGCCCAGATGTTGGGTTTAGATGACAAAGACTTCAAAGCAGCTATTATAAAGATGTTCAAATAATTTTTAAAAATGTGTTCTCAATGACTATACAGATATGGAATCACAACAAAGCAACAGGAAAAAAAAAAGAAGAACCAAATAGAAACATTAGATTAAAAAAATACAATAACTGAAGTGAAAAATTTATTACATGGGCTCAACAGCAAATTGGAGAGGACAGAGAAAGTAGTCAGTAAATCTGAAAATAGATCAACGGAAGTTACACAATCCAAAGACGGAGAAAAATAAACAGAGTCTCGAAGACCTGAAGGACAATATCAAGAGGCCCAACATATATGTAATTGGAGTCCCAAAAGGAGAGGAAAGGAAAAAGGGCAAAAAAATCTTTTGAAAAAACTAGCCAAAATCTTTTCAAAACTAGTGAGAAACATTATCTTAATCTAAGAAGCTAAAGGAATCCCAAGCAGGATTAAAAACAATCCTAGACATAGCACAGCCAAACTGGTGAAACCAAAGATGAATAGAATATCTTAATAGCAGCTAGAGTGAAACAACACATAACATATATGGTGCAGAAACAACTGGTTATCCTATGGGAAAAATAAGCTTCAAGTCTCACCCATACCATACCCTCAAAATTAAATAGATATCAGCATTAAACATAAAAGCACAAACTACAAAATGTCTAGAAAAAAATCAGAGAAAATCTTTGCAACCTTGGGGTAGTCAAAAATTCCTTAGATAGGGCCAAAAAGGTACAGTTTATGGAAAAAAAAATGTAAACTTGAACTTCATCAAAACTGAAAACTTCTTTTCCACTTTTCAAAAGATGCCATTAAGATAATGAAAAGACAAATCACAGGCAGGGAGATAATATCTGCAGCAGAAAGGGCTTGCATCCAGAATGTATAAAGAACTCTGATGACCCAATAATTTAAAAAAATCACAACCAGAAACTGGGAAAAAGATGTGGAAATTTCACAAAGATATATAATTGGCCAACAAGCACAAGAAAAGAAGTGCATATTATTGGTCATCAGGGAAATACAAATTAAAATACCAGTGAGATTCCACTGTACCCTTCACAGAATAAGACTGATCATATCAATGTATGGAACCCTCATACAGCACTGGTAGGAATGTGATATGATACAACACATTGAAAAAGAATCTGATAGTTTCTTGTAAGCTTGTATGTATACTTACCATGTGACCCAGGAATTTCACTCTGAGGTATTTTTCCAAGAGAACTGGAAACATGTCTGCACAAAATCTTGTACATGAATGTTCACAAACAGCTTTATTCATAATAGCCCCAAACTGAAAACAACTCAAATGTCCATCAGCAGATAAACTGATATATAATTTGTGGTGTACATCATACAATGGACTAGTACTTAGCAATACAAAGGAACAAACTACTGATATACACAACATGGACAATCTCAAAAACATTACAGCCAGTGAAAGAAGCCAGAAACAAAACTGTTCATGCTGGATGATTCAATTTTTATGAAATTTTAGGCACAACTAATCTTTGTGACAAAAAAGATATCCTGGCTGCCCAGAGCCACAGAGAGGTGAGGAAAACAGGCTACAAAGAGGCACCGGGGAATATTTTACAGTAATAGAAATATTCCCATCTTGACTGTGATTGTAGTTACATGGTGGTATACATTTTTCAAAACTCATCAAACTGTATAACTAAAATGGGTGTGCTTTACTGTATGTAAATTATACCTCAATAAGGTTGATCAAAACATTTCAAAAGCATAGTTATCTGATACAACACTTGGAGATACTGAGTCATTGCTCATACTTCTCATAAATAATCATAATTAATCTCCCAATTAATTTCCAAGTAATTGTTACCTTAGGAGACTAACCATTTGCATTTTATCACATGTGTTCAGATGTGACTGTCTGTCCTTCCACTTCCCCCTTCCCCGTGGCCACACTCCACATCCCACGCCCAACAATCCCATCCTAACGTCAGCTTCATGAGGGCAGAACCCTTGACTGTCATTTATGCTACATCCTCACTGCAAAAAGTGCGCCTGGCCCATGGCAGGTGCTCAATATACTTTGCTTGACGTAATGAATGAACGAATCCTTCACATTGTTGGTATTCGTCAGGAATCTCTTCCAAGGCCTTTACCCACTTTCCCTGGTCAATCTTTACTACTTTTATGGCTTCAGTTACATCTGTACATCGATGACTCCCCAATCTCTGTGTCCTATGCTCTCTTGCTGATCACCAGACCCACTGATGAATGCCTACTGGACAACTGCCTTTGAAAGTCCCACAGGAAACTCAAATTCGCCATGTTTAAAATGGAACTCATTAACCTCCTCTAAGTTTATTCATCACATTCATACTGAAAATAAAACCTTTCCTAAAACATGCGTATTACCTTCCTACTTTACTTCATTCTCAAATTCTTGAAATGAATGGTCAATTCGTCCTCAAAGAGTCTCTAATTACTCTTCAACGCCATTTAAATGTAGCTTCCATCCTGACCAGGACAGTGAAAGCATCCTCACAGAAGTTAGCAGCCGAGATCATTTAATTCTCTCAACTGTACCGTGGACGCCTGCACCTCAGCCCCACTCCTCTACGACCATTAGCTTTGCTTAATTCAATCTTTGCTATTTCTCTACTGGATTTATGCAAAGTCACTCTAATTGGTCTTTCTGCTACCAATCTCTTTTTTGTCTAGTTCCTCCTCCACATGCTTACAGAATTATCTTTCTAAAATACAAAACCAATGTCACTACCCTTTAAAAAAGAAGTTGGTGGTCTCTGACTAACAGCTAAATCCAAATTCTCAGCAACACACGTCTTTTCAGCCTACCTGCCAACCACTTCCACTTTGAACTCTTAAGCATTTTCTAAAACATCATGCCCTTTTGTCTTTAGTAGTCAGCTGTTTCTGCCTGCAATTTCTTTTCTTCTTATTCACCTTAAAAGGCTATGTACTTCTTAAAGCTTATTCAAATGTCCCTCTGCTATGAATTCTTCTTAATTCCTTCAGTCAGAGCTCTTCATTCCCATCCATGATTCTTGACATGGCTAATCATACCTCAAGTGATGACACTTATTATGTGGGGCAGGCATTACCTACGTTATTTCCTGCAGCATGCTACAAATATTTGATTTTTTTAAAATTAAATTTTTGTGTAATGTTCAAACACTGATCCCTGGAGACCAGACTCAATTGTAATAATGGCCACTCTTCTGTATATGGGTTTTATTTTCCTGTCTGTCTGTCTCCAACTTGACCATAACTCTTCCTGTACCCACTGTCTGGTATGCTACCTGGCACGTGTAGGTATGTATTAAGTATCTGCCCAGAGTGAATAAACAAACATTCCAGTTCCTGTTGTTCAGCTAAATCAAGTCCAGTATTCAATGAGATGATACTGTGTAGCCAGATTAACTTCATATCCATCCAATTCTTCACATACATACTGAAATGACTGAAAACTATTCTTAATGCACTATTTTTCTCTTAATAAGAGTCTCTGAAGCTGTGAACTGTGTATCCTTTTCCAACTGTACTCCTTGCTTTCTCAAATGTTCCACTACAGGACTTGATTCTGAACTTTTCTTATACTTAAAAAAATGACAATACTACAGACTACAGATAAAAAACATTTTAAAAGTTTTTCAAATATCTCTTATCTCTCACAGTTATATCTGCTTTTTGATGTGACCATGTCAAGACGCCAGAACTTTCCTGAACCTAAAATCTATAAGGGTTTAAAATTAACTAATAATTCTCTATGTGGAAATGAGTAAACTGCATTACTAATAGGATGTTTTTACTTCTGTAGTCCCTTAAATGTGTATTTACATCATAAAGTTATATCTTTGAATAAAAACTAAAGTTCCTTCCAGCTCAAAAGAGAATTCTTAAATGACTCAGACTCAGTTGTGTATCTAGTGGAGGGCATAAATAAATTTATTAATGAAATCTATGACTAAACCAAAACAATATCCAGAAGGCCATGGACTACCACGAACGCTAGTCCTACCTTCAGGGATCAGGCTTCAAACACTATACAATAGCTGGATTTAAAATTAAATAAAGATTTGTAAGCAAGAAGCAAAAATGTACCAGGCACTTCTGCTGCGTCATAAAATAATGTAGGTAATGCCTCCTTCACTATGTGATACATAATGAGGCAGGCAGTAAATGTTAGTTTCGTTTCTCTGTTTACTCTTACATCTCCTAACGCCCCCGGTATGTCAGAGTAGCTTTTTTCCATGTGCAGGAATATTTTACACGCAGTATTCCACACACTGTTCTCTTTCTCAAGAGTTGTCCTGGGTAAGAAGAGAACAATATATCTGAAATTTTAGATGCTGTCATTCATGAAAAAAAAAATCTCAGCCATAGCTGAATGCTGGAGAGAGGGAAATAGATCATTTCAACATGACTTAGAATGAACATACGTATATAGATACCAGCCTGACATGTGCTGACATGTACCTGATGGGTACTACAATTAATCTTACATTACTAAGTAAAAATCACATCATTGCCAACCTTTCCTAGCAAAAGGAAATGAAATTCACCTTTAGATGAAAAATAATTTCCTTTTCTTCAAATTGATTGAAGAAATAATTGATTATTGGTTTTCAAATAATTCCAAATAGAATTCTCATGCTGACTTGAAATCTCTTCCGATACGAACAGAAAAGGCTACAGATATTTCTACTTGGGGATGACACATAATGGCAACTATTTTATTCTGCACCTCAGTGGCTCATTTCAGATCCACATCAAAGCCACTGTGCCAGGACAGCTCTTTTGTGTTTGTATATTACTCTTTCTTTGAAATATGCGTCTTACTATGTATGTGCTGGCATATCAAGGCTCAAAATGAGTACCTTTGTCTTTCTGATTACATTCTGCAGTGATTTAGGGTGGAGTTAGTTAGTCCTGAATAGTTTATGCAGTAATAATGGACTGTTTCCTTGAAGCCGGATTGATTCTTATTTGTGTTACTGTTACTCATCACAGTATGTTTTTATATGGATCAGGATTTCTTTCTTCAAATGTAATATTTTTCTCTAAAGAGTTGGAAATTTCAGCAAAGTAAGGTGACCTATAATTCTACTGGTTTTTTTTTTTTTTTTTTTTTTTTTTTTTTTTTTTTTTGTGGTACGTGGGCCTCTCACTGTTGTGGCCTCTCCCATCGCGGAGCACAGGCTCCGGACGCGCAGGCCCAGCGGCCATGGCTCACGGGCCCAGCCGCTCCGCGGCATGTGGGATCCTCCCAGACCGGGGCGCGAACCCGGTTCCCCTGCCTCGGCAGGCGGACGCGCAACCACTGCGCCACCAGGGAAGCCCTCTACTGGTTTTTATGAAGTATGGTTATGTGATATGTAGTCTGCGTGCCCTTAAGGGTTTGGCCAAGTATATCAAGGCCTAAAGAAACCAGACAATAAGTCAGTTTGCATGAACGCAGGCTGCCCATTTGAAGAACAGACCTGAGTTTTAGGGTCCCTACAGGAAAACCAAGCCTTCAGGAGAATTCTTCCAATTTCTCCAAGGTCTTTGAAAAGCAGCAGAGACTAAATCCAAAAGGGCTTTTTAAGAAGTGACTATGAATCAGAGCAGAATCTCTTGACCCCATGCTAAACCTATATATGTTTTGCTCATTGTACTCTGAGTAATTTCTCATCACTTTATACATTGTGTAACAGGGTAGACGAAAATTTGGGCTCAGAAGTGACACGGTGAGTTATGTTTCAGGGACAAATTAGAAAAGGGGGAAAAACATATTTCTAAGTGGAAGAGTATATGTATATGCATGATTTCTTTCTCCATATTTTCCTATTAGAAATCTATAAAAGTTTACTTAAACTGGTCTTTAAAAAAAATGGATCCCTTACTCTTCAAAAAAACGAGCTGCAAATAGCCACTTTGATTATAAATATATGGATTACAAAAAGTGAGGTATAGGGAAAATAAGAAAAAAGAGAAAGGAGAAAGGTTGATTCTCAAATTGGCCAAGCCCCACTCCCCATATCCCAGCTCAGTGTAATCTGTACTAAGGTCGTATTGTTAAAATATGCTATGTGTCATACATGTCAAAAATAAATATTTAGAAGAAGCTCATAACCATAAAAGAAGTCTGCTATAATCATACTAAACTTCAAAAAAGGAGATATATTATTATAGTTGAAATGTATTATGTTTGAATTGTATTTGAAAAGAAGTTTTTAATTAAATAGATATTTCTAAGCCTTCTACTGACATTCTCGTCTTGCTAAAAATGGCACCAGCATCATAAACTCACAATAATGAACAGCCCCCCTATAAAACACTCCTTGATTTTTATAAAATAAACTAGTTATGGTTTAACTAAGACACCAACTAAGTACTTCTTTATATTCTTTATGTGAGAAAAACAAATCTAGTTTATCACATTTTACTCTGAAGGTTTTAAAAACAACACTGTTCAGTGGATGATAATCACAAGGAAGGGTACAGACTAAAAGATTAAAATTAAATCCAACTATCAAGGATAATTTACTAAAATAATTCATTTTAATTTCCAATCTAATCATTTTCTAATGATTCATTTAAACAATGAAACTGCTTACAGTTAATTATACAGAGAGATTTCTAATATAATTGTATGGAAAAGCATATTAAAGATGGAAAAACTTAGAATAATGTAAATTATAACACAACAAAACAGTCTTCTGCTTCAGCTCAAAAGCAGAGCATTTCAAAAATGTCTCCATAACGATTTTCTTTAAAAAGCTGAATGATTTTGAAATATTTTGGCATTGTAATTAAAGGGTATCAAGGTACGCACCAAGGAACCCTGAACACTACGGTATAACTACATTTCAAATGAATTTTTATGAAATGCATAGAAGTTATAGAAGCATACTAACTGGGCTGGACAAAGTCTGAGGTTCACAGAACTACTGATATAAAACTTTCTTCTTCTAAAAAATAATAAATCAATAAGAACATTCAGGTTTTAAAAGAAGATAATAAAAATGTACTCAATAAAAATTCAAAAAATAAATATTCGTTTATGATAGAGATCCAAAGGCTTGCATCTAAAATGTGATTAAAAACTTTAGGTGAGCCCAAGAAAGGATAAAAGAATTACTGAGAATGTGCAAGTGTTCAGTCATACTCTGACCTATGAAGTCAGCTTTATTAATAATAACTTTAATTGTATAATAAATTATTTTGTAGATTTAAGCAAAAGGATGTGAGTTTAATACCTACATTCTGGTGAGCAAATAAGCTTTTTGTAACTTATAAATTTCAATTAATGAAAAAAATTTAAAAGTTAAAACAACGTAGTTTTCAGTACACTAATATATTTTTTTACTTTGTAATACAATATAGCTGTCACATACAATGGCTCTGGTAGGCTTAAATCAAATGTCAGTGGGCACGGAAGGCCAGAGAAGGGTTTATATACAATATTCAATAAGCAATAATATCTATTCAGTGTACAGTAACAAAATTTTAAAAGTACTAACCTAGAAACACAGAAAAAGAATTTATTGTTTTTAAATCCCAGAAATGAAAATAACGTAACAGCATGTCATCCATAACAAGCTGGCCCTATAATTTCTAAACTACAGTCCAATTAAAACATTTAAGAAACAGAAACAATCTACATGTTTTTCTACCAGGTAAATATACCTGAGAAAGTTACCTATAAAGAAAGAGGCTTTAAAACTCTTAACCACAAAGACTCTTCTACTGTGACATTATGAGGACGTGCTGGGCACCTGACAGGGAGGGAAGCCATTTCCCACAGTCTGTTCACCACACACTGCAGGCTGCAGCCCGTCAGCAAAACAATATTTCATAGCAACACCAAGCTCATTTGACCAAAGCAGCACAGTAATGTTTTAAAACCATCTGTTTATCTTCATTAGTATGTAAAAATCACCGTACACAAATTTGGAAATGTTTAACGTGTCCATAAATAAGAGTGTATTATCTCAGCATAAGCTTTAAAAAAAAAAAAAAAAAGTCTGAGTAGTCAGCCCAAATATAGGAGAAAGAGATTCTACATTGTGACTAAAGTAAAGGTATTTTAAAATTATCGTTGTTGTCATTGCTAAGAATTAACAAATAAATACAAATTTAAAAATTTAAGTAGTTCTTCTGGCAGCAAAATTACATCTACCAGAGGAACATCTCCAACCAAAAAATCAATTCAGAGCTTGAATGCAATTTGTGCTTTGTTTCTATAAAAACGCAAATGCAGTGCTACTTTCAGACGTTTCTAAATGACTAGATTTGTAAATAAACAGTGAATTCCTTTTCATCACAGTTTATTTCTAGTTCATCCTATGCAGATTATAGATAGAACTAAAAATTGCTTAGTTGTTTTTTTCCAGTACTTTAACTGTGTGAATCAAGGTCCTTTTATTTTAAACAGTGATTTATTGTTATTCTTAAGGTAAACAATGAAAACAAGTTCTAAATTTTAATTTTTAAGTTAAGTGTTTAAAATTGCAGATGACAGAGACAAAAACTGGTAACAGCTTTTCAGATTTCATATTAATAGTCTAAGTAAAAACACTCACGACTACCTGGCAACAGATGTGAAAGAATCAGGTTTCTGTGATGAGAAACAAAAAAAACATGCAAAATACCCCCTAAAACACATGATCTTCTCTCTTATATCTAAATTTGTAAAATTTTTATAAATACATGATCATTCTACACAATACAGATCTTCTAGAACATTTCTAAAGGAAATTACAGTTTTTGGTCTTAAGGAGTAAGACTCAGATGGAAAGGGGGGTGAAAATAATGAAATCTGAGGGAGCAGTCTGCTCTTTCTACACACAAGCACGCTGCTGTTCATCCAGTCAAGTGAACGATTACAGTTCGGTACAGGATTTTCAAGGCAGCTAAGAAGTCAGAACACAGGTATTTCCTCTTCCTAGAGTTAATAATTCTTTAAAAAGTTCTACTCATAAAGGATTGTTGGTTTTTTTTTCAAAAGGGAACACTGACTAAACGGGGGTGGGGAGAAAGGTTTCCAGCCCCAAATTCATATACACAACAAGCGGACTATAAGCTAGATTTAGACTGCCCGGTGAAATAGACTTGTTGGTACCGTCTAAGGTAGGCACTACCCTAGATGGTTCAAAACACGATCTAGTAAAACGATACATGTTTTTATGCCTCAGACAACTAGAAAGCATTACTGTTCTAATACCATGTTTAACTAACTCCTAAGATAATAGACTTCTAGGATGTTGTACCTTAGTGGTATACCTGAATCATTACTAGCAATAGAATGCCAAATTCAAAACTGCTATGAAAGTAAAATCATCATTAGAAAAAACCCTACTGTAAAATGAGGGAGGACTTAGTGTTAAATACTAATACCAAATGTATGAAGGCAGAATTTTTGTTTGGGGAAGAGAGTGAGGGAATAGATGCACCCAAGCAGAACACAGAACAGGGAATGAAAAATGTTTAAAAAAACAGAAGAAGAAGGAATATGGAGGAGAGCCAGGCAGCAAAAGAATTACTGGAGAGAATGAAAAATCTTTAAAATGAGGCATGTGCACATGACTCGTTTTTCTGTCCTCTGTGTTCCTAATAATTTACAATGTAAGTGGCATAGAAGTCACACTAGCAGGCAAAAATGAGCTTTCTGATGGACAGAGATGAAGGATTGGGGGCTAATGAATTGTTTTGTTTTCTTGTTTTTGTTTTTGCTTTTAATTCATACCTGAAAGCCTTGAATCCTTGCTAAATATTCCAGCTGTTTTGAAGGTTGTACTGGAGAACAAGGGGGAGTAGGAGAACTTCCTTTTAAACCTATGGCTTCAGCTGCAGGAGATGTTCCATTCATAAGGAGTTCCCTGGCCATTGTAGCTGAACTACTCGATGTGGGAGATATACTGAAGAAAGAGCTCGAGGGTTGGTTCATATCTTTGGGTGACAAATAGCCTAGAGTAGTGCCAGAGATTACTTTGTGGCGGCTGGCTTCCATCTCTTGATAAACATCAGGAGACAAATGAAGAATTCCTTTTGGAGCTACAAGTAAAATAAAGGAACATTGTTATTACACGTAAAATAAGTGGAACAGAAACATGCTATAGCATTATTAACTCAAGGATTTCACTTGACACAGTGACTGAGCAGTGAGAAATGCTGTTAAGCAAGCACCTTCCCCACGCTTGGAGAGGCAACGGCAGTGTCTCCTATTTGGAGGTGAATAATGTATGTTTCAATATTCCTAAAACCATTAGTATAAACAGGCCACCAAAGTGACTTCAGGGGAAAGTGTACGTGGTAGGGAAGCTGTGGAGGAACATGGGTAACTGATGTGTGGAAGTGCAACATGGGATAAGACTAGGAATGTGCAGCGTCTTCACCCTGAAACTTAATATTTTATGATCTCATAAAAGAGATCCCTAACATGGATTTTGCTGCAAAATCCCTAACATATGCAGCAATTGAGACACAGCGGGTAAAAATGAAGGCTGGGTCAGTCCAAACCATCTGAGGAACAAACTCATATATCCGACGGCCTACTGGTGTTCTCCTATGTCCCACTGTCAACTCTATCTCATGAACATGTCAAAAAGCGACAGAGCATCTTCTCCCCCAAACCGTCTCCTATCTGGCTTATCTCATCATGATACCACCATCCACCTGCTCAGCTGCCCAACCTAGACTCCTGGCAACCACCTCTGAGTCACCCACAAACAAGTAACTACCCTGTGCAGTCTAGAATTTGCCCCATCATCACCAAGTGCATTAGTTCAAGCCAGGCCACACACAGGTTCTAATAGCAAGAGGAGTGAGCCTGGGGCTGTGTCGTCAGTTGGCAGGGTTGTAAACATATAAAAACAGCACTTTCCTTTGACTACCATTTGTCTCAGAGAGGTTTCAAACCACAATTCACACTGCTTGTTCTAATATCTTCGGATCAGATTTTAACGACTCTCAAATCATGATATTATCTTTTAAAATTACTGATAAATCACCACTTTTGGAGAACGTGCTCTGACAGACACAACTTAATTCCCTTGGTCCTGCCCCTCCCTTTCCCCCCACTAACCTCCTGATTCAAGCCCTCAGTGTTTCTGGCCAGGGTTACTTTAACAGTCACTAAAAGTTTCACCACCGCTAGTCTCCCCAGTGTCCATTTCCCAAAATGTGTTCTATAACATAGTCCCCCAATATAAGGGTTCCATGATAAATAAATTGGGGAAATAATGAAAATTACATCACACACAAACATCCCTTTTGGAGGATTAAAAATGCACATTAGCACAGTAAAGACTGAGAAGTCCAAAAGAACAGAAATCTATTCAACCTGGTTTAACCCAGGATTTCCCAAATTTATTTTATATCCAGGCTTTTCACATAATATTAATAATATCTAACACTCTGGGAAATGCTAAGACCAGCCACTCTCTTACTTTAAAGTCTTCACTGGCTCCCCATCACTTACACGATAAAATCTAAACTTCTTGGGGTGACACATGAAGCCCTCAGTGACCTGGCCCCTCCTCACCTCTCCATCCTACTAAAATATTCATGCAGAACCCATGCTCCCATCATGCAAATATAGTCACACTTCTTCCAATACTCTGGCCTGTTTGATCCCATCATATCTTTATTTCTATTGTATACACACACACACACACACACACACACACACACACACACACACACACACACACACACCAGTTAAGCTCCGACTGCTAGGTTCCAGGCACTGTGCTAACCAATACTGTCCTGACCTCGAGTCACCCTCAGTCTCTCAGGAGAGGAAAATGAAAGGGATAAATAACATAATGCGGTAAGTGCCTCTGTGGAGATGGGTTAGGGAGCAGTGGGAAAGGAGAAGCACTAGAAGCTCAGGAAAGGCTTCCTGGAGATGGTACTGAGCACATCTCAATGGACGAGGAGAACTTGGCCAAGGAGGAAGAGGACTGAAGGCAGACGGCTGCATGAGCAAACGCAGTGACTAGCAGAGTAAGCCCAGGAAAGCAAGAAGGGGGAGGTGCGAACTGCAACAGGGGAAGGAGGGGGCAGGAAGGGGCCGAGCTCCAGGAGACTTCATCCTGACGGCATTAAACATAAAGGAGTTGCTTTTAAAAATAATTTATATATGGGACTTCCCCGGCGGTCCAGTGCTTAGGGCTCGGCGCTTCCACCGCAGGGGCTTGGGTTCGAAGCCTGGTCCGGGAACTAAGATCCCGCATGTCACATGGCGCAGCCAAAAAAAATAAGTGATTTATATAGCTTAAAATAACATATCAATCCTATTTTATGGATTTACTTTATGCTTTTGTGTTTGTTAGCTTTATATCCAGGAAAAATTTCAACAAAAAAATTTAAAAAGGAAACATATGCATTGGAAAAAATACAGATGAATCTCACTAGCCAAAGGAAACTACTTTTACATTTGGCTTTAAAAATATGCTTTTAGTCTTGTTTCCAATATACCTTTTTGTTAACTTGAAAAAATAAGTTAAAACATAAAAACACCACATGATCCTTTTGTTGTTTACAAAATATACTTTCATTAATAATTTTAAGGCTTAAATTTTCATTATATGAATTGTTTCCTTAAACAATTCTGCATTGTTGGACATCTAATTTATCTCCTTTTCATGCAATTAAAACAAATAGTGAACCACATTTTTTGCAATTACATCCTTATTCACATGAAGATTGCTTTCCTTCACTTAGAAGCAGAAGTGCTAGTTTGAAGAATACGCATTTTAGTTTTTCTGACACTAACAAACTGCTCCAAGTTGGTACAACTCCAACAGCTGGGCCAATTTCACGCTTCCATACTAATATATGCAAGTTTCTCTTTCCTATTTTGGTAGTGGACATTATTATTAAAAAATCCTTGCCACTGCTCTCTGTTAGTGTTGGTAAGTGGCAAAGATTTTTTAATAATATCTAATACCAAAATAGGAAAAAAAGGTACTTTTAGCCCCACCACCTGACATCTGGGGAGGTGAGAGGAGCTGGAGATTTGAGTTCAATCATCAGTAGTCAGCAGTTTACTCAGTCATGCCTACCTAATGGAGCCACCACAAAACCCCTAAATGAGGAAGTCTGGGAACCTTCTGAGTTTTGAACACATCCACATGCCGGGAGGATCGGGCTCCCCAACTCCATGGGGACAGAAGCTTCTGTGCTCTAGAGCTTTTTGAACCTCATCCTGTGTACCTCTTCATCTGGCTTTTCGTTTTAAATTCCTTTATAATAAACCAGTGATAGTATCTCCCCAAGTTCTGTGAGCTGTTCTAGCAAATTATCGAACTTGAGAAGGGAGTTGTGGGAACCCCCTGAATTTATAGCCAGTTGGTCAGGAGTACAGGTGGCAACACGGGACTTGTGACCGGCAGAAGTGGGGCATCTTGTGTGGCGGAGCCCTTAATCTGCGGGGTCTGTGCTCATTCCGGGGAGTGTCAGAACTGAACTGTAGGACACCCTGTTAGTGCCTGGAAAATTGGAGAATGGGTTGGTATGGGGAAAAAAAATGCCTATACATTTGGTATCAGAAGTGTAGCAAAAACAGTCATATGTCAACACTGATCTAACTGTACACACATGTGCAGTTTATTATACTTCAACTTTATCTCAACAAAGTGAAAATATTTGCCAATTTGATTAAGTGCTATGTCATGTTATTAATTTTTTTTATTTTTTCACTAGCTGCACAAACACCATATGTAATTCTTACTTAAAGAATAACTTAGTGTATGACTCTAAATTCTATACTCAATTTAAGAAATCGGGAAACTAACAGCATTATTTCAGCACTGCTATTATACAGAAGTAATGGGCTTGCCAACAGCAATATTATAAAGCAACGAAAATGCTCTCCCAACACTCAAGAGAGGCATTACATCACAGTATAAGAACTCATGCAGAGTACAGGCTCCCTTATTCTACAGTAAAGCCTGAATTGACTTTTCTTCATGAATAAAGAAGATTCCTTTCTGCAGAGCTCAAGTGATGTAACAGCCATTGAAAGACTGTAAAGGCATATGTGGATTTATGCGGTCAACTACCGAATGATTTTCAACATGAATATTAGTAAGTGGATCAGTCACAATTCATTTAGGTTCTTCCTGTTGTAAATTTAAGTCACTTTTCAGTAGGGTAAAGACCGAAAAGCAGATTCAGAGAGTAAGTTCGGATATACATATTTAAGGACTTTCAACTGTCTTCTGAAAAACTATATCCATTTATTCTTCTATTAGCAATGGGTGACTAAAACCTGTTTTCCTACATGTCTGTCGAAACAGGTTTTAGTTATTCTAAATAATTACTGCCACTCTACAACATTCATTGTTATATTAATTTACATTTATTTGATTACTGCACAGATAAACTTTCTCTCATGTGACCACCTCAGGCCCAAGCCTTTTTTCCTGTTGGCTTTGAGCTCAGTTTTGCTCATGGCCTTGGAAGATATTCCCTTGCTCAGGCTTGTTATATCTGTTATATTTACCCTCTATCTGAAGATGTCCTGAACCCATTCTCCCATCATCTATCTTCTGTCCCTGATTTTGCCTTTAATACTCCCATCTTAATACTGTCGATCTGAAGCCACTGTATGTGGCTACACCACAGATACAACAATGGCACTATTCTAGCTCTTTACACGCATTATCTCATTTAAACCCCACAACAACCATATGAAATGGATTTTTATTTCTCTATATTATAGATGAAAAAACAGAAGCACAGAGAAGTCACAAAACACAGCCAAGGTCGTATGGATAATGATTAGCAATGCTAGACTTTAACTCCAGGTAGTCTGTCACTAGAGCTTGGATACTTAAACATTACATTAAATGGCCCCCTGAAAGAACAAGAAGAGCACAAAATGCAATGTCCAGCCAGTTCCAAACACCTAGGTTTAATCCAGGAAGTAAACTCCAAGACTGAGGTTTATCCAGATTGGTTCCACGGTTGACCAATGTCATCATGGTTGTTCTTAGATGTTCCAGAGGTTGCCTCACCAAAATCTCCCTAGATTATACAATGTTCATACAGCATTTTAAAAGCCCCAACTTGCCAGGGACTGCGACATCTTACAAATAAGGAATGCCAGGCCATGGTGCCCTTTTTACTTGTTTTCCCCATTAGGTTTACGCTTCTCTCAAATAGGTGTGTAAACCCTCCAGCACGCAAAGCCTCCTGCAGCATTTTCCTGGAGCTCCAGTTCTTACTGGAAGAGCTGAAGAGGGCATTTTGAATCGAGATCTCTTAAAAGGTCTTATCATATGTATAGATAAACAAACTTTGCAGAACCTGGCCTTTTGATATTCACTAACATCATAACTCTTCCAGAGGCTGAAGAACATAAATGAGTAGTAGGTGGAATCAGGGGCATCAGAACAACAGGGCAAGTCAACGGAGCAAGAAAGATAATGTCACTTCACTGGTACAAGTGGTTAATATTAGTCTATAAAGAGGGATTTCTCTCCAAGTCTGTGGAATGAACACATAGCTATTGCTTAATAAAATGAACTTGTCACTTTTTATACCAAAGCTCTGAGAGAGAAATCTTACTGCTTGTTTCCATAAATTACCTTGAATTCTTGCCACAATACTTTTGGACTCAATGTTCTGTTTATAAATATTCAAATACCCAACAGTACTCAGGTCTACTTCTGTCATAGTGAGTTTTTCATAACAAAAAGTTATAATTCCCACAGAGGTAAAATACTTTCGTAAATGAAAGAGCGAGCAGAAACGGTGGTGGGTTCTTCAGACTGAGATTTAACACGTGCGGGTAGACTCTGCTCCTATGTAGACACCATCAAGGATGACTCACCACATTTTAAGAAAGTCAATTATTTGTATGTGTTTTGAAAGCTGATGCCTCAGAATTTTATTCCTCCTCTGATCAGACATTTTGTTTAGCACTACCTCAGAAGACAGAGTCCTGCTTCCTGATTGGCATCAATTATCTTAAAAAACATCCCAGTTCTTGAGAAAGAAGAAAAAAGCTGGAGGCATCACACTTACTGATTTCAAAATATATTAGAAAGCTACAGTAATCTAAACACTAGAATACTGCCTGCCAATTTAGAACTGGATATCTCAAAAGTTACTTGGTTGCTACTGGCAAAATAGATTCTTAATGAGTTTTTTTTGGTTTGTTTTTTGGTTTTTGTTTTTTGTTTTGCGGTAGGCGGGCCTCTCACTGTTGTGGCCTCTCCCGTTGCGGAGCACAGGCTCC
>NC_041228.1:63120096-63126234 GCF_002837175.3 Physeter macrocephalus | reverse complement strand
GGTACGCGGGCCTCTCACTGTTGTGGCCTCTCCCGTTGCGGAGCGCAGGCTCCGGACGCGCAGGCTCAGCGGCCACGGCTCACGGGCCCAGCTGCTCCGTGGCATGTGGGGTCCTCCCGGACCCGGGCACGAACCCACGTCCCCTGGATCGGCAGGCAGACTCTCAACCACTGCGCCACCAGGGAAGCCCAATGAGTTTTATTTTAATCTTCTCTTGTCCAAAGTTTCAAGTGGCAGCCAGGTATAAATATATTATGTGACTGGTTTTCCTGTTGTAAAAGTAAAGTCCACCTCTCCTAGCATTTGCTACTCACTGAATTTCCCTTGTGTGTCCTGATGGTGGCAAAATCTCATCATTCTAATCTGTTTAAAAAACCTTATCTTTAAAGTTTCAAAAAATTATAATTGAAAAATTCCTAAAACCTGGAAAATAAACTGCTGGTTCAAAACAGGAAATTTGAGAAAAGAATGAGCAAAAACAGCAAGATTTATCAGTTTGATAGTGATTTTAAAAAGGCATTTATATGAAAACTCACAAAATCCAGGTAAGGTCTGTAGTCTAGTTCATTGTATCATACCTGTGTCAATTTCCTCGTTTCGATAATGTACTATAATTACGTAAGATGTCACCACTGGGAGAAGCTGAGTGATGAGTACACACAACCTCTCTGTACCATTTTTACAACTTTAAAAAGTTTTAAAAACCCAACTACATGAAAGCATTGTTATGCTGCTCTGGGCATCTCCCAGAACAGAGGTCCTAGAACAAAGCAGTGCTGAGACCTCAAGGTAGAGAGGACCTTGAGGGCTCCAGCTTTGACCACTGATGTGCCTAACGTGCAGCCCTGGCTCCCCAGGCTCTGGCTGCTTGACTTCTCATTCCGTGAGAGAAAGGGAGAACCTGATGGGGGTCTGGGCCCCATGGCTGGGATTCTGTTCTTTGCCAGGGAAGCTTGAGGTCATTTATTAGGTGAGAGTACATGCGACCCAAGAAAGAACCTACTGGACCACCATGGCCATCCTCCTGGAGTGGAGGGATAGATAATCCATCCTCTGCATGACCTTTAAGCTGCTAGGCTGTTTGGAACTTAGAAATCCCTCCTTCCCATGGCCCTGCTGTTGAGATGAATGAAATGGGGATATTTTGGTGGGACCCCACGTCTCTCTTCCCACACAGCTCGTTATCCAGCTGGTCTTCGAGTGGAGGGCCTTGGGTCCCTAGTCCTGCCTGATTTTTAAGCAACTATTTAAATGGAGACAAAAATTAATAATGCAAAATTTGAGGGAAACTCTTCTGAAAATTAAACTAAGAAAGGAAATGCTGGATAAAAGCAATACAATGAAAAAGTAAAACAAACAGGTAAATAATTTGTTAGAAGTTCCTTTTTTAAGGTCAGTTTCAGAATCACCTTGGAAGGTGAAGTCTCAACTAGCAAAAATCTGGTCACATCTTATGGTACAGATGAGACTAAACCTATCTGGATTAAAAGAAACAGCTACATTTAAAAAAAGAGTCATTATTGAATGAATGAACAAAATGATGTATTTTAATGTACTCAAAAAGCATAACTTAGGGCTTCCCTGGTGGCACAGTGGTTGAGAGTCCGCCTGCCGATGCAGGGGACGCGGGTTCGTGCCCCGGTCCGGGAGGGTCCCACGCGCCACGGAGCGGCTGGGCCCGTGAGCCATGGCCGCTGAGCCTGCGGGTCCAGAGCCCGTGCTCCGCAACGGGAGAGGCCACAACGAGAGGCCCGTGTACCTCAAAAAAAAAAAAAAAAAAAAAAAAAAAAGCATAACTTAAATCAGTGTGAAAATTAACCTGGCTCTTGCCCTTGAGTTGGATGAAAGCACTGATTTTGTTAATTTGTGTATTTTATTGGTCTTATTATTTTTTTGCTACATTTAACATGATGTATGTGAAAAGTTATTAATTTGGTGAATGCATATGAATAAAACTACCGACAAAGAACTTTTTGGAAGATATGCAAGTCTTGTGGTGAGCACAGTACCAAGAAGGAAAAGTGCTTAGTCCATTCCTGACCCACAAAGGTGGAACTCCAGGGCAGAGGCCTGACAGGACAGCATGATGCAGCAGCCAGCACACCTAAAAGAGACTGTGCCTTGACTGTATCAGCTGTGCAGTTTGGCGGGGGGGAGGGAACAAAATGGTAAATGATAAATTTTCTTTAATAAAACAAAACCAACAATAACAACAACAAAATAGTTTTTTTGAATATTCTTTTCATTTTTTAAGAAAACAATTTGAAATGAACTGGGCAATGTCTTTGGAAAGCTTATTCTATTACACAAATGTACACTAGCTTAGCCAAAGAAAGGGGCCAGTCAGAGTTTTCAAACCCACGGTTGAATTCTTATTTTTTCTTTAAAAGAGAAAAATAAAAAGTATATAATTACAAAGGACAGGACCCTGAGTATGGTGAATAAACTCACCATTCATCTTAATAGTAAAGAAGGGTCTCACTTAGTTGGCTTATGTAGCAGAAATGTGTTCAAGGCTCAACATTTTCCATAAAGATAGAACTGTGAATATTTCTACTGAGTAGGACAAAACTTCTGCGGTGATAATGAAGGGTGAGAGCAGCTTGTGAAGACAATGAGTCGTGTTCAATTATTAAGTTTATTCAAACGGGATAAAAACATTGCTGGTAAAATGAAGATCATAATCATTAGTTATCTTTCTTCACAGGAAAAAATCCATTAGTGACTATTTCCCTAAGACTGTAAAAAAGACTAAAAAACAGATTATGGGTTTCCCTGGTGGCGCAGTGGTTGAGAGTCCGCCTGTCGATGCAGGAGACACAGGTTCGTGCCCCGGTCCAGGAAGATCCCACATGCCGCGGAGCGGCTGGGCCCGTGAGCCACGGCCGCTGAGCCTGCGCGTCCGGAGCCTGTGCTACGCAACGGGAGAGGCCACAAACAGTGAGAGACCCGCGTACCGCAAAAAACAAAACAAAACCAAAAAAAACCCAGATTATGTAATTTGCCACATGACACAAATGACCAATCCCTCAGCAGGAAGAAACACATACTGAAATGCCTAACACAGCAGCCCCAAAAGTATCCTTCTGCTAGCATCCTGAGCCTCTGTTACAGAGAGCTCACAAAACAGTCATAATTGTAGCTAAAACTCATGCAGTCCTTACTAGATAGCAGGCTTTGCATTTATTAGCTCAGTAATCCTCACAATGACCCTATGAAGCAGGGATTATGATCCCACCCCATGGTCTCAGTGAAGACCACCACATAGGGAGCCTGGACTTCTACTCCAATCTGGCAGTAATGAGTGGTGTCAGAAGAGGAAGAGTGGAGAGTCAGGACTTTAATCATCACCTAGTGGTAACAAGGTTATCCCCACTGTGGTGTCAGTGAAGACCATGTAGGGACCAGAATTCCTACTCCATCCAGCAATAACAAGGAGTCCCCCACCTTGGGCACCAAAGGAATCAGAGTGTGGAAACTGAGCTAGAATTCTAAAAAGTGATCAAGTAACCCACAGGGAGTAAGAAAAAGAAAAGAAAACAAAAGAATAGAATAAGTAAATAGGGACTTTCCTGGTGGCGCAGTGGTTAAGAATCTGCCTACCAATGCAGGAGACACAGGTTCGAGCCCTGGTCCGGGAAGATCCCACATGTCGCGGAGCAACTAAGCCCGTGTGCCACACCGAAGAGTAGCCCCTGCCTGCCACAACTAGAGAAAGCCCGCACGCAGCAACGAAGACCCAACGCAGCCAAAAATAAATAAATAAATAATTTTTTAAAAAAACCCTACTTAAAAAAAAAAAGAATAAGTAAATAAGATGTCAGACTTAAGTCCTAACATATCAATAATTACATTAAATATAAGTGATCTAAATATACCAATTAAAAGGAGATTGTCAGAGTAGATTAAAAATATGACCCAACTACATGCTGCCTAAAAGAAATTCACTTCAAATATAATTATATAGGCAAGCTGAGAGTAAGATGAGGAAAAAAGACATATCTTATAAATATTAATCAAAAGAAAGCAGGACATTCTATTTCCAAATGATGACATGTGGAGATCTATGGACCCACCCCAACAAACAGCCAAAACTAGAGAATACTCATTTTAAAATATTTTTAAGTCCCTGGAAATTGAATATAAGGGCATATAACAAATAAAACATTCTCCCATGTAATAGAGAATTTGGCTGGACTTTGTCCCCACTTCCTGGGAGATAGCCTCTAAATCCTTAGAATTTCATGAGTGACAGGAGTGTGTTTGTTATTCATGGGGCACCCCTTGGACCACGTCAGAGTTTATGCCAACAAGATGACTCAGAATGGGGGATGGTTATGTCAGAAAAACCAACTATGTGATTAGAGGGTTGGAGCTTTGAGTCCCATGGTAGCAGCCCAACCTCTGAGGAGGGGAGGAGGGTTGGAGATTGTTATCAACCTCATGGCCAATGACTCAATCAGTTATGCCTGTGAAATAAATGCCCACAAAAATTGCACAACTCTGGAAACTGAGTGCCTAGCAGGCAATACTCTGTGCATATTACACATCACTGGGTAGGGAGTGACACATTCCTGACTCCATGGGAAAATGACATCAAAAAAATTATACCAGAAGCTTTGTGTTTGGGACCCTCCAGATCTTACTCTATGTGTCTCTTTCTTTTAGCTGGTTCTGATTTGAATCATTTTTGCTATAACAATACTGTAATCATAAGTATAAGACTTTCCTAAGTTCTGTGAGTCATTCTAGTGAATTATCAAGTCTAAAGGGTAGTGGGAAGCCTTGAATTTATAGCCAGTTGGTCAGAAGCGAGGGTGGCTTTGGAAATCCTCCCAATAGTGGCCAGTGTCTGAAGTGAAGCAGTCTTGTAGAGGACTATGCCCTCAACCTGTGACACCTAGCCCAGCTCCAGGTTTTGCATCAGAAGTCATTGCACATTTATTCAGGAAAATCTAACAAATCTCAATAAGAATAAAAGTCTTTGGCACTTGAGCCATGACCCATTCCATCCACCACATGCAGCTACAAAGATGGGGCTCTTTTTCTCCTCAACCGCCTATAAGTAATATGGTATCTCACCAGAACGGCAGGCCACCAGAATTTCTCACTTCCCCCAGCTCCAAGCTTCAAAAGTTAAATTCCTCATGTATACAGACAAAAATTCAGGCAATCCCTTCTTCCACCCAGCCACCACTCATACAGTGAAAGCTCCACACAGGCACAGCAGGCTGAGAACACTTGAGAACTGACTGCTCTCTCCTCACCTTGCTCATAGGATGGAAGTTCATGTCAGAAAAGGCAAACCAAGAACACCAGAGATTACCTCCCCTGACCAACACCCTGCTCACAAAGCAGGGGTGTCACTCTCAGAGAAGTGGGCCACTGTCCCCATTCCCACTCCAGAACAGTGACTCAGAATTCTGCCCAGGGGTGAGGTAGTCCATAAGAACAGAGCTCTGAAGCTTTCCCAAAGGAAGTGACTTTATTTTAAATGGAATGTAGGGAAGTTCAAGCCTAAGGGCACTCTTGAAAACACTGGAGATTGGGGTGCTAAGCAATTCACAGGAGACTAGTAGCTTCATGAAAGCAGCAGCAAGTTCCAACGTAAACCAGCTTATTTCCCAGAAAGAACCAGGGAAAGAGACAGCTAAGAAGAATGCCCCTAGGGACAGAACAAATCTGAAATACTGGCCTCAAAAACTCTCCTGAAAAGGGACCAAATTTAATTGTATCAGAATGAGAGCAATTTATGTTCTAAGAAAACAATAGGGCTATATGCTGCAATTAGTGGAGCCTAACAGCTGAGTGTTATATCATAATAGAGGCAAAAAGCTTAACAGATCAGAAAGAGAACAAAAGAGAGCCCTACTAAATCTGTCATTCCATGTGACCATAAGCATGCTAAAGATGCTCCCTCTGAGAGTTGACAACCAGAGGCTTCATTCTGCAAGAGAAATAAACTTCATAAAAATAGTCCATAGCAGAAATTAAGGAAACAATATTTATGAATGACAAATTCTGAAAAATAAAAATTTTGGGTCAGAGTGAATACATTAAAAAAAATAGTCCAGCTTTTCCTCTAAAATCAGGAACAAGGCAAGAATCCCCATTTCTTTTTTTTTTTTTTTTTTTTTG
>NC_041228.1:63112051-63119893 GCF_002837175.3 Physeter macrocephalus | reverse complement strand
CGGCCTTGGCCCACGGGCCCAGCCGCTCCGCGGCATGTGGGATCTTCCCATACCGGGGCACGAACCCGGTTCCCCTGCATCGGCAGGTGGATGCGCAACCACTGCGCCACCAGGGAAGCCCCAAGAATCCCCATTTCTGACACTTCAACAAATACTGGAATTTCTAACCAGAGGAATTAGGCAAGAAAAAGAAATAAAAAGCATGCAAACTGGAAAAGAAGAAGTAAAATTATCTTTATTTGCAGATTATATAATCTTATATACAGAAAACACGAAAGACTCCACACAAAAAAAACCTGCTAGAATAAATGAATTCAGCAAAGTAGCAATACATAAAGTCAACAGACAAAATCAGTTGTTTTTCTATACACTAACAATAAACAATCTGAAAAGGAAATTACAAAAACAATTACATTTACAATAGCATCAAAAAGAATAAAATATTTAGGAATTTTCTTAACCAAGAAGGTAAAAACTTATACACTGAAAATTATAAAATACTGCTGAAAGAAATTAAAGAACACCCAAATAAATGAAAAGAAATCCTGTGTTCATGGATTGTGAAATGTAATATTATTAAAATGTTCATACTACCAAAACAATCTATCGATTCAATGCCATTACTATCTAAATCCCAGTGGCATATTTTTACAGAAATTTTTTAAAATCCTAAATTTCATATGGAACTACAAAAGACCTTGAATAGCCAAATCAATCTTGAGAAAGAAGAAAAAAGCTGGAGGCATCACACTTACTGATTTCAAAATATATTAGAAAGCTACAGTAATCAAAACACTAGAATACTGGCATAAATACAGACACACAGACCAATGGAACAGATTAGAGAGCCGAGAAATAATACACATATATGGTCAACTGATCTTCAACAATGGTGCCAAGACTACATAATGAGGAAAGAACAGTTTCTTTAAAAAATGGGGAAACTGGATATCCACATGCAAAAGGATGGAATTGGATCCTTATTTTATACCATACACAAAAATCAACTCAAAATGGATTAAAGACTTAAACATAAGACCCAAAACTATAATATTCCTAGAAGAAAACATAGGGGAAAAGTTTTATAACATTGGTCTAGGCAATGATTTATTAGATGTGATACCAAAAGCACAGGCCAAAAAATGCAAAAATAGACCAAGTGGGATGATGTTAAACTAAAATGCTTCTGCACAGAAAAGGAAACAATGAACAGTGTGAAAAGGCAATTTATGGAATGACAGAAAATACCTGCAAACCATCTATCTTATAATGAGTTAATATCCAAAATATATAAGGAACTCCCGCAATTTAACAGCAAGAAGACTAATAACCTGGTTAAAAATGTGCAAAGAAAGAACCTGAACAGACATTTCTTCAAAGAAGACATACAAATGGTCAACAGATATGAAAAGATACCCAACATCACTGATGAGTAGAGAAATGTAAATGCAAAACCACAATGAAGTATGACTTCACACCTGGTAGGATGGCCATTATTTTAACAAAAAAGAAATAAGTGTTGACAAAGGTATGGAGAAACTGGAACCCTTGTGTGCTGTTGGTGGGAATATAAAATGGTGTAGTCACTATGGATGGAGCTACCTCAAAAAATTACAAAAAGAACTACCACATGAAACAGCAATCCCACTTGTGGGTATTTATCCAAAAGAACTTGAAAACAAGTTCTCAAAGAGATATTTGAACTCTAGTGTTCACTGCAGCATTATTCACAACATTCGGGAAGTGGAAATAATCTAAATGCCTATCAATGGCTGAATGGATAAAGAAAGTGTGGTTTATACACATCATAGAATATTATTCAGTCATAAAAAAGAATGAAATCCCATCATATGCAACAACACGAATGAACCTTGAGGAGCTGATGCTAAGTGATATAAGCCAGTCACAGAATGACAAAACTACTTGATTTCACATAGATGAGGTATATAAAGTAGTCAAACTCATAGAAACCAGAAGCAGAATGATACAGGGGAAATGGAGAGTTGCTATTCAATGAGTACAGAGTTTCAGTCATGCAAGATGAAAAAGTTCTAGATCTACTGTACAACACTGTGCTTACAGTTAACACTATTGTACTATACACTTAAAAACTGTTAAGAGAAAATGGAACAGATGAACCGGTTTGCATGGCAGAAATAGAGACACAAATGTAGAGAACAAATACATGGACACCAAGGGGGGAAAGTCAGGGGTGGGGGAGTGGCGGTGGTGGGATGAACTGGGAGATTGGGATTGACATATACTAATATATATAAAATAGATAACTAATAAGAACCTGCTATATAAAAAAATAAATAAAATAAAATTCAAAAAAATAAATAAAATTATGGATAGTAAATATCTTATATATCAACAATGAACAAGTGTAATTTGAAATTAAAAACAATACCATTTATATTAGCACCTCCCAAAAATGTGATACTTAGGTATAAATCTAACAAAATATATACAGATCTGTATGAAGAAAATTATAAAACTCTGATGAACAAAATCAAGAAAAATTAAATAAATGAAGAGATATTCCATGTTCATGGATAAAAAGACTCAATGTTGTCAAGATGTCAGTTCCTCCTAAATTGACCTATAGATTCAACGCAATCCCAATCAAAATCCCAGCAAGTTATTTTATGGATATCAACAAACTGATTTTAAAGTTTATATGGAGAGGCAAAAATCCTGTAATAGCCAAGCCTGTATTGAAGGTGAAGAACAAATCTGGAGGATTGATGCTACCTGACTTCAAGACTTACTACAAAGCTATAGTAATCAAGATAATGTGGTACGGGTGAAAGAATAGACAAACAGATCAGTGGAACAGAAGAGAGAGCCCAGAAATGGACCCTCATAAACACAGTCCATTGATCTTTGACAAAGGAGCAAAGGCAATACAATGAAGCAAAGACAGTCTCTTCAACAAATGATGCTGGAATAACTGGACATCCACATGTAAAAAAATTAATCTAGACACAGACCTTACATCCTTCACAAAACTCATAGTAATATATGTAAAATGCAAAACTATAAAACTCCTAGAAGATAACATAGGACAAAATCTAGATGACCCTGGGTATGGTAATGCCTTTTCAGATATAACACCAAAGACAAGATCCACGAAAAAAATAATTGATAAGCTGGACTTCATTAAAATTAAAAACTTCGGCTCTACAAAAGATATTATCAAGAAAATTAGAAGTCACAGACTGGGAGAAAATATTTGCAAAAGATACATTTAATAAAGGACTGTTATCCAAAATATTTTACAAGGAACTCCTAAACCTCAAAAATAAGATATCAAACAACCCATGTTAAAAATGAGCCAAAAACCTTAACAGACACCTCACCAAAGAAGATACACAGATGGCAAATAACCATATGAAGAGATGTTTCATATCCTATGTCATCAGGGAAATGCAAATAAAAACAACCAGATATCACTACACACCTATTAGAATGGTCAAAATCTGAAACACTGACATCACCACCAAATGTTGGTCAGGAGTTAAAGCAACTCCAACTCATTGTCGATAGGAATGCACAATGGTACAACCACTCTGGTAGGTAGTCTGGTGGTTTCTTACAAAAGTAAACATACTCCTACCAGCAATCATGTTTCCTGGTATCTATTCAAAGAAGTTAAAAACTTATGTCCGCATAAAAATCTGCACACAGATGTTTGTAACAGCCTTATTCATAATTGCCAAAACTTAGAAGCAACCAAGATGTCCCTCAGTAGGTGAATAAACTGTGATACACCCAGACAATGAAATATTACTCAGAGCTAAAAAGAAATGAGTTATCAATCATGAAAAGACATGGAGGAACGTTAAATGCTTATCACCATGTGAAAGAAGCCAGTCTTAAAAGGCTACAGATCTGTGATTCCAACTACATGAGATCCTGGAAAAGGCAAAACTATGGAGACACTAAGAAAAACAGTGGTTGTCAGGGGTGAAGGGAGGTAGGGAGAGAGAAAAAGACAAAGTACAAAAGATTTTTAGGGCAGTGATGATATTCTGTATGATATTGTAATGATGGATATATATCATTACACATTTGTCCAAACCTATAAAATGTGCCTAAGGCTCACTATGGACTTTGAGTGATCATGATATGTCAATGTAGGTTCATCCTTTGTAAAAAAAAAAAAAAAAAAAAAATGTACCACCTAGTGAGTTATGTTGATAATGTGAAAGGTTATGCATATATGGGGACAGGGTTTATATGAGAAATCTCCGTATCTCCCTCTCAATTTTGTTGTAAATCTAGAACTGCTCTTAAAAACTACAATTTTTTTTAGAGTAGCAAAAGAAAAATGTGTATTAGCACAAAATGTAACAAGAAAAGATGACACAGTTCAGTGGTAAGTGTGCTCCACTGAAGCCTTAGCTATCAGAGATCAAGTTGCAGATTGTCTCTTTACCTTGTTTCCTTCAACTGTAAAATGAATTAGACTAGAACCTGAAAATCTCTTTCAGCTCTAAAAGTCTATGAATCATCTTAACACAAACCACAAAGCTTGGAATAAAACAATACACTTGAATAACATCACCCCAAAAGCCTGTGAGTGTTTTTAAAAATGGACTATTACTAAATTTTTTAAGTCTTAAGAAAAGTCATGTAAAACAGATGGCTGTTCCATTGTTAAAACAAACACTGCACATGCTTCCTCAGCCATTTTAGTGTTTTTACATGATCCACCCAAATATCAAACTGGTATCTGAAACAATAGTTTGGACATTTTCCATGTTATGAAACATCCTAAATGTTTTTTTTTTTTAAGATTCTGGTACCTGATATATGAAACATTCTTTCAAGAAAATGCATACTTAATTTTAGTGGAATTTCTTTAAGAAAACATTATTCAAAATTTCCTTAATTATCAGCAAGTGATATATATAGAAATAAATATGTTGTCTAGTGACAAATGCAGACCTCAGAATCAGGAGACACAAGTTCAAGTTTTCACTACCTCTAACTAAGTGTCCTCCAGCAAGTTATAAAATCACCTGAGCCTCAATTTTCCTGTTTGTAAAATACGAGATTGGATGTTCTCCAACCTTTTCACACTTAGGACTTCTGTCTTCTTTTTGTTCTATGCATACCATGTTTCAAGGATCTATCTTTCAGACAGACTGCATTTCTTTAGTAATAATAAATCATCTTCCTGTTCCTTCTACCAAACGGTGCCAATCTGAGATTCAGAAAAGTCTGAGATATGAATTCAGACATACATTGTTCTAACCCAAAGCAAAGCAATCTTCTAAGAATGAATACATTATTTCCATTAGGTTGTTGAAATACCAATAATGACACCTATTATTATATCAAGTGCAGCAACACCAAGCTGAGAACCACAAGTCTAGATGATATCTAAGACCATTAATACAGTGGGAAAAAAGTGAAAACACTTTTTTTTCGTTTGTCCAAATATTAAACACTGACAATTGCAGGTACTGCACTATATGGTTTTATTTTTAAATAAAAAACAATAGATTTTTTTTCAAATTACACTTTTCATTTTTAAAAAGTTCCACCTCCTTTTCTAATGGGGGGAAGGGGAGTAGTTAACCACGTTTATATTACAGATTGACTAGCTTTTCAAGAAGCAATTTCAACTTTTAAAAACTTCGTTGAAATCACCAATAAAACAAAAAATAGTACAATGCAGTCTATAAATACTTTCTGAATGAATGAATGAATGCTACACCGATCATACACAGACGTTTTAGGGAGACTGTCGCCACTGCCTTTCTGAACCGAACTGCCTTCAACCACACAGTTCCCTGCTGCTTCTTTTAGTGCTTTTAATTGGTGCTTTGACTTTCCTTGCTCCTCTCATTTCTCATGTCAAGGAGATTTTTATCTTCTCAATTACTTATAATGCATGTAGTATGTGCAGAAAGATCATAGACCAAGCATATCTTCTTTCACATTTGTTTTAAACAAAGTTTAAGTTTACTCATGTTAAAACAAAATACTCAATGATTAAAACTGCTGCATAAATAGTCAAATGAACAGAAGAGAATAGAAGGTCCAGAATAATACCAAATGCATACAGAATCTTAGTATAACAGTCAAGTCTCAGTGCAATGGGGATTAAAGTTGGATCCAACTTTCAGTATAAATCCCAGAGGGATCAAAGATTTAAGGACAAAAAATAAAACTATAAAAGTTCCAGAAACGGGGCTTCCCTGGTGGCGCAGTGGTTGCGCGTCCGCCTGCCGATGCAGGGGAACCGGGTTCGCGCCCCGGTCTGGGAGGATCCCACATGCCGCAGAGCGGCTGGGCCCGTGAGCCATGGCCGCTGGGCCTGCGCGTCCGGAGCCTGTGCTCCGCAACGGGAGAGGCCATAACAGAGGGAGGCCCGCATACCACAAAAAAAAAAAAAAAAAAAAAAAGTTCCAGAAAGTAACTTAAAAGGATTTTACATAATCTCAGAATGGGGAAGGCATTATTAACTATGTTAAGATTACAAATGCTATAAAAGATTATAAAAGAAAGGCCATTCAAATACATTATAAATAAAATCAAACTTTAAAAGAAAATTCCAGTGGGATAGGGAGGGTGGGAGGGAGATGCAAGAGGGAGGAGATATGGGGATATATGTATATATATAGCTGATTCACTCTGTTATAGAGCAGAAACTAACACACCATTGTAAAGCAATTATACTCCAATAAAGATGTTTAAAAAAATGAAAAATATATTTAAAAAAAGAAAATTCTACCATAAACAAAGAGAACAAGAAAAAATTAGCAAGTCATATTATAAAGGCACACACACAAACATGCTCTTTTCAAGTAAGGAAAAAAAAGACCAACAATTTAATTTTAAAATGAGCAACAGATAGAACTATATCATTGACATAAATAGTGTAGAAGTGAAAAAAAGTATAGAAATGACTCATAAATGTACAAAAAATATACTCAATCCCACGCACAAAAGGAAAAATGCAAAATAAAACTACACAGAATACCATAGTTTAGCTATCAGATTGGCAAATGTCCAGAAGTTTGAGAGCACCCTGTTACTGAAGCTCTGGGGAAACAGGAAATCCCATAAACTGCTAGTAGGAATGTAAACTGGGAAATCTCTATTGAGCATAATCTGGCATCATTTATCAAAATTATAAGTGCACATATTCTTTGACTTAGTATTTCCACTTGTAAGAATTTATCCAACAAATACACTAGCACACATTTAAAAGGATGTATGTATGAGGTTTTATGCAGCAGTATTATTTATAATATAAAAATACAGTAAACAATTCAAATGCCCATCAGTTCAAAACTAATTAAATAATAAAGTCCTACACATTATCAATATGGAAGGATCCTCAGGACATATTGTTGAGTGAAAAGAAATGTAACAGTGTGTCTACAATGCTAGAGGATAAAATAATGCATACTTGAATTTGCTTCTATATGTATAAAAAGATTCTAGAGTAATATTAAAGAAACTAATCAAAAATTACTTGTTTGGGAGACAGGGTGGAAACTGTGATAATGGGGACAAAAGCACAGGGAGATTTCTCACCTTTTCTGCATTTAAAATTTTTATCCACTCAAAAGACTAAGTAAAAATAGAAGAGTAAAATAAATAAGATTAACAATATAGTGGAATTTGAACTAAAGTCCAACTAAACTAATCATTAAAATGAATTCAGGGCTTCCCTGGTGGCGCAGCGGTTGAGAGTCCGCCTGCCGATGTAGAGAACGCCGGTTCGTGCCCCGGTCCGGGAGGATCCCGCGTGCCGTGGAGCGGCTGGGCCCGTGAGCCATGGCCGCTGGGCCTGTGCATCCGGAGCCTGTGCTCCGCAAC
>NC_041228.1:63073592-63111939 GCF_002837175.3 Physeter macrocephalus | reverse complement strand
CAGCAGTGAGAAGCCCGCGTACCACAAAAAAAAAAAAAAAAAAAAAAAAAAAAAAAAAAAAGAATTCAGAGGTACAAAAGTGATTTAAAATGTTTCTACTTCTACTAGATACTTTGAAGGGCTCTCCACTCTTCCACTACAAAGCAAACAGTATTTCCTGTAAATCTGAATGTACACATACCCTGTAATTCATAGATTCCACTCCTAGGTATGTTCCCAGAAACTCTTACATATGTGCACCAGGAGACACGCTCAAAAATGCTCACAGTAATACTGTTTATAATAACAAAATCCTGAAAATATCCCAAGTGGATTAATAGAATAGATAAATCAATTATAGAATATGCACACAGTGGATGAAATAATTATATGTTAACAAAATAATCTTAAATTATAATTTGAAATGGGAGAAAAACGTTCCAGAAAGTATACAGTATAATGTCATTTTTTCTAAAGTTAAAAAGCAAAACTAAACAAATACTGTTAAGGACTTGTACTTATTTGATAAAACTATAGGAAATAAAGGGTGGGGTGACTATATATAAAATCCAGAGAGTGGTTACCTCAGGTTGGGAGAGGCAAGGTAGGCCAAGGGACAAGAAAGTGGTGAAGGTAAACAACATTGGTAACGTTCTGGTCCTCAAATGCAGTAGTGGATTCGTAAGTGTTTATTTTATCATCATGCTTCATAACTTGTATGTGTTAAATTCATTATGTATCAAGTATTACCTATATTTTTTCTTTAAAAATAATACACATTTAACATTTCTTGGCAAATTATAATATATTATACGGGAGTTATAAACCTCCATCTTTCTAGACAAGCTGATGAATGAGTACTTACAAGAATTACCCTTATTTTATCCTATGTTTATTGTAGAATTTCTTCGATAACAGAGAAAATAATTTAGTAGTTCTTAATACTTCAACTTTCAGTCTCTGGGAGACTTTCATCTGTGTGTCACTGCTCTGCTCTGTTTTGGTTATAAGAATACTAGTTTTAAACACCTTTGATCCCCGCAGGGCTCTGAGAATAAGGAGCACATATTTCAGATTTCCAAAACAAATTTCAGAAACTGAAATTTCATTCAAACTTTAGAAAACTACTCATTTTCTCTTCTTAAAAAGTCATAAAAGTCTCCCCAAGTGGACTTAGGTATTCAGTAACTACCTCCATAGCTGTTTAATATATACCATTTGTTTAAATTCAGCCAGATTGTGCAATTCAGGCCAAAGTTTGTGTATCTGTCAGTGTTTTAAATATACTTCAATTTTTTTCTGATTATAAACCTGTGTATGTTTATTATGGAAAAAACATTCTCTTATATTTTTCCATATCTTTTAGTTAAGCTTGAGAAAAAAGTGGGCCTAAGCTTTGTATTCTTGTTTCTTCAGAAAGGCAGCGCTAATTCACAATCTTCTCAGCAGTAAGTGAGTACCTGTTTCTTCAATGGCTAGAATCATCATTTTTAAATTCTTGCCAATTATATAGATGCGAAATTATATAACATTTATTTCTAATCTGGACTTTCCTGATTGCTGAACAGTTTTCATTATTTACTTTCTGGTTTTTTTAAAATGACTCCCTAAGTCCTTTGGCCATTTTTCTATTGGGAAGTTACTTAACCTGTAGGTGTCCTTTGGGTATATTCAACCTGGTGCTTATATATGCTCCAAGTTATGCTTTCTGTTTGTCATTTGCCTTTTTATTTTCTTATGCTGTTCCCTGAATTCATTTTTAGTTTTTATGTATCTAAATCCATCTCTTTTTAAGTTATGATTTCATCCTTTGCTCTTATGCTTAAAAACACTCTCATACTGCAATCAATAAATGTATCCTAAAATGGTTCATATGGTTTCATTTTTTAAAAAACATGTATCTGAAATCTTTTTGTATGTAAAAATGCAAGTCAAACAAGTTTTTTAAATCATGAAAAATTTTAAATTCATTCAATCTTTCCTGAGAATATTTCAGAAAGATACACTGTGTTAATCTGATTACAGGGACTTCTCTGGTGGTCCAGTGGTAAAGAATCCGCCTTGCAATGCAGGCGGATTCAATTCAATCCCTGGTCAGGGAACTAAGATCCCACATGCCACGGGGTTACTAAGCCCGTGCGCCACAACTACCGAGCTCATGCACGTCAACTAGAGAGCCCATGCACTTCAACTAGAGAGTCCGCATGCCGCAAACTACAGAGCCCATGTGCTCTGGAGCCCGCGCGCCACAACTAGAGAGAAGCCCGAGTGCCACAATGAAGAGCCCGTGCGCCACAACGAAAAGATCCCGCATGCCTCAACGAAGATCCTGTGTGCCTGCAACTAAGCCCCAATGCAACCAAAATAAATAAATAAATTAAATAAATAAATATTTTTAAAAATTTGATTAAAGACTTTCCTTCTAGTTTCAGATTATTTTTCCTTAAACGAATGGGCCCTTAACTACAAACTCAACTGGTATGCCTAAAACAGAAGCAAGCTTAACACTGTCTCTCATTCCCCTATTGAAATACCAATGGAATAAATCTAAACTAAGAAGGTAAAATACCATACTCAGAAAACTATAAGACTGATGAAAGAAACTGAAGACAACACAGATGGAAAGATATACATGTTCATGGATTGGAAGAATTAATATTGTTAAAATGACCATACTACCCAAGGCAATCTACAAATCCAGTGAAATCCCTATCCAAGTGCCAATGGCATTTTTCACAGAACTAGAACAAATAATTCTAAAATCTGTATGGAAACACAAAAGACCCTGAATAGCTAAAACAACCTTGACAAAAAAGAACAAAGAACATGCTCCCTAATTTAAAACTATATTACAAAGCTACAGTAATCAAAACAGTATGGTGGTACTAGCACAAAAGCAGAAACAAAGACCAATGGAACAGAATAGAGAGTCCAGAAATAAACCCACATACTTCTGGTCAATTAATCTATGAAAAAGGAGGCAAGAATATACAATGGAGAAAAGAGAGTCTCTTCAATAAGGCTGGGAAAACTGGACACCTACATGTAAAAGAATGAAATCAGAACATTCTCTAACACCATATGCAAAAATAAACTCAAATGAACTAAAGACCTAAATGTAAGAATGGAAACCATAAAACTCCTAGAAGAAAACATAGGTGGAGTACTCTTTGACATAAATTGCAGCAACATATTTTTGGATCTGTCTCCTAAAGCAAAGGAAATAAAAGCAAAAATAAACAAATGGGATCTGTTTAAACTTAAAAGCTTTTGCACAGTGAAGGAAACCATTGACAAAATGAAAATACAACCTATGGAATGGGAGAAAATATTTGAAAATGATATGACCGATAAGGGGTTAATATCCAAAGTATATAAACAGCCCATACAACTCAACATCAAAAAATAAACCCCACTGGGCTTCCCTGGTGGTGCAGTGGTTGAGAGTCTGCCTGCCGATGCAGGGGACACGGGTTCATGCCCCGGTCCGGGAAGATCCCACATGCCGTGGAGTGGTTAGGCCCATGAGCCATGGCCACTGAGCCTGTGCATCTGGAGCCTGTCCTCCGCAATGGGAGAGGCCACAACGGTGAAAGGCCCGCGTACCACAAAAATAAATAAATAAATAAATAAATAAATAAATAATAAACCCCATCAAAAAATGGGCAGAAGACCTGAATAGACATTTTTCCAAAGAAGACATACAGATGGCCAATAGCCACATGAAAAGATGCTCAACATTGCTAATCATAAAAATAAATAAATAAATAAATAAATAAATAATAAACCCCATTAAAAAATGGGCAGAAGACCTGAATAGACATTTTTCCAAAGAAGACATACAGATGGCCAATAGCCACATGAAAAGATGCTCAACATTGCTAATCATAAGAAAAATGCAAATTATAAACACAATGAGATATCACCTCACACCTGTCAGAATGACTATCATCAAAAAGGCCACAAATAACAAATGTTGCTGAGGGTGTGGAGAAAAGGGAACCCTCCTGCACTGATGGTGGGAATGTAAATTGTTGCAGCCACTATGGAAAACAGTATGGAGGTTTCTCAAAAAAACTAAAAATAGAGCTACCATATGATCCAGGAATTTCACTCCTGGGGATTTATCTGAAAAAAGTGAAAACACTAATTTGAAAAGATACATGCATCCTAATGTTCACAGCAGCACTGTTTATAACTGTCAAGATATGGAAGCAATCTAAGTGTCCATTAATAGATGAATGGATAAAAGAAGATGTGGTATATACATACAATGGAACACTACTCAGCTATAAAAAACAATAAAATTTTGCCATCTGCAACAATGTGGTTGGACTTGGAGGGTATTATGCTAAGTGAAATGAGTCAGACAGAGAAACACAAATACTGTACGATATCACTTACATGTGGAATCTATAAAAATAAAACAAACTAGTGAATACAGCAAAAAGAAACAGACTCACAGAGGTAGAGAACAAACTAGTGCTTACCAATGGGGAGAGGAAGAAGGGGAGAGGCAAGATAAGGGTAGGGGATTGAGAGGTAAAAACTACTATGTAAAATAAATAAATAAGCTACAAGGATATACTGTACAACAAAGAATACAGCCAATATTTCATAATAACTATAAATGGAATATAACTTTTAAAAATTGTGAATCACCTGTACACCTGAAACTTATATAATATTGTACATCAACTATACTTCAATTTTTTAAAAAGACAACAAATAACAAGTGTTGGCAAGGATGTGGAGAAAAGAGAACTCTTATGCTCTGCTGGTGGGAATATAAATTGGTGCAGCCACTATGGAAAACAGTATGGAGATTCCTCAAAAAATTAAAAATAGAACTATGATGCAGCAATTCCACTCCTCGGTATTTAACTGAAGAAAATGAAAACACTAATTAGAAAAAAACGTACGTTCACCAATGTCTTACAGTTTTCCGAGTACAGGTCTTTTACCTCCTTGGTTAGATTTATTCCTAGGTATTTTATTTTCTTTGATGCAACTGTAAATGGGATTGTTTTTTCAATTTCTTTTTGTGACAGTTCATTGTTAGTGTACAGCAAAGCAACAGAATTTTAAACCCTGAAGACAATTTAACCTGGCACAGCTAGCACCTAACTGTAAGTAGACAAAAAAAGTTAAAGTATATATGCATTTAATTTTTGAAGTGGAAGATATTTTTTAAAATATTACAGTCATAAAAACCTGCTAACAGTTACAACTAAAAAACAGTTTAAATGGTTTTGCAAGTAACTGTGATTGCACAGCCTGGTTCCTGACTTGATTGCCGGCAGATTTAAAACATGGACCTAATTTCTGCATGCTTCCCAGGCTTTCTTCATTGTACTGAATTGCACTGAATCTGTAGATTGCCTTGATACATCCAATGGAAGATTACTCAGCCCTAAAAAACAATGAAATCTTCCCATTTTCAACAACACGGACGAACGTAGAGGGTATTATGCTAAGTGAAACAAACCAGACAGAGAACGACAAATACTGTATGACTTCACTTATATATGTGGAAGTTAAAAACAAAACAAATGAACAAACAAAAGAGTTATAGATACAGAGAACCAACAGGTAGTTGCTAGAGGGGGTTGGGGGAGGAAAGAAATAAATGAGGGAGATTAGGATGGTACAGATTTCCAGTTGCAAAATAAATGTGTCATGGGTATGAAACGTACAGTGTGGGGAATATAATCAATAACTATGTAATATCTCTGTATGGTGAAATCATAACTAGACTTACTGCGGTGCTCATTTTGAAATTTATAGAAATATTTAATGACTATGTTGTGTAACAGGAACTAACACAGTGTTGTAGGTCAATTATACTTCAAAAACAAACAAACAAACTCACAGAAAAAGAGATCAGATATGTGGCTACTAGAGGTGGGAGGTGAGGAAGGGGGAACTGGGTGAAGGCAGTCAAAAGGTACAAACTTCCAGTTATAAGTACTAGGGATGTAATGTGCAATATGATACATAGAATTAACACTGCTGGATGTTACATATGAAAGTTGATGAGAGAGCAAATATTAGGATTTCTCATCATAAGGAAAAATATTTTTTTCTACTTCTTTAATTTTGTATGAGACAATAGACGTTCACTAAAATTATTGTGATAATCATTTCATGATGTAAGTCAAATCATTATGCCTGTACATCTTAAACTTATAGAGTGCTATATGTCAATTATATCTCAATGAAACTGGAAGAAAAAATAAAATAGACTGCTAAAAGTCAGCTACACTCTTAGATTTCCAACACAGACAGTATTTATATGTCTAAATAAATAATTAAGTTGAATCATTTGGCTCTGTATTTAAATCCTATTGGCTCCAACTAATTTAACTGTCTCATTACGAAGTGGCTTCTGTTATGGGAGCCCCCAAACGGAACTGTTCACGGAATTCTCCCAAAACACTTAAAGAATCTATTAATCTATTATCTTAAAAGTACAGACTTCACCCACCCGCCCCCCTCCAAAATGTAGAGGTTCTAAATACAGCACACAGCATAGGGGAAACAAGCATGCAATCTCTCTAATGTCATGTCACCGGGATGGTTTATCCTCCTGGTTTCAGGATGTACAGAGTTTAATAATACATGGATATAACACAAAAGTGACAAAAATTTTGATAAGTCAACTTCAATACTGAAAAGGTTATTAAGAATTCTTTCCCATCCCAAAAGTATTTGTCTTGGGTCATCTCTAATGAACCTTAGAAGAGCCAGCGTATTTCACAGGGGCTAAATAAAACTTTTTAAAAGGTTAACGGAAAAGTATTTATGTGAAAAATGCCTCCAAACAATCTTTTAGTGGGTGGATTCAGCACATACCAGTGAATGCCTTTGAGCTTAGTCCAATTTCGAATTAAGCTAGAGTTTACCTTTAAGAAACAATGAACCTGCTTTTAAGTAAAACCCTGTGTTAATAAGAAACATGGAATGTGAATACAAAAAAAAAAAAGTTTTATCAACTGAACTGTATCTAAAAATTGTACAAAGTTTTCCATGAGCCGTCAGTAAGTCTTTAAAATGCATGATCTTTTAAAAAACTTGTTAGTCATTCATCTGTAAAAATCTAGCTTCTTATGTGTGTGCCAAGCATAAAATTGCCCCATGCTAAATTTAACACAAACCTCACATTACAGAGTTATGTGTTCTTGCACTTCAACATGACTATGACAGTGATTCACAGGGTGAAAATACACTGAGAACAGTCTACATTCTGCAGTTCAGTGCAATGAAGAAAAAAGGCTTGTGAAGCATGCAAAAATTAGGTCCATGTTTTAAATCTGCAGGCAATCAAGCCAGGAACCAGGCTCTGAAATCACAATCACTTGCAAAACCATTTAAACTATTTTTTTGCTGTAACTGTTAGCAGTTTCTTATGACTGTAATCTTTTAAAAAATATCTTCCACTTCAAAAATTAAGTGCACATGTACATTAACTTTTTTTGTCTACTTACAGTTAGGTGCTAGCTGTGCCAGGTTAAAACTGTCTTCTTTCCCCTTTCCAATTCTGTATTCTCTTCTTTTAATTTTTTTTTTTGAAGATTTAAATTTTTATTTTTGGGTCTTCATTGCTGCACGCGGGCTTTCTCTAGTTGTGGTGAGTGGGGGCTACTCTTCGTTGCAGTGCGTGGGCTACACATTGCAGTGTCTTCTCTTGTTGCAGAGCACGGGCTCTAGGCACGTGGGCTTCAGTAGTTGCAGCACGCGGACTCAGTAGTTGTGGCACACGGGCTTAGTTGCTCTGCGGCATGTGGGATCTTCACAGACCAAGGATCGAACCTGTGTCCCCTGCACTGGCAGGTGGATTCTTATCCACTGTGCCACCAGGGAAGTCCTCTTCTTTTAATTTTTGTACACTGTAGTTCCAAGTTAATTTCATAATATTTATCCAAATAATTGTTGGCTAAAAATTTGTTCTTTTTAACTACAATTTGTGAAGTAACGTAAAGTTTAATCAAAAAAAAAATGAAGAGAGTCACTGTATGATGACATTCTGTTTTCTACAAAGTAATATGTTACCTTTTCATATGTTATTCAAGGATGATTAATCATTTTACAAATGCTAGAAAATTAAAGATACTCAACATTATAAATTGATATGTGTAACTCTTAACAGAGCACATTGAAAAATAAGATGTAAACTGAGTTGCTCAAGGTCAGACAATACGGCAGTGAGGCAGGCAGCTCTGGCAGTCTCTCAAATTCCTGTCTTCCCACATGTGCCATACTGAGACCCCTGCTCTATCCCCTGCCTGCAAAACACTAACACAGGTATTGTCCACAGGACAGGAACCACCTAGGGCAGAATTTCAAACTTAAGGAATTGATTAAGTAGAAGAGAATTTAACCTAAACGTTATCATAATATATGAATTCAAATTATTTTTTAGGTAATGGAGTCATCATAGCAACCAACTTTTTCCTAACGTTCTATTTAAGTAGCTACAAGCTGGCTCCAGAGGACCTGGGGGCTCCACTAGAGAGAACTAGCTCTGGGGAAGAGAAACAGTTAATTTTCAGAGCTGGGCTGCCCTCATTGTCTGTGGTAACCTGCAGGCCACTCACAGAAGAACCTTGTATCAGCTTTCTCACCTCCTCATACTGGGAAGGGGTGACGGATCATCCTTCTTTCAAATTCTCAATTTGAACTACTCTACTGTAGACCAGAGGAAGTCCTAAAGTGTTAACAGACTGGTTAAATTTTGAGGGGGCTTCAAATAGCTTTATCACTTCTAACATTACGTTTAAAGCAAATCTTTTATGCATTCTTATACATTTCTCATCACTGAAACTCACTGGCCTCTTTGTGATAGTTCTTCCCCTACTTGCAAAGGAGTTCCAAATCCCTTACCAAATTATGAAAAAAATCAACAGACATAAAGATGTGGGTCAAAATATCACTGTTTACTGATGGGAGTTTGCAAGCTATCTACAATGTGCTTTCATGTTAAAACTATCAAGTTAACAACTATCTGACTTCCATATTCAAATATATAATGTTTATGTTCTTTGAAAAAATATCTAATGCCCAAAGTAACTATTCAAATATAAACCATATATATTCTTTGGTTCACATGTACACGCAAAAACTCTGACAGATAACAAGTATAGGAATGGCACTTTTGGCGAGCTTACACAGAATTATAGAATTTTTATTAAAAAAACGAGAGAAGGCATGGAAGGAAATTAACATTCATTATGTGCTTACTAAGAAAGAGATACTGTGCTAAGTACTTTACATAAAACTGAAATCAACTGAATGCTTCTTACATTCCTTGACCAAGTAATTATAATCGTATATGTATGTTCAAACATCAAAGGAATTAAAAACAAACTCTCTGAGAATCCTGAACTGATTCCATTTTTTCTTTGGGCAATGTGCTAAGCCTATCACATTCATCATCCTTACATACAGAGACAAAAGGCCCAGAGTCATATTACATTATTTAAATTATTCCCAGAAAGTTAACTCATGAATACTATTACCTCACTGAAGTAGTCTTTCCAAGAGGCTAGTTTTGATGATCCAAGAATTCAATTCTCATAAGCATGCTTTGATAACAGTTTGTTACAAATTTCATTATACATCAAGAGATGAGCTGCTAACATGAAAGAATACTCTTCATTACGACAATTTACATATTTAAGCTAACTCAGCTTCTGAAGGTTATGAAGAAGAGAACTAGGGTTAGAAATGAGAGAGGTCTGACTTCACTGGGGACTTCACTTCGACAGGGTCTTCACTGGCTGGCTGTGCTGTTTTACTGATTTACAGTAAAATAGTCACTTCAGTGACAACAGATGCTTTTGGGGAAAGGTGGGGAGGACATTAAGCAAAATATCTATGCTTCCAATGCATAACAGCTTGATCATGTACCTCTGAAAAAAGAAATAAGCTGAAGTGGATTTTTAAATGTCTGATATACCATATTTGGAATAAAATTGTGAGCAATTTTATTCTTACATTTCTGATATTTCAATTAGTGACTTTAATAAAATATCAAAAATTCTAATGACTCAGCACAACCTGAAAAATGTGGGTATTACAATGTTAAATGAAACCCAGTACAAACTTTCGTCTATATTATAATTATGTGAAAGTGTGTATGTGTGTACCTAAAAAGTAGAACTGTGAAAACAGTTGATGTTGGGTTATAATGGGCTGATAGATCATTGTTTTTCTTTCTTGATTCTTTTCTATTGTAATAATGTCACAACAAAAACAACTTAAAAAAAAAGAACATCACTGCTTTATGGATAAAATAGTACTCCGTCTGCAATGACTTAACCATGTTAAAGATATGAGTACCTGTGTCTTCTGTCAGTTCCAGGAAAGCAAATACCACAACTTCTGTGCATCCCTCATAACACTTAACGTCGCATCTCAGGTCCACACAGACCCAGTAAATACCCAATGAGGGACAAGTCACTGAACCACTGCTGAACACCAAGCGTAGTTAATACAAAAATAGAAACTTACTGTTATTTGTTGGTTCAGGAAACCCAGCCTTTGGACCACTCCATCCTTTGTTTTCCCCTGTCTGAAAAATTAAACCAATTGTTTAAGTCTGGGGAAAGAGACTTAAATTCAAAACGAAAAAAGTTGACGAATCAATTAAGCAAGGGCAAAGGTTATTCTGTTCATTCTCACCACCTCTGACCCCAGAACCATGGACACAAGAATAACTAACATGAACAGCACCATCTATCCCTTCTCTACATTCGAATCTGTTTATGTCTCCTGCTCTTATCTGTTTATTTAAATTTATAATTTAAGTCATCAATAAAGCCCCATATTTAGTATATGTATTATATTTATACAACATGGGCTCTACCAAGGCGGTGAAGAAGTAAATAATTCTTTTTCAAACAGTAGACAATAATCATCATAAGTGCTAAAGTGACCAAAATGGCTTCTTTATCACTTCTGTAGTCAAATTAACTATAGAAATATTACTATGTCTGTTCTGGAAAAGTCCTGACAAGGGTCACTGAATATTGCTAATGACATGTGCAAAAAAATGGAAAACTAAACCCTAACTTTAAGTGAAATCTGGAATATCCTGGCTTTTTCCAGATGATTTGGTCCATGTCTAGTGTAAAATACATTCTGAGCTCAGATATTTTGAAGTAGTTAAGTGTTTTAATCACATTATAAGTGACTTTAACTGGTTACATTCTCTTTTTGTGGAGCTGGTGCTATTAAGTACTCCAGGAGGGGAAAAGACCTATTTCCTATTATAAGCAGTATTTATGTTATCAGATGTCAAAGATCAAATGTACAAATTAAATCCATATATAAACACAAACTACATTTCCAGCAAATAATGTACAATTGTGAAAGGACGGAGGAGAAAACGTGTGTAAATGCAGATACACATGGACGGGAATGCCTGAGGAGACTCCCACTCACAAGTTCTCTGGGAAGCACAAAACAGGATCACAGAATGAGAGGAGAGCTGACAGAGGGGTTATAAATCCGAGGAAAGTGTACACAGCAAGGAATAAGTCACTTCAGGGAAAGAAAGAGCTGGCTGATTAGAAGAATATAGATCCTCAGGCACTTGAGTGCTCAGTTGAAGTTGGTAATAATACATTTGGCACTTCATTTCTCCTTTTCTCTCCTTCTACTAATAACCAAAGTTACTTAAATATTAGATTTTATTCCCTAAGCCTAATTTTTCACCTTCAACTGACTCCCAAGCCTGCTGCTCTCTGATTTCTTCCCCAACACTCTAATGAAACTGCTTTTGTAAGGTTTCTGCTTAAACATGACACAGTGACCACAAAGAGTAATCTCTTCTCTCTCCCCAAACAACTCTAAATTGATAATCCAATAATCCATAAACTCTCCCTCTTTCCCTCTGCCCCTACCCTCCCCAGAATATGAAAGGAATCAACAGCAGAAGAGGCAAGTCAAAGTTGGTAACCTGGAAAGCAGATTAGTTGTAACTAACTTAGCAGATGTGAGCTGGCTGAAACCTCACCTGCAGAGCAAGAAGCCAGCAAAGAAGCTAACAAAGAGTAAATCAATTTGTGCTCCAGGACCCCAGAAAGCCTCAGGAATCAGAAGCACACCTGGTACTTCTAAAGATGAATCCTGGAAGAGCCTGAAAACAGAAAGATTGTTTGGAAGTCTTTCAAAATGCTGAGACTTCCAGGTTACCTCTTTGAACCCAAGGAGATAGATTTCCTAAAAGTTTCCTCTTCAGAAAGGCCAAAAACAGAGAGACTCTGGACACCAGGTACAGCTGAGGATGGGATGGATCTATACGCCACACTGCAAATAAGGAGATGGAGTCCAAAGCTACATCCTTACATTCTGGAAGATAAGGTTCCCCAGCTCCCTTCCTCACTGGGCCTCAGAAGACAACACCCAGCCTACCGATCCACAAGGATGGTGAGGACAACACAGGGAACAGAATAAAACTTCAAAAAAAAAAAAAAAAGGTTTAAAAAAAAAGTTCTCAGAGAGAAAGAGAGAGAAATATTACACCCATTAAACAAGAAGAGGAGGTTATAAAGAGGAATATTCTGAGAATGAGAAAGAGCTCAGGGAAATAAAAAATACAATAGCTGAAGCAAAATATTTCAAAGAAGGACTGGAAGACAAAATTGAAGAAATCTCCTAGAAAACAGAACATAAAGAAAAAGAGATAGAAATAGAAAATAAAGAAAGAATCAGAAGATCATCCATTAGACTAACAGGTAAACTAGAAAGAAACATCAGCAAAAATGGAAGGAAAGAAATTATCAAAGAAAATATATAAGAAGTTTCCCACTTTTTTTTTTTTTTTTTTTTTTTTTTTTTTTTGCAGTACGCAGGCCTCTCACTGTTGTGGCCTCTCCCGTTGTGGAGCACAGGCTCAGCGGCCATGGCTCACGGGCCCAGCCACTCCGCGGCATGTGGGATCTTCCCAGACTGGGGCACGAACCTGTGTCCCCTGCATCGGCAGGCGGACTCTCAACCACTGCACCACCAGGGAAGCCCTCCACTTTTAAAGTATATGAATTTCTGGACTGAAACCCAAACACCTAACACAATTTATAAAAGAATACACAAATCAAGTCAATCACCCATGAATTTTCCAAACTCCCGAGAAAAGAAGTTAGAAAAGCATCAAGAGGGAGATGAAACATAAAGGTTTCATAACAGGCTGAAGAATCAGAAGGCTTTGGAGTTTCAACAGTAATGCTGAGAGGTAGAAAACTGGTGCAATGCCTTCAAAACTCTGTGAAAAAAGTATTTCTAATTTAGAATTATGTCTCAGAAAAACTATCAACTGTGTGGGAAACATAAAGATGTATCAGACCTATAAGATCTCAAAAAAATTTACTCCCCATGTATCTTCTATCAGGAAGCTACTAGAACATGGACTCCATCAACACAAGGAAATAAATGAAGAATAAGGGAAACTGTCCAGAAAACAGGCAACTCAACAAAGGAGAGAGGCAAAAGCAATTTTCAGTGAAATGGTGAAGAAAAGAAACAAAATAGTGGGTCTTTAGCAGATCCATCAAACAAACAATACAAAGTAGAAGAGGAGGATAAAGAGCTCCAAGAAAGGAAAACCAAGAAACTAAAAAAGTACACGATGTGTTTACTTGGCAGAGAGTTTGGGGTTAAATTAGAGACACATAGAAAAGTATACATGTGGAGTATGAATAAGAGAACTAAATCTTCATTTTCCATAGCAGGAACGCAGATAATAACCTAAAAAGAAAAAAAACAAAACACAAAACACCAAGAAATCTCAGTATAAGTAAGCTACTGACAGTAGAAAATAACAGAACAACTAAAGCGGGTAGTGAGTGGTTGCCTTTGGAAAAAGGGAAACAGAAATGGTCAGTTGCAGTGCAGAATAGCATGGCTTTTTATTATAAAACTTGAGTCTTTATACCATTAATCTTGAATAAATCTTGACTTCTTATATACATATGAATACTACTTATATTACTTTGACCAATATATAATAAACAAATATAAAAAAGAATGAAGCACATGCCAGTTACAGCTTGATGTAGAACAAATTCCAAGTTATAAGTGAAACCCCAACATGTAAGTGAAAAACAAATCAAGGTGCAAGATCAGTATATTTTTTTAAAGGTAGAGAGAGTGTTCCACTCTTCCTTAGAATGTAGAAATGTAACAATGAGAAAGAGCCAGACAATGTAAAAAATCATAACTTTTCTTGAACCCATCAGAGATCTGAGATTGTAAAGCAACCAAATGACATGAATTCTAGAGAGTGACAAACCCCTCTGAGGAGAGGCTGGGCTCACAAAATATTTCAACATTGGCAGAGCAAGGAAGGAAGAGATGAATACCAAAAATGCTGTTAAGAAGAAAGCAGATGAAATGTTAGTAAATTCTGAAAGACTGCATGTGGGTTAGCACATCAGTTTAGAAAAACTAGGAACTCCAGAGAGAAGTGCTTTTCCACAGGCTTCCTCTGGGAACTCAGGACAACTGGAGGTACATCAGGAAATCAGAGAGAGCCTCACTCGGTGGTACAGGTATGAAGCAGGTGAATGTCTGCCACTGAGAGAAAAGCAAAGAACTTTGCACACTCCTCTAATCTTCTCTCATACAAAGACAAAAGCTCAAGCCACTAAGAAAGGAGAGAAACAAATCCTATCTGCCTCTCGGGTAGAGGTAGGAAATTTTATTAACCCAAAAGCTCAGGCAAAGACTCATTGCTTCTGGGTAAAGAGTAGAAGCAAAAGCTATCTACTCCCGGAAAAAAAAAAAGGGAGGGTAGAAAACCCTCTTGAGAGAAAGACCCTGCACCAATACAAAGCAGATGTCTGAAAATGCTGGGAAAGTGGCTGGAAAACTCTATTGCACCCAACACAACCTACAGATCCAAAGTAAAGTTTGGCTACCATGGGGAAGGAGGTAGAAATAGTAGGAAAAACCCACCTCTGAGCCCCAGGCCCATAAGAGTCTGTCTGAGAATGAAGTTGGACAAGAAAGTCAACTATGCTCCCTGGCTATTGTAAATAGGGCTGCAATGAACATTGTGGTACCTGACTCTTTTTGAATTATGGTTTTTCTCAGGGTATATGCCCAGTAGTGGGATTGCTGGGTCATATGGTAGTTCTATTTTTAGTTTTTTAAGGAACCTCCTTACTGTTCTCCATAGTGGCTGTATCAATTTACATGCCCACCAACAGTTTTGTTTTTTTGATATTGAGCTGCATGAGCTGCTTGTAAATTTTGGAGATTAATCCTTTGTCAGTTGCTTCATTGGCAAATATTCTCTCCCATTCTGAGGGTTTGGAAGCAACCTAAGTGTCCGTCGACAGATGAATGGATAAAGAAGATGTGGCACATATATACAATGGAATATTACTCAGTCATAAAAAGAAACGAAACTGAGTTATTTGTAGTGAGGTGGATGGACCTAGAGTCTGTCATACAGAATGAAGTAAGTCAGAAAGATACTGTATGCTAACACATATATATGGAATCTAAAGAAAAAAAAAAAAAGGTCATGAAGAACCTAGGGGCAGGACAGGAATAAAGACGCAGACCTACTAGAGAATGGACTTGACGACACAGGGAGTGGGAAGGGTAAGCTGGGACAAAGTGAGAGTGGCATGGACATATATACACTACCAAATGTAAAACTGATAGATATTGGGAAGCAGCCGCATAGCACAGGGAGATCAGCTCGGTGCTTTGTGACCACCTAGAGGAGTGGGATAGGGACGGTGGGAGGGAGGGAGATGCAAGAGGGAAGAGATATGGGGATAGATGTACATGTACAGCTGATTCACTTTGTTATAAAGCAGAAACTAACACACCATTGTAAAGCACTTATACTCCAATAAAGATGTAAAAAAAAAAAAGAATTATGCTCCCTTACCCAACACAATCCTATGATCAAATAATAAGTAGGAGCAGTTGACTACAAAGCATAGAGATACCCCTCACCTCACAGCAGAGCAAAGAAAGGACTGCTGCAACCTGAGGATGGAGCGGAAACATTGAGGAAAAACCCTCCCCAAACCTTACCCCAAACAAAACACAGATAACAGCAAACCACTGCTAAAGGAACTTGAACTTAATAGACTGTGGCAACAACAAAACCCAAAACAAGCCCAACTACTGACTAGATTGATGCCACCCTCCATAGTAACAGTCTGACAGAAGAAGAGATGTGCCTATTTCTCAACATAAACGCTATTTAACTCAGCCTCAAATGTTTCTCAATACACAATGTCCAACATTCATTCAAACATTATGAGACACCCAAAACTGCAAAAAGGAATAACCCTCTGTCAAAAGAGGAAGAAGTCAACAAAACAGGACCCAGAAATGACCCAGATGCTAGAACTCTAAGAAATAAATTTTACAATACCTATGATTAATAGGTTAAAAGATCTAATGTAAAAGGCAAACAACATGCATGAACATTTGGAGAATTTCAGGAGAAAAACAGAAATTATAGAACAAAAGCAGATGGAAATCCTAGGGAGATAAATACCACAGAAGAAAATTAATATTGATGTCATTATTAACAGATGAACATAGCTGGAGAATAATCAGTAATATTGTAGATAAATCAATAGAAATTACTCAAACTGAGAAACAGGAAAAAAAAAAGGAGTGAAAAATAAAAAGGAACAGAAGATTCTGGATCTATTAAGACAATACCAATGGGCTAACAAATGTGTAACTGGAAACTTCCAAGGAGAGAGAAAACAAGGAAGAAGAAATATTTTAAAAGATGATACCTGAGAATTTGACAAAATAACTGAATGACAACAAATCCCAGATCCAATGTGTTCAGAGACCACTAAGCAGGAAAAATACAAAAAGGAGAAAGGAAGGTGGAAGGAGGAAGAGGAAGAAAAGGAGGCAAAAGGGAGAAACGAAAGAGGAAGGAGGGAGAAGAGGGAAGAAGAGAAGGAGGAAGAAAGGAAAGAATCAAATTTAGGCACATCGGAGTCAAACTGCTGAGAACTAATGAAAAAGGAAAATTTTGAAGGCCTTCAGAGGGGGAAAAAAAGCATATCAAGAGGGGGAAAAAAAGGCAGATAAGAATTACAACAGACTTCACATAAAAAACTATGCAAGTCAGAAGACAGTGGAACAAGATCTTTTAAAGTGCTGAAAGAAACACAAAAACCCAGAATGCCATACCCAGACAAAAATAACTTTTAAAATGAAGATGAAATAACAAATTTCTCATCAAACAAAAGCTGACAGAAATCACTGCCCGCAGACCTGCTAATACAATGAGTATTAAAGGAAGTTCTACAAGCAAGAATATAATACCGGAAAGAAATTTAGATCTATACAAATGAATGAAGAATTCTGAAAATGGTAAAAAATGAAACTAAATATAAGATACTTTTCCTGATTTTAACCACATAAAAAGATTGACTATATAAAGCAAAATTAGTAACAACAAACTGTGGGTTTTATACTATACAGAGAAAAGTAAAATATATGACCACATCGAAGGTGAAAGAGAAAAAAGTGAACAAAGAGTAAATGGAAAAAAACAGAAACAACTAATAAGATGGTAGATTTAAATCCAACCACATCAACAGCTATAATAAGTACAAATGGTCTGATCACCCCCAACTAAAAGGCAGAGATTGTCAAATTATATTTTAAAAAGCAAGACCCTATTATATGCTTTCTAAAAGAAACTAATTTAAACATAAAGACACAGATAAGCTCAAAGTAAAATGATGGGGGGGAAATATCCCACACAAGCACTAATTAAAATAAAACTGGAGTGACTATATTAACATCAGACAAAGAAGAATTCAGAACAAGGAATATTACCAGGGAGAGAAAATAAAATCACATAATAATAAAGTGGCCAAGTCATCATAAAGGCATAACAATCCTAAAGGTATATGTATGTAACAACATAGCTTCAAAGTACATAAAACAAAATTGATAAAACTGAAAGTAGATAAATCCAAATTTCTAGCTGGAGACATTAACACTTGACAGAAGAAGTAAACAGAAAATCAGAAGAGAAACAGGACTTGAAAGAAGAAATCAAAGGGAAATTAGAACAAATTTTGAAATGAATAAAAATTAAAACTCAACTAGTCAAAATCTGTGGAACAGAGCTAAACCAGTGCTTAAAGAGAAATACATATCATTAAATTCTTATATTAGAAAAGAAGAAAGTTCTCAGATCCACAGTCTAAGCTTCTAGCTTACAAAATTAGAAAAAGAACGGAAAATTAAATCCAAAGCAAGTGAAGGAAGGATAAAATAAAGAGCAGAAATCAATAAAATTGAAAACAGAAAAATAGAGAAAAACCAATGAAACCATAACCTGGTTGTTTGAAAAGGATAAAAATAATTGATAAGCCCCTAGCCAGATTGACCAGGAGAAAAAAAGAGAAGACACAAGTTATCAATATCAGAAATGAGAGAGAAAATATCACTACAGATGCTGTAGCCATTAAAAGAATGATAAGGCAGTGTTATGAACAATTTTATACCATTAAACTCAACTTAGATGAAATGGACAAATTCCTTGAAAGATTCGAACTGCCAAAGCTCACTCAAGCAGAAGTAGATAATCTGAGTAGTCTTATATCTATTTTTTAAACTCAATTTATACTTAAAACCTTCCAACAGAAAAAATTCTAGACCCAGATGGCTCCACTGGTAAATTCTACCCAACAATTAAGGAAGAAAGAATACCAAACTCTTTGAGACTATGAAAGAGGAGGAGATACTTCCAAACTTACTATAGGAGGCCAGCACTACCCTGACAGTGATACTAAAACCAGTATTTCTACCTGGGATGATGAAAACTTTCTGGCAGTGGATAATGGTGATAGTTGCACAACACTGTAATTGCACTTAATGCCACTGAAATGTACACCTAAAAATGGTTAAAACGGTAATCTTTGTTATGTATGTATATACAGCTATCCCCCACCTTTTGAAAGTTTACTTTATGCCATTTGCTTTTATGAAAGAACCTGCACTAGTACCTGTTATTGCTGACCAAAAGAAATCCAAAGAGGGTTTCCACTTTTATGAAAAACCAAAAATACCATTCAGCGTTTATTTTGCAGGTAACCATCACTGAGGCAGCGCACACCAAGAGCGGCAACTACATTCAGCATCTCAGCATCCAGCAGCCATAGCTTTGAACTAAGTCTGAAGATCTGTGCTTTATCTGGATTTATGTTGTGCATCCGTTACCAAGATGTGTCCTAAGGTAAACACTTCTTCATTTTAGGCCATTCTGGCTTACAAAATGTTTCACAGGAATGCTATACTTTCAGATAGTGGGGGAAACCTGTATCACATAAATTTTTTAAAATCCATCAATAAAAAAATTCACCATATCCACAAACTAAACAGAAAAGTCATATGAGTATCCCAACAGATGCACAGAAAGCATTTGGCAAAGTTCAACATTCACTGATAATTAAGGGGAAAAAAAACTTCTCAACAACGCAAGAATACAAGGAACTATCAGCCTGATATAGAGCACATATAAAAAGCCTACAAGCATCACAGTATATAATGGTGAAAGACAATGATTTCCTCGTAAGATCAGAAACAAGGTAAAGATATCTGCTTTCCTATTCAACAATCAATCGCTTCTATTCAACACTGTTCTGGATGTTCTACTCAGGGTAATTAAGCAAGACAAATAAATAAAAAGCATACAGATTAGAAAGGAAAAAAACTGTCTTTATTCACAGACGACACATCATCGATGCAGAAAATCACAAAAAAATCTACAAAATAAGCTAATCGAACTGATAAGTCAGTTTAGCAAGGTCACAGGATACAAGGTCAATATATAAAAGACAATTGTATTTCTATATGCTAGAAAAGAAGAATTGGAAATTAAAATTAAAAACCAATACCATTAACAATAGCATCCACAAACATGAAACGCTTAGGGATAAACATTAAAAATGTACAAGATATTTCTATGAAAAAGTACAAAACACTGCTGGGATCTATTTCTAAAAACCTAAATAAACAGGGAGCTAGATCTTGTTCATGGGCTGGAAGACTCAATATTCTTAAGATATCAATTTATGCAAAACTGATCTATATAGTCAACACAATCCCAAAGAAAAATCCCAACTGGATATTTCTTGGTAGAAATTGACTCTACAGTTTATTATGAAAATGCAAAGACTCTAGATTAGCCAAAAAGATTTTTAAACAGCAGAACAAAGATGGAGTTCTTTATCTGATTTGAAACCGTTGCAAAAAAGCTACACTCTAAATACACTTGTAATAGCTAAAGAATAGACATACAGATTAATGGAACAGAACAGAGAATCTAGAAACAGACCCATACATACGTGGTCAATTGATTTTCAACACATGTGCTAAGGAATTCAACAGAAAAAGCACTCATCTTTTAAACAAATGTGGTGCCTGAACGTACATAAAAAAAGGAGAGAAGGCAGGAAGGGAGGAGAGGGGAGTCCTTCATGTGATAGAGGACTGGCACACCAAATATATAAAGAACTTTTACAACCCAGTAATAAGGAAGCAAACCATCCAGTTTTTTAAAAGACAAAAATTTTGAACAAATACTTCATGGAAGAGATATGAATGGTAAATAAACACATGATAAACTACTCAGCATTATTAATTAGGGAAAATGCAATTAAAATCCAAAGAGATAATGTCATACACCTACTAGCATGATCAAAGCTAAATGACAATAACAAGAGCGGAAAAAGATGTGGAGTAATTGGAAATCTCAAACATTGCTTGTGGAAATGCAAAATGGTACAGCCTCTCCGGAAAACATCTTCAGTTTCTTGTAAAGTGACACAGTACTTATTATTTAACTGTGTACCTATAGGATATACTAGAGAATATGTACAATAAAGATTTGTACATGAATGTTTTTAACCACTTTATAATAGCCTCAAACTACAAACAACCTAAACGTTGGTGAAGAATAAAACAGTGACAAACAATAAAACAGAACAAATGAATGATAAATGCAACAACGTGCATGAATCTCAGCAATAAGAAGCCAGACACGGGACTTCCCTAGCGGCACAGTGGTTAAGAATTGCCTGCCATTGCAGGGGACACAGGTTTGATCCCTGGTCCAGGAAGATCCCACATGCCACAGAGCAACTAGGCCCATGGGCCACAACTACTGAGCCTGCGCTCTAGAGCCCACGAGCCACAACTACTGAAGCCCGTGCACCTAGAGCCCGTGCTCCGCAACAAGAGAAGCCACCGCAATGAGAAGCCCGCGCACCACAACGAAGAGTAGCTCCTGCTCGCCGCAACTAGAGAAAGCCCGCGCGCAGCAATGAAGACCCAACGCAGCCAAAAATAAATAAATAAACTAAATAAATTTATTTTAAAAAAAAAGAAGCCAGACACGAAAGGCTACATAATGTACAATTCAATTTATACAACATTTTGGAAAAGGCAAAATTATAGAGACAGAAATCAGACCAGTGCTTGGCAGGGGCTGAGGAAAGGGGAAGACATTTACTATAAATGGGCATTAAGGAACTGTCTGGGGTAACAGAATTGTTATAAATCTTAATTGTGATGGTGGTCAGTGCATGTACACACACACACACACACACACACACGTCGAAATTTACTGAACCGCAACTCGATAAATCTGAATTTTTTTAAGGGGGTATGTTAGTGCATACACATAGACTATCTCTGTAAGGATATTTATTTCATCTTTATTTATCAAATCCTTACATAAGAGTCACTATATTTCAGACACTATTCTACACGATGTACAAATATTAACTCATTGTGGGAGATAACTTATTAGGAAGAGAGACCAAGAGACTGAGGGTCTCAGGGTGAAGTGAGACTAACATTTTTTTTTCCACTGTTTACTCTTTTGTGCTAAATTCTTTTAATCATGTACATATCTTGCTTTATTTTTTTTTAAAAAGCCAACTTTTTAAAAACTGCTTTTACAGGTTTTTTTTAAATTGCTTTTGATACATTCTCCAAAGATCTTCTTAGTGACAAATCACTGTATTCACTCCTCTTATTTGATCTCTGCAGCACACGACTGCCACCTTCTTCTTAAAATCATTCTCTACTGCCCCTTTTGCAGGTATTCTTTCCTCCTCCTTCTTCCTGTACCCCCACGCACAGTATCTGCTACTGAGATCTCATCATGTACACCTCAGAAGGACTGCTGGTGTCCTTCCCCTCTCCTCTCTACCGCCACTGCCTTAGTTCAGACCCTCAGCATCTTTCACCTGAACAATCCTGCTAGCACTGGCCTCCCTGCCTTCAGTCCTGTCCTGCCCAAATCCATGCACTACATTATTTACAGGACTGTCTTTTGAAGAAAGCAAACCAGATCATGTCACTTTCAAGTTCAAATCTCAAATTAATAATTCAAAAGCTTTTACGTCACATAAAAACAGTGGTCTCAGCTATCCCTGACTTTCCAGATTCAACTTCACTATCTACAATTTTAATTATACTATAATTTTTGTTATATGATTAAAGCTCCTCACCCCTAACACTTACTGGTCAGTTTCTTGAGTGCAGGGACAAAATTCCAGTCATCCCGTTATCTTCAATTTTAAGTGTTTGGCATTTAGTGGGGGTAGTGGTTAATTTTATGTGTCAACTTGTCTGGGCTACAGTTCTCAGATATTTGGTCAAATGTTATTCTGGGTGTTTCTGCGAGGGTGTTTTTGGAAGAGATTTACATTTAAATCACTGAACTTTGAGTAAAGCAAATGGCTCTCTATAATGTGCGTGGGCCTCGACAGTTGAAGTCCTGCCTAGAAAAAGGCTGACCTTCCCTGGAGCGAGAGGCAGCTCTCGAGCCAATAGCCTCTGGACTCTGCAGCTCCTTCCTGGGTCTCCAGCCTGCCAGCCTCCCCAGCAAATTTTGGACTAGCCAAGCCTCCAAAATTGCATGGGCCAATTCCTTAAAAAAATCTCCGTGTGATACACACACACACACACACACACACACACACACACACACATACACACACACACACACACACACACACACACACTCTCTCTCTCTCTCTTTCGCGCTCTGTTCCTCTGGAGAACCCTAACTAATAACACAGTGGGTAAGCAGAAAACGTTTTTCAAATTAATGAAATTAATGCCAGTTTTTTGTTCTATTTTATTTTCACTTAACTTACAAATAAATGTCCATGAGATTTATTTTGACATATTTTTATAAATCACCTATCAATTTTAAGTCAATATAAATGTGTTAAGTTAAACAACATATACACAATATAAGAACTATAGAAACTTGAACACATGTTAGGTTTCATGTTACAAATACTTTTAAAAGAAGAAAAAGCATTCATTAGCCAGGTTATAAAAACAGAATTGAAATCTGCAGTGATATCACACAAATAATTTTTAATCACTCAAAATAACTGCCTAGATATTCGTTGTGCCTTAAAAAGAAAAGCATACCTAAATATTTTTTAATAGATGATTTCATTTCTACTCTAACCTTCAGAAAGGTGTTCCTGCAGAAACTGAAAATATCCCTGAAACAGAATCCTTATGTGAGAAAATGGCATGGAAAAAAGCATATTGTTTATGATATAAGTAATTATTATGCCTGTTTTGTGAATGTTCATACAAATAAAATGTTTAATAAAAATAATTTATACAGATGTATAGATAAAATAATAATTTAATACAAAGTGAAGTGAAGCCAGTTCCTGCCAAGTTATCTGCCAAGTCCTGAATTCAAGGTCCTCAGCTTCTCTTGCAACAGAGGTAGGTGTTAATGGTGTCATTACCTGCTGCAGAAGAAACAGGGGACTAGGAACACAAGTCTTGGCAGAAGATAAACACCCTCTGAGTTTACCTTTAATTTAAAGTAAATAGAAAAATTAGTTTATGGAGTGTCTGTCTATATATATAGTTCCTGCCCTAAAGGTGTAATCAGGATCTTTATTTCCAGTGTTTTCAGCTGTATTCCAGAAATAAAGGCTAACAACCTCTATTCTTAAAAAAGCACAAATTAAAACTTGTGTACATAAGGCAAAAATCATCAGTCAGTAAGCTAAAAATTATTACATTGGTATTATATAAGATATGTATAATGATACAATGAACTTTTAGTATTTTCTAATTGTAAGATTATAATATTTTATCTTGAACCCTAAACAGCTGTTATTTTATACCTGGAGAATCTATCTTTAAAGAGATGAAGATAGAGTACCACCTTAGAAAAGTTAAAACTTGACATCTACTTTAACACCAGTTAAGACAGTACTTAGAGTCAAGGAACACTGGGACAGAATTTGCTCATCACTTTTATACCCTGACAGGATAGAACTTGTCCATGTAAATTTAACTCTCACCTTGTCAAGCTGATCTTGAAGACTAGTGGATGCTTTATAACCAAGTTGTAACAGCATTGCTTCTGCAGCATTTTTTTTGGCTATCTTTTTATTAGGTCCTGTTCCAGTAGCAACTTCATTGCCTACCTTGACCTGGTAAGATTAAAGTAAGAAATTAATGATAGTTCCTTTGGTAACAAACCTTAACACCATAAAGCAATGTGTTCTGCTCTCTAGCATTCAAAAATATAAAGTTCAGTCTATAATAAAAATGGCAATTAAGATCCCTTTTATGTAAAACATATATGAATATATACATGGAGAAAAAGTATGGAAACATGGTCCTCAGAATGTCAGTGGGGGTTATCTCAGGATGACAGAATCTTAGAAGATTTTTAGTTCCTTACATATTTCTATATTATCTGATTTTTAAACAATAAACTTGTATTATTGATATAAGCAGAAAAATAAAATTCACATTGTAGAGAGTTGATTATGACTACATTTAGTATTCTTTACTTAATAAACTGAAAAGGCTGAAATTCATGTTGCTGCCATTTAAAATAATGTTAAAATGGGCAGAGAACCTGAACAGACATTTCTCCAAAGAGGACATGGAGATGGCCAAGAGGCACATGAAAAGATGCTCAACATCGCTAATCATGAGGGAAATGCAAATCAAAACCACAATGAGCTAGCATCTCACACCTGTCAGAATGGCTATCATCAAAAAGAACACAAATAACCAATGTTGGCGAGGATGTGGAGAAAAGGGAACCCTCCTTCACTGTTGGTGGGAATGTAAAGTGGTGCAGCCACTGTGGAAAACAGTGTGGAGGTTTCTCAAAAAAACTAAAAACAGAATGGGTGAGAGGGATAAATTGGGAGACTAGGATTGAGATATACACACTACTATACAAAAAATAGATAACTAATAAGGACCTACTGTATAGCACAGGGAACTCTACTCAAAACTCTGTAATGACCTATATGGGAAAAGAACCTAAAAAAGAGTGAATATATGTACATGTATAACTGATTCACCTTGCTGTACCCTAAAACTAACACAACATTGTAAATCAACTATACTCCAATAAAAATTATTAAAAAAAAAAGAACTACCATATGTCCCACCAATTCCACTCCTGGGTATATATCTGAAAAAAAACAAAAACACTAATTCAAAAAGATACATGTACCCCAATGTTCACAGTAGCATTGTTTACGACTGCCAAGATATGGAAGCAACCTAAGTGTCCATCAACAGATGAATGGATAAAGAAGATGTGGTATATATACACAATGGGATACTACTCAACCATAAAAAGAATGAAATTCTGCCATTTGCAACAACATAGATGGACTTGGAGGGTATTACGCTAAGTGAAATAAGTCAGACAGAGAAATACAAATACTGTATGATGTCACTTATATGTGGAATCTAAAAACTACAACTAGTAAATATAACAAAAAAAGAAACAGACTTACAGATACAGAAAACAAACTAGTGGTTACCAGCGGGGAGAGGGAGGAGGGGAGGGGCAATATAGGGGTAGGGGATTAAGATGTACAAGCTACTATGTATAAACTAAGCTACAAGGACATACTGTACAACACAGGGAATATAGCCAATATTTTATAATAACTAAAATTGTGAATTATTGTATTGTACACTCGTAACTTACATAATATTGTAAATTAACTATACGTCAATAAAAGTCTTTAATCCAAAAAATAAATTTAAAAAATGATATCGTTTACAAAGGTTTACATTAAATAGTTCCTGAAGACAATTAATATATAAAGGTTTGTACAATACTGTGGTTAAGAACAAAGACTTCCAAGTCAGATTTAGTTGAAATCCAACTCTACTACGTCCTAGCTGCATGAACTGATTCAAATTATTTACTATCTCTAAGCCTCAGTTTTTTCATCAGTAAAAGAGGGATAATACAATGACCTAATAGTGTTGCTTTGAAAATTAAACACAAAAATGTATGTAAACTACAGTGTATGTTACAGTATGTGAGTATAACTGCTCAATAAATGGTAGCTTTTTATCATTAGAACTATTCCACAGTTACCTTTTGTGAACACTTGATGTACACATGTATATATGTACATCAACATATTTAAATATACATCAGTCATTTTATATCCACGTGTACATTTCCTGAGTTGGGTAATGATTTTTTAGACTTGCATGTGCTGAGATAATACAAATATAAAAAGTAAATTAGAAAACAAAAAAGGAAAGAATTACAAGGAGAAATAGAAAATACACAATGAGAGTGGAATTTGTTTTGTTTTGTTTTGGTTTTTTTTTTTGTGGTATGCGGGCCTCCCTCAGCTGTGGCCTCTCCCTTTGCGGGGCACAGGCTCCGGACGCGCAGGGCTGAGATAATACAAATATAAAAAGTAAATTAGAAAACAAAAAAGGAAAGAATTACAAGGAGAAATAGAAAATACACAATGAGAGTGGAATTTGTTTTGTTTTGTTTTGGTTTTTTTTTTTGTGGTATGCGGGCCTCCCTCAGCTGTGGCCTCTCCCTTTGCGGAGCACAGGCTCCGGACGCGCAGGCCCAGCGGCCATGGGCTCACGCGCCCAGCCGCTCCGCGGCATGTGGGATCCTCCCAGACCGGGGCGTGAACCCGGTTCCCCTGCATCGGCAGGCGGACGCGCAACCACTGCGCCACCAGGGAAGCCCCTGGAATTTGTTTTTATACGTTGTTCTCAGTAAGTGATAGAAGCAGACAAGAAGATAACCACAGTTTTTGGAAATTAAACAATCTAAATAATCTATGGGCAAAGAAGAAATCTCACCGGAAAGTAGAAAATATTTTAATAATAATGGAAATACAATATATCAAAACTTGAAGAATGTAGCTAAAAGAGTGTCTAGAAGAAAATATATAAGCCATAAAAGCTTAGAGAAAGGCAGAAAAGTAATAAGCTAACCATCCATCTCAAGAAGTTATTAACAGCAAAATAAACCCAAAGAAAATAGAAAAATAAAGACAAGAGCAGAAATTAAGGAAATATAAAACAAAGTACAACAGAGAAGTTCAAAAAGCTTAAACTTGGTTCCCTGAAAAGACTAATAAAATGATAAACCAAAGGTAATACTGATCAAAAAAAAATAAGACACAAATAAGAATGAAAATGGGAGATTACTATAGCTTCTGTAGCATTACAAAATAATAAAGGATACTGAATATTTCAGCTAACATTTTTTGACTATTTAGATAAAATGGAAAAATTCCTAGACAATACAAATTACCAAAATTGGCACAGAATAAACCCTTAGCTATATGGGTCTGTAACTACTAAAGAAATTAAAACCACAATTAAAAACTTTTCCACAAAGAAAACTTCTGAGAGCTTTTCCAGCAAGTTCTACTCAACATTTAAGGAAGAATGATGCTAATCTTACAAAAATTCATCCAAGAATAAAAAAAAGAGGAATCAGTCCCCAATTATTCAGTGAGGCATCACTTTGGTTCCAAAATCCAACAAGTATAAGAAAAAAATTTTACAGGCCAGTTTCACTCATGAACATAAATGCTAGTTTAAACCATATAATAGTACATTGAAGAAAGCAATATTAAAAAGAAGAAAAATTGTGACTAAGTTAGGTTTATTCCAAAAACGCAAGATACGTCTAACATTCGAAACTCAAACAAAATCAACGGAATCTGCTATATTAATCAGTTGAGGAGACAAATTATATGATCACCCTAATAAATGAAGCAAAAGCATTTGCTAAAACTCAACATTCATTCATGATAAAAAACTCTTAGCAACTAGGGAAGGAAGAGAACTCAAACCTCAGCAAACATTATACTTAATGTTGAAGTTCTGAAATTAGAAACAAGACAAAAATGCCCTCCATTTTTACTAGTATTTAACATTTTACTGCAAACCCTGGACATAGCAATAAGGCAAGCAAAATAAAAGGTTTTAGAATTAGAAGTGTAAGAACCAACTGTCATTATTTGCAGAAATAATATTTACAGAGGAAATCCAAGAAAATTTATGGGTAAATTAAAAGAATTTATGAAAGTACAAGTTCTTGTATAAAAGACAGTATACAAAAGCCAACTGTCCTTGTATATTCCATCAACAATTACGTAGAAAATGAAAAATATTAAAAGATACAATTTATATTAAACAAAAATCAAATACCTAGGATGTTTAAAATCTTTACACATAAAATAATACACATTATTGAGAAATATTAAGATAAACCTAATAGAGATATGCCATACTCATGCATTGAAGACTCAATATTATAATAATGTTAATTTTTTCAAATTGACCTATAAATTCAATAAATTCCCATCAAAATCCCACACATATTTTTACAATATTTGACAAGGTGATTCCAAAATTTACATGGAAATGCAAGGTGCAAAGAACAGCCAAGATCCTTTTGAGGAAGAACAAGGTGGGGGCATTATTCTTCAGGATGTCTAGACTTATTATAAAATTAACATCAGGGAAAAGAGAGATAAACTTGACTGCCTTAAAATGAATTACTTCTATTCCTCAAAAAGTATCATTAAAAAAGGAAAAAGTCAAGTCACAGCACAAGAGAAGTTATCTGAAATGCCATGTAACTGCAAAAGGCTCACATTTCCAGAATATATAATAGATTCCTATAAATCAGTTTTTTTTAAAAAAAAAAAAACAGCCGAAAAATGAGCAAGAAAGCTGAACAGGCAATCTATATCTGAAATTTTGAATTGTTTTATCAAATGTCACTACAATTTGTTTAAAAAAAATTAGAAAATTTCAATAGCTTCATGTCACTTTAATAAAATTTCACAATGACACTATACTGGGTACTAGCAATGAATGGCTACGTGATACAACTAAAACTAGTTTTCAGATACAATGTATGATAATTCTACACATATTTTTCTTTTTTGGCTTTTGTGTGTAATCATAACATTGGTTATTTCACTTGTGTCAGAACATATAGATTTCCATCTGGTATCCACACATGTGTACTGTTTGCCATTTATTCTTACACCATTATTGAGATTTTTATTTGTATTACTATTTCCATCAGCTCCGGACGCGCAGGCTCTGCGGCCATGGCTCACGGGCCTAGCCGCTCCGCGGAATGTGGAATCTTCCCAGACCGGGGCATGAACCCGCGTCCCCTGCATCGGCAGGCGGACTCTCAACCACTGTGCCACCAGGGAAGCCCTCCATCACTACTTTTAAGCTTCAGTGAACCAACTCCTTTTAAGGAATTAGGGATATGCAACACAGTGTTTAAAAAAAAACTTAACAATTATAAATAATGTCCAAATTATATGCCAAAGAACTGCACTTTCTAAACAGAGTATAACTCAAGATGAACTAAATGACATACTTCTTGCAGTATATGAGACACTGAAAATGTACTCATTCTAGAACCTCTGTAACAACTATCACAAATCTTACAGTTCAGATCTGTGCAATGGTTTTGAAACATTTCATTGCTTCTTCTCCTGAAACCAGAAACCACCACATTATGACAAATCGGCAGTAGTCTATGGACCCCACTCAGAAGCACTGATCTAGTGCTGTTCACGGCAGATCCTTGGAGCTGGGTGAACACACACACCTCCCACATCTGTTGGCCTGCACCTGACCCGATGTATCAAGGCCCTGTGTGTCCTTGAGTCCCTGGCTAGAGCCAGCCTCTGCTACCTGTTGTTTTTTCCAGCGCTTGGTTTGTTCCCCAGCTTCACCAGACCCTGTGTTGTTGCTGCAATGCATGCTAGCTAAAAGATTAGGCCAGCTACGTCAGAAGCTTCCTCTACTGCTCTGAGGGTCACAAGACTTGCCAAAGTAAATGGCAGCAAAAGATAACTGAGCAGCGAAAGATGTTTCATCTGTTTTCACAAGCTATATACGTCTTGTCATTCTCATTCAAATCTTCTGCTGCTTCATCCCTAAATCTCATTTACCTGCCCAGGCCTGAGGCCCTCTGGCTCCAGGTTCCTGCTCTTGGGCCCTGGGGTTCCCATCACAGCATTCACCTTAAATCTATGTCTGCTGGCTTTCCGTCTGACCTACTCTGACACCTCAAGACTTATTTCCAGAACAGGTGCTTCGAGATTCATTTTTCCCATTCATCCACCCCTTGTCTGACACAAGTTTTTACAGTTGCATGGTTCAATAGCTTGTGAGTAGTTGGTTACCCCAGAGTTATTTGTTACTATTGAAAAAGACCACTGTGCTAAAGGACTTTGATTCCCTGCCAGCACTCACAGTGGTCACTCAAACAAAAAAATCACTGCATTATAAAAGTCAAGTAAGTATGTAAGTAAACTTCCAAAAGTCATCTTCCTACAAAGCTCACAAAATTTTATAACTATTGTAAGACTTTTAAATTAAAATGTTAATTTTTCTGCAAAGAAGCTCAATTATTTTGCTACGCAATAAATTTAAGACGGCCAGATTTTTTTGTCTTTAAACGAATCATTTAAATTGATCAAGTCATCTGGACTTCCTGGCAGTCCAGTGGTTAAGACTCCACGCTTCCATTGCAGGGGGCACAGGTTTGATCCCTGGTCAGGGAACTAAGATCCCACATGCCACACAGCACGGCCCCGCCAAAAAAAACCTAGATACTATTTAAAAAAATTTTTTTTTAATTAATCAAGTCCTCAAAACACCCACAAAAAAATTCTAAAATAGCATTTACCAAAAACTTAATTATCTTTCACTGAGTCATAAGTGAAATTTCCTTTACATATATTTTTTAAAATCTGAAGATCTTAATCACAGGTAGAAAAATTAACATCATACGACACATAATAACAGAATGTGCTGATATACAATTTAGTTACCGTTATTTTCTCTTGAAAAATTAAAATATGCCTCTACAAAAAAAAAAAAAAAAAAAACTTTAAGAAATTTTCTCTGGACCTAAATACCCAAATAATGTCATCAGAGATTTTCCTTTACCTAGTAATCAATACAAGTAACTACATCCGTTTTATAACACACATTTGTTTGTGGGGATTTTCTGGTGATAGATAAATATGAGCACATTATCTTTAGATAGTTTACTTCCACATTCAATTATAACGATTCAAATATAATGAATGATAACATTGTTTAAGTAGTTTATACAAAAGCCTTTACTTTGATTAAGTTACTGCAATACTGTAATGAATCCACTGGGGCTTTCAGAAGAAGGAAAAAACAATATGAATTCAGTGTGAAAACATTTAAAAGCACAGCCAAATGTTCCTGTTTGACTAGAATGTTTATGAATACCCATAAAATGGAAGCTTGCCTAAGATATTCTAAATTCCTCTTTCAAAAGGGGTACTCAATATACTCCACAGGAGAGGAATTGTTTAATAAAGTCAAAGCCAGTTTTTATTCCTGACACAGGTCTAAAATGTAGGGGATTTTTTCTTCCCCTCAAGTTTTGGAGTTCAAAGAATATTTTCTATAATTCTTTAAAGTCAAGAATGTAAAAAGAAAAACGGTGCACATGTTTAACAAAGTGAAAATACTGGAACCACACTGTTGCGGGTCCCCGTGACATCCAGACCATAATGTGTTCACAAACCACAGAAGAATTCCCCCTCTCTGGATATCTAAGTTCCCAACCGTGGTCTACCTGTAACTACATCATAAGTTTATATCGCCAACAAAAGCCTAACATACTTGCTCTCAATCAGGCAGGCAGCAAATATACCTCACAGGTTTATGAAGGGCCTACTACATACATACCGCCATATTGGGTACTGTGAGATAAAGAAACATGGGGATTACAAATTAGGAAGGAAGGTAAAATTTAGACATGCATGAAAAGTTAATCAACATGAGATACTATATTTGAGTCCAGAACGTTTGCCATGGGTCAGCACTTAATTAACATCTGTTGATTGTAACTGGGTTTTATTAAAAATCAGAGCCACAGGTTTGACTAGAAAAAGGTTCTCTGACAAGCCTATTGTAACAGAAACAGTTGGGACAATGAGAATTTAAGTACAGACTGGGTGTTAGATGATTCTAATGAACCATGCCTAATGTAAGAAAATGTAAGAAAAACTTCCATATGTTTTAGAGATACACACTAAGTATGCAGGCTACAATGACATGTGGTTAGAAAGTAGCTTTAAAATACTTCAGGAAAAGAAGGAAAGGGGGGTGGGAGGAAGGGGGGAAAGAAAAACTGAGAGCCAAAGCAAGGACAGCAGAAGTCTTAACTGTTGGCTTTGGATGATGGGCATATTCCCCAAGATGCCATTACACTCTTCCATTATACCATTTTTTAAAGCATACTATTAAACATATCCACCTTTGGATATGTTTGAAATTTTCATAATAAAAATGAAAAGTTTCTGGGATACCGGGGCTTGACTTGGCAAATGAAGATGGATAGGTATAGGATTTAAAACGGAGGGCATTTTAGGCCTTCTACCTCATTCCCAGTCCCCACCCATCGACCAGTACACCAGCAACCATTCTTCAATTTTCTTGGCTTCACAACGCAGCAGTTAAATCTCTCAGCAATTCCGAGTCCCTCAGTCCTCACCACAGTTAGGTAGCCAGCTAGCTCCCTTTTCCTAATTTTTCTAATAACCCAAAAGCTCATGCTCTTGGCCCTGTTCCACATGCTACATCCACCCTTCTAAATTTTGTTTCTAATTCCATCTGTCTTTTATTCCCAGTAGTTAATAGACTCCAGCTGCAAACGGCAACACATTAAGTTACAGACAGGCATTCTCAGTGATGAGCTCTGTGTGAGCTCACGGTCCCTTAGACACTCATACTATCTATTCTAACATGTCCTTGACACTTGAATGTTTCAACCAAGTTGGTAGATGGGCCTGGAGGGAATGAACACTTTAAATGTAAACAGTTTTACCTTCTACTATTAATTCCTAGTTTTCTTTTCCACCATATCTCTATTCCAGCTTCAGGATTTCTAAGTTTTTTCAATAGTTAAAAAAATCTTTTTTAATATAAAAGTTAGAAATACCTGCATCACAAATTCCCGACGTCGAGGCATTCCTCTTTCTGAAAGCAAAACGTAATCTGGTTCCTTTTCCTTTTTGGCCTGTTGAATTTGAGCCAGGCGGCTAATGGGGTTCATTCCTTGACCATATTCTGGTCCAGCCTAAAAAAATTTAAGAAAAATTTTCAAAACATGAGACCTGCTTTTAAAACTTTTTATTAGATCCTTAAAGAAACCATGGTTCTCACCTCCTCCCCTGCACCCCAAAACTCTGTCTGAAATAAATGAAAATTTATAAAGGAAAATTATAAAATGGATCTGAAACTAGGCTTCTATACGATTTAGGGCTCAGAAGTATTACTGATAAGTTGGTCAACTATCCTTTTAAACTCTTTAATACAGGAGGAGTTGCTTCACAACTTCTATTCATCAAAAAACACCAAAAAGAATGTAAGAAGACAAGCCATGAACTGGGAAGAGATATTTGAAATACATATAAGTTAAAAAAAGATATATCCAGTATCCAAAATATATTTTTAAAAACTCCTAAAAAGTATTAAGAAAAAGACAATCTAAAATAAAAATGGGGAATTCCCTGGTGGTCCAGTGGTTAGGACTCTGCTTTCACTGCCAAGGGCCTGGGTTCTATCCCTGGTGGGGGAACTAAGATCTCGCAAGCCATGACGTGTGGGCCAAAAAAAAAAAAGTGTTAAAATAAAAATGGGCAGGACTTCCCTGGTGGTCCAGTGGTAAAGAATCCACCTGCCAATGCAGGGGACGTGCACTCGATCCCTGGCCGGGGAACTAAGATCCCACATGCCATGGGTCAACTAAGCCCGCACGCCACAACTACTGAGCTTGCATGCCTCAACTAGAGAGCTCGTGTGCGGCATACTATAGAGCCCACTCGCTCTGGAGCCCATGCGCTCTGGAGCCCACACACCACAACTAGAAAAGCCCACGCCCACAACTAGAGAGAAGCCCACGTGCCACAACAAAGAGCTCGCACACTGCAGTGAAAGATCCTGCATGCCTCAGTGAAGATCCCACCTGCCGTGACTAAGAGCCAATGCAGCCAAAAATAAATAAATAAAATTTTTAAAAAAGAAAAAAAGAAAAGAAAAATGGGCAAATGAGATGAACAGATATTTACCAGAAGAAAAAAAATATATAAAAAGATAATCCATCTCATTAAGACTCAGAAAATGAATATTAAAAACCACAGTGAGATACTATTTCATACCTATCAATTTAGCAAAAGAAGTCCAACAGCCTCAACTGGTGAAGATGGGGAGTAACAAAAACTTACACAGTGCTGATCATAATATAAACTGGAAAACAATTTGGCAATGTCTAGTAAAGCCAATAAATAACCCACTCCTCAGTAGCCTATTCAACTAGAAAACTGTTACCCAAATGTGCTACCTCATTTGTATGGGAATATCCACAGCTGCATTATTTGAAATAGCAAAAAAAGAAAAACTGGAAATAACCTAAACATTCATCTATAAAAGAAAAAATAAATTATGGCATGTTCATACAATGCAACGGCATGTAACAGTGAAAATGAATTAAGTATTGTTACATACATCAAGATGAATGAATTTAAGAAAAAAATGTTAAGTGAGAAAAGCAAGCACAGAGTAATATATAAAGTATGATATAATTTATATAAAGCCCATTAAAACTACAAAACACTGGTGAAATTAAATAAGATATCAGTGAGTGGACAGACACACATGTTAATGGATCAGCAGACTCAATATTCTTAAAATGCTGATTCTCTTCAAACTGATCTATCAATCAAATCTATCAAATCAATCTATCAACCCCAATCAAAACCCCAGAATGCTCTTTTTGGGTAATAATTAATAAGCCAATACTTAAAATTCATATGGAAATGCAGAGGACAAAATAACCAAAACAACCTTGAAAAAAGAACAAAGTTGGAGGAATCAGACTACCTGATTTCAAGATTTATTATAACGCTACAGTAATCAAGACAGTATGTGTGGTACTGGCAGAAAGACAAACAAAGACATCAATGAAACAGAACAGCATCCAGAATCAGATCCACACATATATGGTCAACAAATGCGCAAAAGCCATTCAATGGAGAAAGGGTAGTCTTTTCAACCAATGGTACTGGAACAATTGGATATTCACATGTAGAAAAAACCCAAAACTTCAATCCATACCTCAGACAAAAGTTAACTCAAAATGGTTCATAGGCTTAAGTGTAATATCTAAAACTAAAACTTCCAGAAGAAAATATAGGGGAAATTTTTCTGGTTTGGTTAGGTAACAATTTCTTAGATACAACACCAAAATCACATTCAATAATAATAATGATAATAAATTGAACTTCGTCAAAATTAGTAACTTCTGTTCTTTAAAAAGGACAAGTCACAGGCTTGGAGAAATATTTGCAAACCTCATATCTGATTAAAAAAAAACTTGTACCCAGAATGTATAAAGACCTCTCAAAATTCCGTAATAAATTTATATTTTAAATGTATTATTTGTTATTATTTAAATTATTACTTAAAAATTTTTAAGCGAGCAAAAGATCTGAACAACACTTCATCAAGCTTCATGTACTACTGTATATACAAAAAAATGCTCTATCGTTAGTCACTGGAGGAATGTGAACCAAAATGAGATATCAATATGCATGTATTTGAACAACTGAAATTTAACTATACTATGTGTTAGAAAGGATGTGCAGATACTAGAATTCTCACACATGGCTGCTGAGAATACAAAATGGTTCAATCACTTTGAAAAACAACTGGCAGTTTCTTAAAATGTTGTATACCTACTAAATGACCACACCACTCTACTCCTAAGTATTTACCCAAGAGAAAAAAAAGCATATGCCCGTAAGACTTAGACACAAATGTTCACAGCAGCTTTATTTTTAATAGCCCCAAATTAGAAGCATCCCAAATATCCAACAAAGAGTGAATGGATAAACAAATTACAGTATATCCATTCAATATAATACTACTTAGCAATAAAACAGAACCAACAATTAATAGCTATAACAACACGGATGAATTTCTAAATTATTATACCGAGTGAACGAAGCCAGTCAAAAAAAGAGTGGTTGCTTGGGAATTGAAGGTGGGGGGATTCCAAAGGGGAATGAGGAAACTTTGGGGAGCAATGGATAGGTTCACTGTCTTGATTGTGGTCATGGTTTCACAAGTGTATACATATATCAAATCATATCAAATAGTATGCTTTAAATATGTACAGTTCACTGTATGTCAATTACACCTCAATAAAACTATTTTAGAAACCAACCAAATACCATTTTTCAGAAAAACAAACATGTAGTAAAACTGTAAGATTAGGAAACATTAAACACAAACTAATGATGGCAGGTTACCTAAGGGAGGTGGTATCAGGATGTGACAGAAGAGGGTATACAGATAGCTTCAACCTTACCGAGAAATGTTCTATATTCAAGCTGGGTGGTAGGTCTTACTTACTCTTACTTAGTATGCTTTTTAACTTACATACACATCCTATATAAACCTTTTAGAAGGCACTCTATTTTTAACTTTATATAAGTAATGTTTATGAATAAAACTTGATAAAAGCTTTTTTTTTAAATTTATGTATAGCCTTTTTAGTGGCTTCTAAAAGGTTTAAAAACAACAACAAAAAAACCTTTGCAAATCAAATATTTTTTTCTGCATGCAAACTAACTTTCTTCGTATATTATTCCTAGAAATGAAGGATTGCATGTCATATGGTCAGCACTTTATATCCACCTGTAAAAATTTACTCTAAAACAGGTATTAGAGACAAGGGTAATCACTAAGTTACAGTTTATATATGTTACACTAAACTTACAGAAGAGCCACTATACAGTCTTAAGCTTTTCCTGTAGTTGTTGAGTCTCGACCATATCTAGCTTGGTGCTGCAGGTACAGCCTCTAAGTCAGATCCTGCAAGGTCTTTTAAATTATGTTTTGGGGATTTGGGGTTTTACCCAAAGAACAATGAGAAATTACTAAAATATTTTAAGTAGAGGCATGACATGATCTGATCAGTATTTCTGAAAGACAACACTTTTAAAAAGATCTTTTGATGTCAAAAGTACTTGTAGGAAGAAGGCCAATTAAAAACCTCCTGTAGTGGTTCAGGCAAGACATGAATGTGAGTTGGATCAAAAGGGTGGCAGGGAATGGAAAGAAATGGACCAACTTAGGAAATATTTAAGTGACGGAATCAATAGGGCTTGATGATTGACTCTATACAAGGAGTAGGAGAGATGTTAAAAAATGACTCCCAGGATTCTGTTTCAGCAGCTGGATGGGGATGCCAGTCACTATGATAAGGAATGCAGGAGGAGGAAGAGGTTCAGAAGGGAACACGATGAGTTTTGGACAGAGTTTCAGGGGCCTGTGAACTGTTAAGTGAGAGGCCCAATAGGCAGTGTCGAGCACAGAAGAGTATTTGGGAATCATCTATATAAGAAATGAATTGAAGCCCTAGAAGTATGAAGAGCAGCCTAGGAGAGAGTAAGAGAGGGAAAAGACTGAGAACTTCAATACTGCAATAGTTGGGTAGAGGGGGAGAAGAAAGAAAAGGAAAATTTTAGCTTTTGATAAAATACTGGTTTCTACTTCTACTTACATACCAAGAAAGTGAAAAAAATATATATTACAATGGAAGTAAAGAAGGACTGATGAGAAAAGACAAATACAGATAATAACCCGTAAGTCTAAGATTGAAATGCCAAAGAAAAGGTAAAGGGAAGCTCTTGGGTCTCGCACTAGAAGATGTCCATGAAGATGGTCACATAAACATGTACTTCCAATGGTGTGTTGTCTTTATTCCTGTTTAATTTGCCTATTTTATAAGAATGTCTGTAAGTTCCAAAGATGTTGATACAGATTCCAATGACAAAGAACCAGATGCATAAATCCAATCAGAGAATAATGGAGTTCTGAGAACATTAAGAATGGCTGGGGCCTCCCTGGTGGCGCAGTGGTTGCGCGTCCGCCTGCCGATGCAGGGGAACCGGGT
>NC_041228.1:63050759-63073582 GCF_002837175.3 Physeter macrocephalus | reverse complement strand
CGTGAGCCATGGCCGCTGAGCCTGCGCGTCCGGAGCCTGTGCTCCGCAACGGGAGAGGCCACAACAGAGGAAGGCCCGCATACCACAAAAAAAAAAAAAAAAAAAAAAGAATGGCTGGTTTCTTCCCTTGATTGAAATTAACTACTAGCACCCTTGAAAATTAAGTTATTCCTTGGATAGCAAGTCTTAGATTATCATTCTACAAACCAGTAAGGACAGTCTTATTCAGAAAACTTTATCTCCAACATCAGAAAACCTTCTCTGAGGCCTCATCTCATAGAAGAGAACTACATTAAAGAACAGAATCTAAACCCAAAGACACCATCAGGGCAGTATTACATTTTAACAAGCTGACTCTGTAGAGTAAATTAAAATCCAAAAGGAGTTCACAACCAACCAGTTTCAAATGGGCACTGGCATCAGATGTGACTGGACCTGAAACCTGACTCCGCTCTGTGATCTTAGGGAAGTTTCTTAAACACCAAGAACCTCATCTGTAAAATGGGGGTAATATCTACATCACAGAGTGATTAAGAGGATCAAATGAGACAATGTGATAATTTCATTACTCTAAATAAAATCAAGGTAAATCACCAACAGCTATTTTCTCTACTTCTACTGCATAATAAGGAATGGTAGATCCTAGATGTAGAAGACATTTAAGGAAGTGACTAAAATGCTGAAAACCAAGACACTATCCAAGCTGATCCACTTACTGGCCCACTAGAAGGTCTGATCATACTCAAAATTATCTAGATTCCAACTCATTGTAAGCATGCTGCTTTCTCAAAATAACCTTACATTTCAGAGACTATCTACAGACTTTAACATAAGACAGATATGGTACAGGAAACTCCAAGTGTGATGTATGCGAGGAAAATTGCGGGGGGCGAACCGAATCTGGGACTGGGGGAGGATCAGAGAAGCCATCCCTGAAGAAGTCAAGTTTAAGCTGAGATCTAAATGGTGGATAGGAAGAAAGTTCTAGAATAACATGCTTATATACTGGAGGTAGTAGCAAATTATTTTTAAAATTCAAAACATTTCTCCCCCCTTTGTGGAATAACATTTAAACAATACTCTTGCTTTTAATGGCTATGGTTAAAAGTAACAAGAGTTATATTTATATTCTACTATAAAAAGTGATAGATCTTTTCTAGACTAAAGGCTTATTATTCTTAATTTATTAAGATTAGATTTAGTTTAATAGATTAGGTGGAAGTTAATGTGACCAGTTTTGCCCTGCCATTCTGATGCAGAGCACTGTTCTTCCATCAAGGAGAAGCTATAGATTTTATATATATAAAGATTTAGGAAAACAGACCATGGATACATTCATGCACATATAAAATGTGAATAGAATTAGATACAAAATAACAATAGCTAATATTTATTGAGTACTTATTATTTGTATTGTTAATAAATATTTAATACTAATGACTAATGCATTCTCTGTATTATTTCAAGTAACACATAACAATCCTGTGAAGCAAGTTCAATTATTATTCCTACTTTATAAATAGAGAAGTGAAAGATTAGAAAAGTAAGGTAACTTGCTCAGGTCACAAGGATTCACACTCCAAGGTCATTTTCTGACTCTGATGGCCATTTTCTTAACAACCATATCCTACTCCCTGACCATGTGGTTAGAGCATATAAATGAAAGCCAGTCCTCAAAACCACTATGACTCATGATGAGTGGATCTATTTGACATTTATTTTTAGTCTACCTTGCAGCACAACGTAGAATGCTATTTCAGGAAAGGCATAATCTACAGCCTCTCAGTGAAGTAATGACAGTATTCATTAAAAAGAACAAGTATTTATGTAGTTGTTTATATAGGTATTTATGTATTTATGTAAATATGTATGCATGTATTTTTAAATAAAGCAAAGGTACAAAAATATAAAACCTACAGAAATACTTCAATTGTACCACTGCAGGATCTAAACAAAAGAAATCCATCAAAGATAAAATGTACTTCACTTCTGTCATCCTTGATACTCTGAAGAAGTCTGCTAAATAAGCGAGGCTGAGCTAGCCGCTGATGCGCTGGCAGTTTAAGGCTTTCTCTGGGAGCAGAACTCTCGCTCCATTCACGTCACACACACTGACTGTCTGCAGGCACCGTTCTGTGCTAAGTGCTAATTCATCTCATTCCTCTGACCTCTGCCTTTTTTTTTTTGGTTAACGTAAATAAAATCTGATTCAGTAAAAGAAAGACTTAGAACATCTTGAAAAGCTGTGTGCTCTATATTCTTCTTTGACACGGTATTCATGCCTGAAAGAATAGAAACCAAATCGCCCCGCTGACCTCCTAGGGCTGCTATGGGGATTAAATGAGATAAAGCATGTGAAGTGCTGGGACCATGTCTGGCACAGGGAGTGCTTCATATTTACTGGCTGCTTCTGCTGTCATCAGTGTGAGGATTACTCATATGATTATTACTCTGCATCCAACCACCATGTCCTGAAATCCTAAGCAGTCACCATACAGCAGTGTGGTTTGCAGAAAGACCATTGGATTACAGATCAGTAGTTCAGGCTGCTGCACACAATAGGTGAATACAAGTGAGCAAATTCTTTGAATATGCCTCATAAAACCTTATTTGTAAAAGGAGGGGTAACACCTGCCTTACAGAATCATGATGAGAATTTTACCAAAGGTGATCATGAATGGGAAAGTATTTTTTAAACCATAGAAAACTATAACTATTTAAGGTATTATTATTTCATGAACAAACACAGATATACAAGTGTCTAAAAGCAAAACTGAATTGTTATTCATTTATAGACACATGTCCAACCCTCATTTTGGGACTGTTTATAACACACAGGTTTAAGTGCCTGGCCTATGAAAAAACTTTTAGCTACAGATACTATAATGTTTACATAGTAAAACTAACGTTCACAAGCATATACTTACCTTTACTATTGTTTTAGGGCGTTTTTTAAAAAACAGTTTTGGCTTTTCAACCACAGGAAGAGGTGGAAGTTTCTTAAGCTCCTGTAGGACAGTGGTTGCAGCACGTTTCTTGGATAGTTTTTTGCTATTTCCCTCTCCTTCTGCAGAGAACTCTCCCACTGACACCCGAGTAACAAAGCTTTTCATATGTGGTGGTCCACTTTCTTTAATAACCTATTGAATGTAAGTAAAATATTCAGTACAGGCACTTAAGATGTGTTATTATGGCATGAATCTTTCTTAATGTTCATATCATAATCAAGATTGAAATTAGTAAGAATTATGCCAAAATTATAGATACCTTCAATAAAGCTATTATGAAGTCATTATACAGGGACTATTCATTTATGATACTTATGATGCCTAATGAACTGAATTTGAAAAAACAGAAATCTAAATAAACACATTCAACATGGTCAAAACTGTGTTTTACTAGCTTAAAACAGGCAATTCTAATTATGGTTACCCTGTTTCTTATGGAACAGAAAATTAAGAACATAAAACATACCATATTACATTAGTACACAGGCCATCCAGAATGATAATTTGCATATAACTGTGTACATATCTTTCTCCTCTGTAAGAGTAAGTTACTGGAGTGCCAGGACTATGTCTTATTGGAGTTTTATGAACCCATAAAGCATCCTGCATGTGGAAGCCTCTCAAAAACAGGTTATGTATGAAAAATAACCTAATTTTGATGGAGACCTCAAAGGCTGTTTTACAAAAAGGAATGTTTACGCCCTGTGACATGACCTTAAATAGGTAAGTAGATATGCCATAGAAATACCTAACTTTCTAGAGTAATGGATTATGAATCTGTCTGCTACAAATGTTCCTAAATCCTGAATTAATGTGCTCTTTTTAAACTATACCAGTTTTTGGAGGAAAAATGCCTTCCAAAACCTGAGTGCTTTACAGTCTCCTTCAAAAGTCTGACCTAAAAAAAAAAAACAAAACCCTATTTAAATAGTTTACCATTGAACATTATATTAAAAATCTGTCTTCTAATATTGGATACCAATTAGGAAAACATACAATATCTCAATAATCCAATATTATTGGGGATAAGGAATTTATGATAAGCATACTTTCCAAGTAATTTAAGTTTACAAGTTGAAACACCAAAACTGTTTAACCACTTTGATGGACATCTTCTTCAATTAAAAAATATACATATATACTTTACTGACTAAATATTTAACCTTTTATTGTTTACATTAGATCATCATTATGAACATCAGATATTCTATACTATACTATATTGATGCCTCTAAGGACATCTAAGACTTTTAAAACTGTTCCTCTTCACTGTAGCCTTTAAAAGGCCCCATCTTCCAATGACTTTTGAGTTATATGCAATTACTTTTGATAGGTTTTCCATATTTTCCCTATCATTTCTTGCTGGGACCAACAGGCCCTCAAGTACATTCTCTTCCTGCCTTCCTCATTTTGCTGCCTTTAATCTCTATGGACTGAGAAATCAGATAACCCAACTTGTTAGGACTGTGTCTAAGAAAGCAAACAGGTTTTCAGTGGAGGTAAGTAGATCCTGCCACTGAGAGTAAAATGTGGGAGATTTCTAGTTGGTGAACATCACATAATTTGAAGCAAGATAGATACTCATCAACTGTTTCAGCTTATTTCCTGGGTTTGGCCTATTTTCTAGATATTTGAGTTGCAAAATTAGTGACCTCTTAATAAAGGAGGTAGTATAACAATTTAACATTTTTTCTCTTTTAAATGTCACACAATTTTATAAATATTTTGTGACATTTATCTAGCTATAAACTAAAGAGCTGCTTAATTACTTCTTGGTGACTTATTAGTAAAGGTTAAATTTAAACATATTTTGGCCTCCATAAATTTAAAAGAAATTAGATATTAATATATACATGTCACTAAATATTAACTATACTGAATATTTTCAATGTGATCTTATCAAAAACACCAAATCTTATACGTTACTACAAATTATCTTAAACTCAGCAAATAAATTTTATGATGAAACTTGAAATATCACGTACACAAATGGCTTAATACAGAAAAGGCAGAGAGAATCAGCAGGAATCCATAAGTCCTATTTTCTCAGGGCTTGTATCATTTCATGATAGAGAGTTCAAACATAAGGAAGCACATCAATTCTTTCAGGATACTAAAATTTTATTCGTCAATCTTATTTGTCTGTTTATTTAAAATAATAAGGAGCGAGGAGGGAAAAATGGGAGATCTCCGCTGAACACATACCTCAAAACTGACGGGCATGTTTCGCTTCAGAGCAATTTCAAACACTAAGCTGATCTCAGACTTATTTGCATCTTTGTCATCATCCATTTCTTTTCCTGATTCACCATTCTAAATTACAAAAAATAGGATGATATTGAATCTTCACTTTGTAACAAACTTTACATGTATTTAACAATCAAGAGAACCTATCTAAAATACAATAGGAAACAGGAAACCAGAAACGGGATCTTGTGGATTTCTATGTAACCACCTTAGTAGTTGAGGGCTTTGCTGTGAGGCTTCTTGTGATTTGGTTTCAGTTTTTTTCCTCAAAGTAGAAGGATAAATGCTGAGTGTGGAAATCTTTTACTCAACCATTCACTAATTTGAGTTTATCCTATATCCTCAGACCCAGTTCTCTTTAGAGACCTCCATTACACAAACACACACACACACACACACACACACACTACCTCCATTGGTGTATGATATTTAATCTTCTATGAAGACTAAGTTGCAGAAAGAGTACAGGAAGCAAACCAGGATTTTGGAGCTTTGTGCCAATTTACTTATTCACCTATTTAACACTTACTTCTGGAGGGCCTCACATATACTGAACACACTATAAGCATTAAAGAGATCAAGAGACAGTATTCCTGCTGTCAAGAAGCTTATGACTCAGTGCGAAAACAGATAAGCAAACAGATAAGGGTCACAATGAAAGTGTACAAGGACAAAAATTCTAAGTCTGCCATTAACTAAGATAAATCTCAAAGGGAGAAGAACAGGCGGCTTGAGGAAAGGGAAACTGTACAGGTTGAGAACCGCACAGTTTCAAATAACTAAGTGCAGAACTCGCTAAGAAGGTGACTTATTAGACACGCCCGGGCTGGAGATACTATTTTGGAGTCAACAGAGAAAGTAGCTGAAGCCATGGGAACGAGTGAAATTACTGAAGATCAGCCTCGATAACCTCACTGGTAAAGTAGGACTAAAAAGTTCATAAAGATCTCCTCCACTTTAAACTCCTTGATTCTAGATTAATTAATACAATGTAATCCATGCTCAATAAAACGTAGCATTCGATACAAGGTAAATAAATGTTATTTCTCATCCTTGCTCACATTCCCAAATCCTGCCTTTCCGGGAAACACCACAGGGTGAACCAAAGTGCTCAAAGGTAAGGTCATCCCAGCAGGAACACCAGAGTCTAATACAGCACACAGGTAAGCTGAGGAGCAAATCATAGCAGATTGCTACTCTAGTGGTCCTTCCTATCAGCAGAGATTTCCCTTATTTGTAAAAAAGCATTTGTTTGTCTTCTCAGTAATCTCCCTAGGCAACTATAAGAAACAGGCTGCCACATGCAGCAGTGACCCACCTGAGCTGACTTTTCCGGAATAGGTTCATTCTGCAGTGCTTGAAGGGCTTTCATTGCGGCATTGTGTCTAGCAGCTTGTCGAGTCTTTCCTTCCCCAAAAAATTCATTATTTCCTACAGTCAGCTGAACATAAAAGATCTTGGGCATTGGGCAATGATACCTAAAGTAAGAAAATAAAAATATTACTGTTAGCTCAATAAAATCACTCTATAGGGACTTCCCTCGTGGCTCAGTGGTTAAGAATCCACCTGCCAATGCGGGGGACATGGGTTCAATTCCTGGTCCGGGAAGATCGCACATGCTGTGGAGCAACTAAGCCCATGCGCCACAACTACTGAGCCCGCACTCTAGGGCCCGCGAGCCACAACTACTGCTGCACGCCTAGAGCCCGTGCTCGGCAAGAAGAGAAGCCACCGCGATGAGAAGCCATGCACTGCAACGAAGAGCAGCCCCTGCTCAACGCAACTAGAGAAAGCCCGTGCACAGCAACAAAGCCCCAAAGCAGCCAAAAAAATCACTCTATAATCATTAGTAAGATTTATTTTCTTTAAAATGATACCAACCATATAATGCACTATACCCCCTTATTAACCCCAATAAAATTTTTTCTGTTCTTTTGATTACTTATTTGGTTGCACAGGGTCTTAGTTGCGGCAGGCGGGCTCCTCAGTTGTGGCTGGCAGGCTCCTTAGCTGCGGCATGCATGTGGGATCTAGTTCCCTGGCCAGGGATCGAACCCGGGCCCCCTGCATTGGGAACTCAGAGTCTTAACCACTGCACCACCAGGGAAGTTCCCCCAATAAAGTTTTAACCTCACGAATGTATTTATAAAAGATGAAATGTGAGTCAATATATCTATCGATAATAAAGAATGTATGCTGATCTCCATGTTTTAGAAAACAACATTAAACATAAATATTGTAAAAATTATTTAATTGTATCACAGAAGACTTCTGGCAAGAAGTTTTCAGTCACATTTTGACAGAAGTGAGCCAAATGGTCTGGTGCTGAAGGACTGGGACCTGCCACAGAGGTGAGAGACAAGCAAGAACATTTAGGTGACAACACGCAGATTACTGTGCTTTTAGCAGAAGATAATTATGATTAGACATGGGAAGAACAGTAGTAGGATGGAGATACTACTGCAAAGTAATAAGTACTTTGCAAAGTAATGAGATCAGATTCAACATAAGAAAGAATGGAGAGCTTAAGCCAATTCTTAAGCAGAAAGAATCACAATAAAATGTATTTAAGGTGAAAAATTTTAGCAGGTTTGTGTTTAATGAGACTGAGGTAAGGATGCGTGACTAGAAAGCTGCTATGATGCAGACATGAGGGGATAAAGGGGGCTGTAAGAAAAGAAAAAACTTACAAGAAATTAAGAGGATATGCAATAAAATCCATTAATTTAACAATTATTTATGGAGCACCTTCTTATGATGGGGGACTATCACAGTGAAGAAAAACACACATTAGAGTGGAGAAGACAGACAATAAATAAGATAAATATGTAGAATATCTCGTATGTTAGAACTACACGTTGAATAGAAAAAGAAGGAAAGGTTCAGAAGTGTCGGGTAGGGTGGGACCGGGGGGGGCGGCTAGATAGAGTGGCCAGTGAGTGTCTCACTGAGAAGATGACAATTGCGTAAAGGCCTGGAATAAATGAGGAAGGAAACCACACAGATACGTGTTCAAGTAATTCAGAGGATTCCCACCTGGTTAGCATCAAGGGAGTAAAGGGAGGAAAGCTAAGAGATGGGAAGAGATGGCCAGATTCCATAGGGCCTTCCTTAGAAATCACTGTAAGGATCTTTCACCCGGAGTGAAACGGCCAGATTTTAAAGAGACAAGCAACATAATCTGACTTCCATTGATTGGAAGGATCATCTGACTATTATGGTGAAAACAGACGGTAGGGGAATGATGATAGTATCGAGCAAGGAGACCGGTTAAGAGGCTACTGCAATAATACAGAAACCTGAGCTAGGGTAGCAGCTTTGGAAGTAATGAGAAGTACTTGGATTCTGGATGAATTTCAAAAGTAGAGAAGATGGGTTTACCCAAGGACTAGCCATGGAATATGAGAGAGGTGACGAGGAAGACGCCAGGGTTTCTGACATGAGCAACGAGAAAGATGGCGCAGCCATGCATTGAGTTGGTGAAGACCGCAAAAGGAATGGGTTTGTTGGGATCAACAGCCCTGGGGTGGAGATGTTAAATTATTCAGTCTGTTCGACATCCAAATGAAGATGCCGAAGAGACAGATTTATAAGTCTGGACTCCAGGAAAGAGGTCCAAGGTGGAGATGGAATTTGGGCATCAATATGCAGGTGAAATTTAAAGCCACAAGACAGTGAGAACTCTGTGGGAGGGCGTGACAGGAGGAAAACCAAGCAAGCAGAGCGCCCGTCCTGAAAGCCAAATGGGAGAAGTATATCTAGCAGGAGGGAGGAGTCAGCCGTGTCAAATGCTGCTCACATGTCCAGTGAAATGATGACTGAGAACTGTGACCGCTGGACGGGGCAAGTTAGCAAAACTAACAGGTTCGATTTTGATGGAATGTTGGGTACATAACTGCAACACTAAAAAATTAAGTTAAAAATCACTCCTGCGCTGGAAAGTGTCTCTTTTCAAGCGAAGAGAAACCAATCACGGTCTTACTAACGTTGTAGATGATTATTGGACATCCAAGTGGCAGAGCTCTATATTCAACCTGAGATAAACTGCAAAGAGCCCACTCTATAAGAATTCACAGGCAGATGGGACTAATCAGTGAAGGTTTACTGAAGGTGAAGGACTAGAAATGTACATCGGTACTGAAGATGCAGATCTGGGAGGTAATAATTGAAACCATGTTGAGTGGATAAGCACCTGGAAAGGGTAAGTGTAAAAGAACCAAAAAAGAGAGCCTAAGGCTGGGATCTGATTAATGCCCATGATCAAAAGGCAGGGGAAATAATAGACAGCAGCGAAGGAGATGAAAGAGGGTCAGAGTTAGAAAAGAAATTATAACACAATGTCAGGGGAAGGGATAATCAACAATGTCAAATGTTGTGGAGAAATCCAGAGTGAGCATGAAAAAAAAGAAAAAAGAAAAAGTCACTGTTTTAAATTTTTAAAGTCAATTTTCTTGGCCCACAGTTTTCTATTAAGATAAAATACTTTAAACGTGTTTTTACTGTATGTCATATGTTCTCATTTTTAATTGGCAAATATAAAAAAGTTAAAGGAAGAAAAAAAATCACTTATAGTAAAAGATATTTTTAACATGCAGAGGCTAAAAAGCATTAAAACCACAATCTTTTTTGCTCTTTGACTGCAGTAACTAGTGATGCACTGAAGTACACAATTTCCTATTACCTATTTTGTTTTAGATCCCTTTAATGCAGAAATTTTGACAGACTAATATCATCAATGCAGGTTATTTTCATTTTGTTTCCCACAAAATTCAGTTTTCCCACCTCCACAGAACTTTATGCCTATTTTTACCTGGTTTCACTGTAAAACTTCAAAACAGACAACCTGAAATCAGAAATTTACTTCTGGACTGAGATCCTACATGGCAAGCTTTCCCCGCAGAGCAAATGTTTACAATTAATTATACACTTCTGAAAATAGTGGTCCACAACTGGAATGCTAACAGACCTTTAACTATGGTGGAGGGAGTGGGCGCCACTATAATCACCACGGCCTGCTGACAATTACAAAACTCATTTCGGTTTGCCACAGAGACAAACAAAATTTCTGTTCATTATAACTTTACTGGAATATGATGTCATAACACATAACCATACTGAAACAATCTGCTGATTTTCTGACCAAAATATTAATTGCACACTAAAGAGCCCTTGGGGCCTCTTCCTTTCTGGGCATCAAATACGGCTCTATGTATGTGCATGTGCCTGCTGTGGATACGTATGTACATATATATTATACTGTATAAATATCAGAGGGACAATTAGGTATGTTGTATTCTTAACATAAAAAGTAAAATAATCTAGCACTAACAGCAGGAAATACCAAGACCCGATGCCTGACTTGTTTCATTCCAGTTTCATTCCATCTTCTTACTTAACAATGATTCTTAATAATCTATCCCACGTGGTTTGAATACCTTATATATCACATCTCCTCATATCATCGTGACAATTAAGATTACCCAGAGCATTCTCATTAATGGCCCCAGATTGAGTTCCAGGAGAGAAGATGAGGAATTCTTTTTGTGTTATAGGTCCTGGTCTCTAAGCATTCATTTCCCTTGGTAAAGAAGCTCAAAGTTTACTAACTTTAAAGGCTGATATGCTCTATTTAATGGAGTTCCTTTTTCTATTTTTAGTTATTTATTTCTGGTAAAGTGCCTCTAATAAGCGATGCACTTATTTCTACAAATTAGCACATACATACTTACCTAATCTTACACTGCTCTTCTTGAATGATTTTCCTCAATTAGAATTCTATGATCAGTGCTTAGATCCCTATCTTTTACTGTTAAAAGATGAGCCATGAAAACTCACCCATCCAGGCTATTAAAGTTTCAAGGTCAAACGGCTTCTACCCTCAGCCTCCAAAGTATATTTTATAAAGTGTGATCCCACTTTCATAAGAATCATCTCTAGTGCCCGTTACAAATGCAGATTCCTGTGTTCTAACCCTGACCTGCTGAATCAGTCTCTGAGGATGGAACAAGAGTCTTCAGTCGCACAAGTTTTATTGGTGAGTCTGCACACTAAAGTCTGAGAGCACCTGCTCCACAGGTCACCACAGCCTACAATGTGGCTGATGCGACTTGATGACTGTTTCACACCCCATGCAAGCAAAGGACCGCACACATTCCTTACAGCACCACCGTTAGGTTTCTTACATCTCTTTCTCATTTAATCCTCATGGCAGCCTGGTGAGACAGATGTCCCCACGGTCACCTTGAGAGGTGGCAAATCTCCGCAACAAAGTTGCTGGGGGTCAAACTCAAGTCTGCCTAACTTCAGAGCTTAGGAAACTCTTAAGTAGTTTCCTGAAAATCTGCTTTATCTTCTTCTATTTTTCTTCATATACGTTTATTAAACTAGCTATGTCCTTGGCAGGCCAGAGAAGCTAATGCAAGGGTTCTTTCTAACCTAATAAGGTCCACGAACAGACTTCAGAGGTGCCTTACCCAGTAGGCGCTGACCAAACAGACCTCCACAATGAAACTCTATGTTTTTAGGGAACGTCAAGCCAAGCAGGGACAAAAACAGGCAGGAGCAAAAGGTCAGAAAAATGGGCTCATGTGCCACACTGCCTAACAGTGTAAGTTTTATAAAGGCTGTTTGTTAAGACCGCTTTTCTCCCCCATTCCTCTGTGCCCTCTTGGTCACCGGAAGTTTTATAAAAAGCAAACAAAATTTCAAATCAAAGAAAATAAAAGTTTCCCTTTCTTTAGATCTCAAAAAAGCCTCTAGATTTGGCCTGTCTTCAAGACTTCACAAGTCACTACAAGAATAAAGAAAGAATGGTATTTGGCTCCTTTGAATTAATACTTGACATTCCTTGTACAGTTTTGTTTTGGTTTTTGAGCAAAGGGAAGATTTTACATTCTTACGTAGTATTCCTACAAGAATATGGGTATTCTTATTCTTCTGTTTGACTGTCAGTTATAACAACTTTCTATACCATAGATCCTTGCCATCCTCCCTAAATCTACCTCATTAATGCCCTCTTTGTGGAGTCATTTTGTGCTTATCTTTCTAAACAACTAAAATCCTCCCTAACATTCTGTGACTGCCTTCTCCATCATCTCCACTTTCCTAAGTATCATTTTTACAAGGTGAGAAAGACATATTCCAAATAACATTGGAACTTTTAAAAATTGAAAAATAATTGCCTCATTTTATTTGATAGCATTATCATAAATCTCAGCCCAGCTTAAGCGTACATGTCTCCTCTACAGGTTTATGTCTTAAATATATGAACATGTTATCTTCTGATCTAATAAGGAGAGGCTTTGGATTTCTGTGTTCACTTCTAACATTGACTGAAAACAGAAATGTCACTTAATCTTTCTATCTCAGTTTACTTATCTGTAAAATATTTGCAGAATTTATGTTTAAAGAACTATAAAGGCCAAAACTTAGAATTCAAATGCCCTGCTGATTATTTTGACTCTTTGTACACGTTTTGGCACAGCTAAGCATTCTTTTTCTTGCTATTGAAAAATAATAGGTTTTATCATAAAGCTATAAAATAGTCCTTGGCACACTTTCAAGCTTGTATGTGTCTAAAACGTCTAGATAGGAGAGAGTTCTTTCTCTATTCACATCTATAAATTTTGAAGATATATCTTTTATGGGATCTGAATGTTTAGTCTTGAGAAATTTCAAAAATTAGGATCTATCAGAAAAGATTCACAGGACGGCTGAAAATAAGCTTTAAAAGAGAGGTGAGGATATTCAACTCTATTTGTAGAATTATAATTATGTTTAAAATGCTTGAGGGAAAATACAGAAAGATACGCACTAAAAGCTGGGATAGGGTGTTTTGAAGTGATGGAATTATAAACGATATATTCTTTCATAATTTCAAAATTTTTTAAATAATATGGTTATACCGGTATATAAACAAAAGACAATATTTTATTGAAGCAAGTCTAGTCCCTGTCCATACAAAAGTAAACCTGTGCTCAAAATGTAAATTTGATGAATTAGTGGAATGACTTGTGGAATACAGACTATGAGCCACAAGAGTCAATAATTTGTACTGTGTCACTGACGCCAGTATCACAACAGGACTACGGAAATCAGAGCATGCTACCAAAGAGCAGGACTTTATAAACACACGATTACCACCCTCAATCCCAAACGTGGGTCCAGCATAAAACTATTCTTGCCCCTTCCCTCAATGGATATCTAGATAAATCATCATCACCACCATCACCAGCATCATGATTACAGCCAACACACAGAACCCACCACGTGCCAGCCACTCTCTGAAGCTCTGTGCACACTCACTCATCTCTTTCAGTCACGGTAACCACCTCAGCTTCACTTTACACGCGTGGAAATGAGGAACAGAGATGTGCAATCATTTGTCCAAGGCCCCCCCACTTGGGCCAGCGTCTGAACCGAACAGTCTCCCTCCAGAGGCTATGGGCCTAACCTCTACACTACGCTGCGTCTGAGTGAACTGGATAAATGAGCACTTTAAGCTGCAGAGCTACTAACTATAAACTTTGGAGAGGTCATGATAGACTTGGAACATCAAGGCAATTTAAGCCAAACTTAGATCAGTGGTCACATCAGTTCCAAAGAGAAAGCTGGGGCACCGTAAGCCCAGGAGACCGAGCTGTCGGCAGCACCGCTGCTCTCTCTCGCGCTCTGCCTCCTCTAGTGACCCACCTTTCGGGAGCCCGTGCTCAAACGCTAACGCTCCCACGAGGGAACTGCAAGTCAAAGCCACAATGACACGCCACTGCACACCCACTAGGATGCTTACGGTTGTGCAGCCACTGCTGTTCCCTAAAAGTTAAACACAGGATTACCATGTGACCCAGCAATTCACTCCCAGATAGGTAAAACTGAAGAGAAAGTTTTAAAGGTGTGTAAACAAAAATGGGCACACAAATGTTCACAGCAGCATTATTCGTAACAGCCATAAAGGAGAAATAACCCAGAGGGCCACCCAACTAATGAATCAAGAAACAAAATGCAGTATGTCCAAACAATGGCGTACTGGAGAGCCACACAAAGGAATGAGGCACTGATACATGATACAATGTGCACGAACTGTGAAAACATTACACTAAGTGAAAGCTAGACACAAAGTCTACGTACTGTATGATTGCATTCAGATGAAATGTCCGGAACAGGCAACTCCACCAGACAGAGAGTAGATTAGTGGTTGCCAGGGGCTGGGAATAGGGAAGGTGGGGAGTAACTGTTCAGGGGTAGGGGGATTCTTACGGGCATGATGAAATGTTCTGGAATTAGATAGTGGTGATGGTTGTACAACACTGTGAATGCAGTAATTCAGTGTACTGAACTGTACACTTTAAAGTAGTTGAAATGGTGAATTTTACGGGACTGTGAGTTTTACCTCAATAAAAACCAATTTTTTAAAAAAATGTTCATACTCCCTAAGGTTCAAACTTCTGTTTCTCATAGACAAGACAGTCTTCCTGGGTGATGTCACCTGCTCCTATTTACATTCTTGGCAGACGCCCAGAAATCAGCTGCCAAGTTGGGGGAGTGCAAGGGAGAAGGAACAAAAGTCATCCCTCCCTCTTGAACGCTCAGAAATTAATAACCTGGCCTTCTTCCTGCCCTCGTTTGATTGCCAGGGGTGGGGGTTGGTGGGCGTATGTGGATTAAATTATTTATTCAAAAAAATATTTATTAAGGACCTAATTCATGCCAGGGACTGCTTTAATCCCTAGGGATGGCAGACAGGACTCAGGAGACAATCAATCAACCAATCAATCAAATAGTATCAACTAGTAAGATGGGCTAGGAAGAAAAGTAAAGCAGAACAGAGACCCTCTTTTAGGATGTGACATTTGAATAAAGAGGTGGTTGGAGTAAGAATTCTAGGTATGGGGGTGCCTGGAGGAAAAAGTGTTCCTAGCAAATGATATAACAAGTGCAAAGGCCCTGGGGTGGTAACATATGGGGCATTTTTTGAGAAACAGCAAGTGTTCTTATACCTGGAAGAAGTGAGTCAAGGGGTGAGTGGCAGGAAACCAGTCACAACTTAATTCCACATGTGATGGAAGCCATCGGAGGGTTTTAAGCAGGGAAGTGACACAGTCGGACTTACTACTTAAAAGTCTCTCACTGCTGTTTGCCCAAAGAAAGGCAAGAAGAGAGGGGCTGGCAGGCCACGGCATAGTCTAGACAAGTCATCTGTGAACACAGGAAACTGAACTGCCCAGAAGAATACAGGGGATGGCCGGCAGTGCTGAAAGCCACCTAAGGGTTGTGTTCGTTATTTCAAGATGGGACCAGTCAGCACAGTTACGTTTTTCTGTAGCTTCCTGGGTACAAGTACAGAGTCAGAGGAGCTGGACTTAACCAGTTACAGTTCTGCTAAGGATCAGTGATCATTCAAGCAGGGAGGCACTGGAAAGCACAGGAATTGACTGACTATAGGACTGGTGAGAAAAGAGTGATAAACTCCAGGGAAATGCAGCCCTGCAGAACTTGGCAAGTTAGTAAAGGCTGCAACCGCCCTGAACCTCTGCTCAGTGTTTTCCCTAAGCACAGGTAACAGAGGACACCCCATTTCCTGCCATCCCACTGGACGGCGGGCGTGTAGCAGGAGCAGCCAGGCGTGCCTCTCACGTGGTGGCCGACGCCCGGTGCTAGAACTTGTGACAGTAAAGAAGGGTCCCCGGCAGAGGAAGCTGGGGGCTCTCTTGCCAGGGTGTGCTGTCGCCGTGTCCCTCCAGGTACTGCAGCACACCGCCTGAGACAGGTAAATGGCTGGTACCACAGGCAGCCAAGTGAGGAGTGACGGGACAGGAATGGGGGTGGCGTCCTCAGGGCAGCATTTCTCAAAGTGTGGGTCCCACACAAAAACCATCACAGTCCTCCTGGAGGGGTCTAGGAACACCGGTGAAAACGCAGAGTCAAGGCTGACAATCAGACCCTTTGGGCGAGTCCAGGAATCAACACGATTACCAAACAGCCTTGGTGATTTTTATAGATGCTGAAGACAGAGAGCACCTTCTTACACGGGTGTCCTTCCCTTCCCTTGCTTGTGAATACGAAGACTTTTCATTCCTGAATGTTAACTTGGTCCCATCTCCCTTATTGAATTCTCCTGCCTGCCTCTAACAAGTTTTTGGTTCTCTTGCAATTTTCCAGATAATCACAACTGATGCGCAAAAAAATGATACTTCTTCCTATTTCTTTCCACATTTCATTCCTTTTATTTTCCCTAATTGCGTGGGTTCATACCTCCAACTGAATACCAAACAGCAGTTGATAACGGATGGTCCTGTTTTTCACTTTAATGGGAATGTGGCTGGTGGGTCCTCATTAAGCATAACGCTGGCTGTTGAGGTGGGTGGGACGGGACTTCCCTGGAGGTCCAGTGGGTAAGACTCCACGTTTCCACTGCAGGGGACGTGGGTCCGATCCCTGGTCGGAGAACTAAGATCCCGCATGCCTCGTGGCGCGGCCAAAAAAAAAAAAGGATGGGACGGTTGTGTGTGTGTGTGTGTGTGTGTGTGTGTGTGTGTGTGTGTGTGAGAAATATTCAGTTACTCATAATGTATTGGATTTTCTAAGTTGAGAATGGATTTTTTTATGTCTTTTCAGCGTCTGTGTAGTTGAGAATTTTTACTTTTCATCTCTTAATAAGGTGAATTTTATTAACATATTTTCTAATCGTGAATCAATTTTACATTCCTAGGATAAATCCCACTTGGTTATGGTGGTTCTTCTTTCAATGTACCGCCAAATTCTGTCTGCCAATATTTCAATTAAGATTTTTTTCCATTGATATTCTACAAATAATATTGATCTGAAGCTCTATCCTTTGTTGTTATCTCAAACTCGTATGGCTGAGCTAGACACCAAGGTTATTTTTGGTTGCCCAGAATAATCTGTTTCCAGTTTTCCTAAGGTTCAGTAAGATTCCTCTGTGAAACCACCGAGGTCAGGTGCTTTTCCTTCAGGGTGCTGGGCGAGGGGTGGCAGTTAGCTATTCCATTACTTATCCTTTTACATCTAGAGCAACTGGTTCTTTATTTTCTCCTTTTGAGGTCAGTTTTGATCATTTATATTTTCCTACAAAAGCATCCCATCCATCCAAGGTTCTGAAATCGTTTTCCATGAGTTGAACAAAGTAGTCCTTTATGAGAATTTTCATTTCTTGTGCATCTGCAGTGTTCCCCCATCTCAGATCATGTTTTCCACATCTGTGCTTTAAACTCAGAATTGCTTGCCTTGATTAGGCTACATATTTAAATATTTTATTGGTTCTAAGAACAAGATATTGGATTCTGCATTTTTTTCTATTACTCTTCTGTTTTCTAATTAATCTATTTCTGCATTCATTTTCCTTCTTCAGACTTTAGTCATTCCTTTTCTAACTTCTCACAGTGGAAATGTAATTAATTTGCAAGGTATCTATTAACACAGCTACAAGGTTAATGAACCTGCCTTCTCATAGGCTTTATGTTGTCTGAACTGTCCTGTCTTCAAGAGGGAAAAACACTACACAGTGTTTCCTAAAGATTTTTGGTAATGAAACCCCCTTTTTAGCGAACTAGCATATGTACTCTACAAAACACACCTGGAGACATGCTGCCTTAGTTAAGAGTCTGTGTATTCCCGCAGGTTATTGTTTAATCTGCTAAAAGCTTTTATCTTGAATATAATAAAGATTACTTAACATTTTAAGAAATACTATTAAAAATGTTTATCAGGTACATTTACAAGCTTGATAAACTTAAATAAACACTCAGAGAGTGAACAGAGGAAAAGATCTTTAGATTACATTAAGATCAATTGGATTTAAGCGCCGTCTACTCAATCTATAAGCTCTTTGGGTAAGAGGACTTATTTTCTCTAAGACTCATCAGTAATATGAAAGATTTTGTCTGTATCAACTTTCTCAATCTGATTCAAGTGGCAAATAAGGGGGAAATTATAGTATTTTTCATGAAATATCGTAACATATCTGTGTATTTACTTAGGAGCAATTTTCAAATATATATGTGTATGTGCACTTGGAGAGCACTCTGCACTTCAAAAGCTTTTATAAAATGTTTTAAAGGAATACAATTTAAAATTTTAATCCGTATTCACTAAATACTGCATGCTAGTAGTCTAACAGCAGATCCTTAGCTTAAGAAAATTATGGAAAATATGGCTTATTTTTTCTTTGAGTTGTAAGAAGATTCTCATTATTCAATTCCATCAACAGATCATCTCTGATTAAGAGCTGTCTGAGAATGTTCTTTCAAGACCACTGGTGAAGAAAATCTCTCAAATCCTTCCCAGCAACAAAACGGTTCCTGAGACTGGTTCTAGAAAATATTTTAAATGTTTCTGTTTCTTCATTAGCTTAAGCCCCAAAGTAGATGGTTTTGAGAAGTCTGAATTTTTATAAAAATACAAACATAACAAATCATAATTTTAGAAGGGGTTTCACACCCTTTGTGGATAAATTAATTTTGTCATGTCTAGAATAAGAGATTCAAATGCATGATAGAGTTTGCACCGGAATCTTCCAAGAGCTTTAGCAATTGTTTGCTTTGTTACAATGTCCAACCCAGACATCTACTCTAGTGCCTTTGCTGATCAGAATTAACTATCAACTTTGGATGCTTGCCCACTTCAAATACTCCCAGAAGCAACATGGAGACATTACATCAGCAGTGTTGCAGAAAGATTAATGTGCTTTGTTTGGAGATGCAAACAGTAATTATACGCACTGCACACTTCTAGTACTTTATCTTTTTTACCCAAATCTAAGTGAATCTAGTTGTACATTTGCATACAGTTTAATGACACCAATAATGTGTAGTTAACAGATATTCACTGGAATATAAAAAATTTACTTGGTATTTTCCCAGCTAATTGTTTTTACAGCTTGACTTCACTTATGCATTAGCTACATTCATAAAAAGGTTTACATAAAGCAAATATTTTCATACTAAATCCCATTTTCCACTGTTGTTCGGTATTAAATCTTGAGCTGTATTTCTACAGGGAAATGTTGGCTCCAACACATAAAAATTATAATTAAACATCTAAAGATGTATGCCAAGAAATAGGTACATTTAATCAAGTATTTTATAAAGTACATTTTATCCTCTCACCTGCAATAAAGATTAATCAAGTGAATAACCATTCTGTTTCATATTCCCACGATCGTTAGAAGAGCATATACATTAAAACTCCACCAACAACAACAAATGCGGAGTTTGGGTGACTTCATAGCAACTGAAAGTAGAAATATAATTTATTAGCTGAAATTGCCACATGGAGGTATGCTGTCAGGTAGATTCAGGCAATGCAAGTAGTCTCAGATTATTGACAATAATCATTGAAAAGTCTTAGAAATTTCTTCTGGTTATTGGTAATACACTTGGCGTTGTATTATAATACATACCAGATGATTCACTGGAATTATACCGATCGTTGGAGCCAACAGCACCCTCTAACTCAAAGATTACTTTTCAAAGAAATGGAAAAAAGGACTTTCTCAACTACCTGGATCCTTTTACAGTACAAAAAGTGTAAAAAGCACCTTTTGCTAAAATAGAAGAGTACCTGGGACCTTTAGAAAACTCTCCTACTTTTAACTACAAATACTTTGAGGTAATGCTAAGCAATTGAATTTTCAGTCATTTTAAATTAACTGTTCAATTTTTCTGCACAAATCCTCCCAGGAATACTATGTGGAATGCAGTTATCTATGCTCTCCTTTCCCCATATCGCTGCAGATGATCTCGGTATGCTTTTCATCAGTAAGTAGTATGAGTTGTGCCTTATTCCAGGATGTGCACTAAGCTGAGAATCATCAAATCTTCTTCATCTCTGCCATGAACCCTGAGGCAAAAACATGGCATGGCAACAAATCAGACGATACTGGTAAAGCTGTGACACTGATATTCAGTCTGACTACCACACACGGGAAAAGGCTAATACTTAGAACTTTACAAGGCTAACAGTTCCAATCTCTGATTATGATGGTTTATTCCTGTTCACAATATGGATAAGAAATTGCATTTCAGTCATGCTGCAAATTCTCTTCTGTGGGCAAAGTAGCTTTTGAGGTTATTGTTGAATAAGTGTGCCATGATATCCTAATATTCCAAAAGAGGTGATGTTCACATGAGTTAGCATAATGCAGCAGAAAATGCATGAGCTTTGAAGAACCGAATCCTGGGTTGGAGGGCCAGCTTGGTCCTCTGCTGGCCTGTAACCCTGGGCAAGTTACACTCTGTGCCAGAACATAGTAGGAAACCATAGTTGTTTGTCCTTCTTCTTTCTTGACAACTAACCCATAGTCCTTCTTAGATATTCCACAGTGTTTCTATGACACTTCAGCCCCTCTCATGTTTTTTTTTTTTTTAATTCCCCGTAAATAACCTAGGGGCCTTGCCACCAGCTGTACGTTACTATGTCTGCTGCGGAAGGCCCAGGAAGGGCCGCAGTGATGCTGGCAGGCCTCTAGGCTTTCACTTCACGTGCTGGATGGCACCCCTGTCAGGGCTCCCACCGCACCATGGAGAAGAGCATCCCATGTCTCCCTAGGAACACTGCCCATTGGTTCATCAGCTATTCGAGATGCCAGTGCACTTCAAAATATCAGGTAGTGTTCAGAAGACACACTGACATGTCCAGATATTATGAAAACCAGGAAAAACCAACTAAATAAATACTCAGATGAATCTAATGTAAAATAATGAATATTACTTTTACTACAACTTTTAAAATTCTCTGTTTTATGTCTTAAGGGACATCTATTTACATGTTTGGGTTATTGTTCTATCCATAGAAACTATTCTGTGACCTGTCACTGTCAGTCAACCACAGTGTAGGAGTCTAGTAACTCATTTATCTTTGAAGAAGTGCATCTTGACCAGAGACTGTGAGAATGCCAACAAATAATGAGAAAATAGAGAAAGTGAGCGGGTCAAGGCTCTGATAACTGAAGCCAAGAAAAAGCCTGGGAAATGAATGAGTAATAAGCTCCCAGGAAACCTAAACTGAGAAAAGCAGTAAGCCATCATGAGAATAATACCTGAGATAATTAAATATATAGTCCAAACAATAGCCTAAGATCCTAAACCTGACCCAGAGGTGAAAGAGAACAGCTAAACAGGTGAAGGTCCTCACTTTCACCTCGATGAGGGAGACAAGGGATGAGGAAAAGAAAGAGAAAAAGCACGCAATCAGGGACAACCCTGGTGGCGCAGTGGTTAAGAATCCGCCCCTAGGGGCCTTGCCACCAGCTGTACGTTACTATGTCTGCTGCGGAAGGCCCAGGAAGGGCCGCAGTGATGCTGGCAGGCCTCTAGGCTTTCACTTCACGTGCTGGATGGCACCCCTGTCAGGGCTCCCACCGCACCATGGAGAAGAGCATCCCATGTCTCCCTAGGAACACTGCCCATTGGTTCATCAGCTATTCGAGATGCCAGTGCACTTCAAAATATCAGGTAGTGTTCAGAAGACACACTGACATGTCCAGATATTATGAAAACCAGGAAAAACCAACTAAATAAATACTCAGATGAATCTAATGTAAAATAATGAATATTACTTTTACTACAACTTTTAAAATTCTCTGTTTTATGTCTTAAGGGACATCTATTTACATGTTTGGGTTATTGTTCTATCCATAGAAACTATTCTGTGACCTGTCACTGTCAGTCAACCACAGTGTAGGAGTCTAGTAACTCATTTATCTTTGAAGAAGTGCATCTTGACCAGAGACTGTGAGAATGCCAACAAATAATGAGAAAATAGAGAAAGTGAGCGGGTCAAGGCTCTGATAACTGAAGCCAAGAAAAAGCCTGGGAAATGAATGAGTAATAAGCTCCCAGGAAACCTAAACTGAGAAAAGCAGTAAGCCATCATGAGAATAATACCTGAGATAATTAAATATATAGTCCAAACAATAGCCTAAGATCCTAAACCTGACCCAGAGGTGAAAGAGAACAGCTAAACAGGTGAAGGTCCTCACTTTCACCTCGATGAGGGAGACAAGGGATGAGGAAAAGAAAGAGAAAAAGCACGCAATCAGGGACAACCCTGGTGGCGCAGTGGTTAAGAATCCGCCTGCCAATGCAGGGGACACGGGTTCGAGCCCTGGTCCAGGAAGACCCCACAAGCCGGGGAGCAACTAAGCCCATGCGTCACAACTAATGAGCCTGCGCTCTAGAGCCCGCGAGCCACAACTACTGAAGCCCACGTGCCTAGAGCCCGTGCTCGGCAACAAGAGAAGACACCGCAGTGAGAAGCCCGCGCACCGCAACGAAGAGTAGCCCCTGCTCGCCGCAACCAGAGGAAAGCCCACATGCAGCAACGAAGACCCAACGCAGCCATAAATAAATAAATAAATTTATAGGAAAAGAAAAAGCACACAAGCAATGAGAGTGGAAAATACCTGATGATATTAGGTATAATATCAGTTTATTATATTCCATTAGAAATACAGACTATTGAAACTCAACATAAAAAACTTATTGGAGGGCTTCCCTGGTGGCGCAGTGGTTGACAGTCTGCCTGCCGATGCAGGGGACACGGGTTCGTGCC
>NC_041228.1:63031963-63050668 GCF_002837175.3 Physeter macrocephalus | reverse complement strand
CCACCGAAACGGGAAAGGCCACAACAGTGAGAGGCCGACATACCACACAAAAAAAAAAAAACAACAAAAAAAAACAAAAAAAAAACATTGGATTTAGGAAAGATCAGAACATGAGATAGTTTTATTTCCATTTTAAAATGTGATATGTAGACAACTAAACAGTTCAGTACAGTAAAAAAATGTCTTGCTGCCTTTACTGATTTGGAGAAAGCCTTCCCTATGTTCTTAAAAACACAGGATGTCAAGCAAAACCAATGGGTCATTCAAACCCCAGTGTGTGTAAGGTTCCAGAAGTACGTGAGGAAGCAACATAGAGAATTCTGAAAATCTGAGACCTACATAGGAGTAAGATAAGCATGCATCTTGAGCAAATTCTATTCATTTTTGTTATTATCTTTTACTTACTTTTATTATTCTCCTGAAAAATTCACTCAGGAGGACAAAAGAAAGGCTCGCAAAAAAGACTACACAGTCTTATTTGCAGAGGGTGACAGTTCTTGTGAGACAAGGAGAGAAATCTACAACGTAATCTGAGATTGTAAAACTGGAAACTCCTAAGCCCTAGAGGCATCAAGACTGACAAGTGCATGAGCCGCTGTGATCCCCCGGGGAGCGAAAACACCCAGATACCCACGAGAAACCCTGGCCAGAAACTGAATAGTTCAGAGCCTGGTGAACTTACAATGAAGTCAACTAGATGAAGAGCTAATGTTATCATCCTGGTTGTCATCTGACTCTTGTTTTATCAAAAATGTAATTCTAATAACATCAAGATAAGTATATTCTTTTACTTCTCAGATTTAAGAAGGCAAGGACTCCCCTGAAATGCTTGTGAACCCTGTAACAGAGCAGAAAACTTCTTCAATAAAGGAAATGCTTAGAGTGAATGATTCACATACTATTCCGGGGGTGATGTTCTAGGAGGGCTATCAAGGGACTGATTTCTGTTCAGACACAGGGAAAAGGGGAGTCTTATTCACTGTAGTCCTAGTGTCTCGTATCTGGCATGACACCTAGGACTTAAAAGGAGCCTTTGTTAACTGAGTGAGTGATCAGAGCGAACGTTTACTGAGCCGTTCACCCTCTGCCAGCATTGTGCATAAGGTAACTCATCTAATCCGCACAACAGTCCTATGAGGTAAATACTATTACCACTTCTATTTTACAGCTGAGGAAACCGAAGAACAGAGAAGCTGAATAACTTGGCCTGGGGGAGCCAGGTTTCAAAGGAAGGCTGGCTGGCTCCGCAGCCCCTTCACTGCTCCACCACACACTGCAGTCCCCCAGCGGGAGAGTGAATGGCTGTGGGCAGCAAACTGGCCTAACAAGGGCCAGGGTCTAAGCTGCGTGGGAGTAAAGCAAATCGGGACCCGCAGCAGGCTGAGTTCTAAGTAAAAGGATGCCTGTGGGATCCGGCTAGGGAAAGCGCCAGGAGCCGGCGCACCTAGTTGTGACGAGGCACTGAGTGCTTCCCAACGTTTGGCGTGATCAGTGACCTCGAGGCGGAGGCCTGATACATCGATGAGGGCAGGCTGGGTCTGCAGTTTTCATCCTGGGCTCTGCACGGAAATCACCTGACTTACAAATCAGCAAGAAAAAAGACCAGTAGATCAACAGAAACACCAGCAAAGGTTATAAACTCACTGTTCACAGAAAAGGAAATAGAAATAACTCTTACACATGAGAAGATGCTCAACTTCACTGATAAAGAAAGTCAAATTAAAATGCCAAAAAGGTATGACTTCTCCCCAAATTAGGTTGGCAAAAACCCCAAAAGATTCAAAAGAGCCTCATTTCTAGTCTGGATTGTTGTAATAACCTCCTCCTCTTAGTTGCCAAAGACAACCTTTCCAAACATAAGTCAGATCACGTCACTATTTTGCTCAAAACCCTGCAATGGTTCTACATCTCACTCAGAGCAAAGCCAACAACGTTCCAGTATCGACAGGCCTTACAGCCACGTGCCTCCAAGTCCTATCACTGCCTGCCACTCCCTCCACTCCTTCCACACTGGCCTCCCTGCTGCTCAAACTCACCAGACGGGCTTTCACCTTCAGGCCTTGGCAATGTCTGATCTCTTGCTTCTCCCCCAGAACATCCTCAAAGCTCACTCTCTCTCTCCTCCTTAAAGCCTTTGCTCACATCTCACCTTCTCAATAAGACCTCTGTATTTAAAATTGTAATCTTCATCCCTTTACTCTGCTCTAACCTTTCATTTTCTAACCTACTATAAAATGGCCTTACTGTATTTAATTTTTATTGCCCACCTCCCCTAACTAGAATGTAAGCTTCAACAGGGCAGGAATGTCTATTTTATTTAATGATGTATCCAAAGTACCTATGCACGTGGCTAAAACGTATGCACAAAGATATATGTACTACAACATTGCTACAGCAAAACATCAGAACAACTGTCCATGAATACAAAATTCGTTAAATAAATTATAGAACAATCACACAGTGGAATGCTAAACAGTTTTTAAAATAAATGAAGCAGCAGTCCTGTTTCCAGTATAGCCAAGTAAGCTCTGACTGGACCAATCCTCCTGCAGAAAACTATAAACTGAACAATATATGAAAAACTGAAGAATGAACAAAACAGGCAATACTGGAGTGGGGTTAACATCTGGAAAAAAGGAACAGCACAGGATGAGTTTCTCTTTTTTTTTTTTAACAGCTTAAACCTGAGGGCAGGTCCCAGGCTGTTCCCCGTGAGGCAGCTAAAATGCCAACAGAGAACACACAGTCTTATTGGCTTGAAGACCCAGAGACAAAAAGGGTTCAGCGCAAGTATAGGCACTGAAAATGACTGTCTCCTTCAACTAGAAAATAAAGGGGAAATCCTAAAAATAGCAGATCTAGAGAAAGGGAACCCCAAATTCTGTGTATAAAACTCTACCCAGGGCTTCCCTGGTGGCGCAGTGGTTGAGAGTCCGCCTGCCGATGCAGGGGACATGGGTTCGTGCCCCGGTCCAGGAAGATCCCACATGCTGCAGAGCGGCTGGGCCCGTGAGCCATGGCCACTGAGCCTGCGCGTCCAGAGCCTGTGCTCTGCAGCAGGAGAGGCCACAGCTGTGAGAGGCCCGCGTACCGCAAAAAAAAAAAAAAAAAAAAACTCTACCCAAATCTCTACTGATCCCTGAGCCACACTGGCATGGGACAGACTCAAAGCAACAGAGCTAACAGGTTGAAATTTGAGCTGCTGCCCAATCAGAAAAAAATTCTGTCAGTAGACTTCAGCCAAATTAACTGCCTGCTTTAAAAAATTACTACACTTCAGAGGGACGTAACAGAATCTAGTTTCCACAACATGTAATTCAAAAAGTCCAGAATATAATCCAGAATTTCTCAACATATGAAGCAGGAAAAAATGATCTATTCTCATAATAAAAGACAATCAACAAAAAACAAGCCTGAAATAACCCAGATGTTAGAATTAGCAGTTATACTATGCTCAAAGATATAAAAAGAAAATGTGATTTTAATGGATAAACGTATGGGACATCTCAGCAGAGAACTAGTAAAAAATATAAATGGAAATTCTAGAACTGAAAAATACAATATTCAAATTTCAAATTCACTAGATAGGCATAGTAACAGAAAGGATATGGCAGTCAAGATTAATCAACAGAAATTATACAATCTAAAAACAGAGAGGAAAAATTATTGAAAAAAATGAACAGAGCCTTAGGAACCTGTGAGACAATATTAAAAGGTCTACCAGAAGGAAAGGAGTGAAAAAAAGATGGCAGAAAAATATTAAAAGACATAAGAGCCAAAAACATCAATTGGTGAAAGACATATTTACACAGCCAACAAGTTCAGTGAGCTAGAATAATATAAAGAAAACCACACAAGACATATATCTGAATTACTAAAAACTAAAACGACATATTATATACAGGGAACAATCATTCAAATGATGGCTGACTTCCTTTTTTATCAGTTAAGGCAAATACATTTGTTTGTGTGTTTGTTTTTGAATGGTTGACTTCTCATGAGAAAAAAACTGAGGCCAGAAGACAGTGGAACAACATCTTTAAAGTGCTGAAAATAAAAAAGCTGTCAATTCAAAATTCTATATTCATTGAAAATATGCTTCAAAAATGAAGGCAAAATAAAGACACTTTCCGTTACTAAAAATTAAGGGAATTCATTGCCAGAAAACCTGAGGTACTATAAGAAATGCTAAAGAAAATTCGAGGCTGAAGTGAAGCCAGATGGAAACCTGGATCTTGAGAAAGGAATGAACAGCACGAGAATGGTCAACTTGTGAGAAAATGTGAAAGACTATTTTCTTCCTTTTAATTTCTTTAAAATATGTAGACTATTTAAATCCAAAATTATAACACTGTGGGGTTCATAGAGTATGCAGATGTAATACAAATGACAACCAGTGTAACAGATGTGCTGAGAGGTTAAATAGACCCATATGGTTATAAGTTTCTAAAATCTTCATACTAAAGTTACAAAAAATGATGCAACTCCTTATGTAGTAATATAGAATAATCTTTAAGGTGTATCTCAAATTTTAAAAGGATTCGGAATATTGTTACAGAATGATGCTTTCTTAAAGTAAATATACACATATGGCCAGAGGATATCCTGAAAGGATAAGCATGAAACTGGCAAGGGCAGATTGAGTACCAGAACACAGGGGTGGTACAATGTTCACACTAATATTCAAATTTTAAAAATTTAGTACTATATAAAAGTAATACAGGGACTTCCCTGGTGGCACAGTGGTTAAGAGTCTACCTGCCAATGCAGGGAACACCAGTTCGAGCCCTGGTCCGGGAAGATCCCACGTGCCGTGGTGCAACTAAGCCCGTGTGCCACAACTACTGAGCCTGCACTCTAGAGCCCACGAGCCACTACTACTGAGCCCACGTGCCACAACTACTGAGCCCACGTACCACAACTACTGAGCCCGCACGCCTAGAGCTGGTGCTCCACAACAAGGGAAGCCACCACAATGAGAAGCCCACGCACCGCAACAAAGAGTAGCCCCCACTCGTCTCAACTAGAGAAAGCCCGTGTGCAGCAATGAAGACCCAAAGCAGCCAACAATAAATAAATAAATTTATTTTTAAAAAATACAAAAAAATTTTTGAATAATATACACAAAAAAATAACAGCTCTGAGAAGCTGCACAATAAGAAATGTTTAAACTGTCCTTGATTCATTTCCCAAACCTATATGACTAAAGGAAAACCACTCTCCTCCCTTTTCTTGAATAACAGCTATTCTATCTCAAAAGAGACTAGTATCGTAGGTACTGATTTTTTTTTAAATCACTCTTTGATTAATTGAGCCAACCAAATATAGTAAGAAAACTACTCAGGTCATTTGAAATACTATTTAAAAAAAGACTTAGACCAGCGGTCTGCAACCTTTTTGGCACCAGGGACTGGTTTTGTGGAAGACAATTTTTCCATGGGGTGGGGGGGCGGGATGGTTCAGGCGGTGATGCGAACGATGGGAAGCGACGGGGAGCGGCAGAAGAAGCTTCGCTTACTAGCCCGCCGCTCACCTCCTGCTGTGAGGGCCGGTTCCTAACAGGCCACGGACTGGACCGGTACCCCTGACATAGACCACCCAAGTAACTCTAATTATAATTGCAATTTCACGGGCAGTTTAACAAAGTTGCATCCACTAAAATTCTAAACTTAATATCTTCCAAGATACGCTTAAAAGCAGTCACTATCCCATGGCTTATTTATTTTAAAGAGTCTTTTTTGGGTATCTTTGACATTCCTGGCCAAACTGAATGAAATTAACTATCTCTGAAAACACAAAAAAACTATTTGTTGAACACACAAATAGCTTCCATTAAAAATACCACAAAAAAAAAAAAAAAAAACCACAATATATTTTTTACTTCCTAAAGATTGATATGAATTATAACCATTATTTTGGTGTAAACATGAAAAAATTAAAGTTTCATATTAGTAGAATGCATCCATCTTGGTGTTGTAGATTAATATATAATCTTTCCATGGGATGATACACTCATTTCTTTTTTTTTTAAGATGCTGGGGAAGAAAAAAAAGTTAATATCAAAAACTCCAATAAAGATGTTAAAAAAAAAAAGATGCTGGGGGTAGGAGTTTATTAATTTATTTATTTATTTTTGCTGTGTTGGGTCTTCGTTTCTGTGCGAGGGCTTTCTCTAGTTGTGGCAAGTGGGGGCCACTTCATCGCGGTGCGCGGGTCTCTCACTATCGCGGCCTCTCTTGCTGCGGAGCACAGGCTCCAAACACGCAGGCTCAGTAGTTGTGGCTCACAGGCCTAGTTGCTCCGCGGCATGTGGGATCCTCCCAGACCAGGGCTCGAACCCGAGTCCGCTGCATTAGCAGGCAGATTCTCAACCACTGCGCCACCAGGGAAGCCCGATACACTCATTTTACTAGTTCTTTGGGTTCCGGGTTCCTTTGGATTTTTAAATCCACTTGTCAATCTTCTTTAATAGTGTGTTTTACCCAATTTATCTTTGTACCTATACCAACAAAGGAATAAGACCACAATTTGTGAATACTCAATCTGCCACAATCTTGTTTAATCAGGAGATTGTATATAATGTTTCTATGCTATTTGAAGGCAGGACATCATCCTAGTTTCATTTGTGCTAACAAGGAGAATTTATTATGAAAAGATCTGGGAAAGGGATGAGGTGCTAAAATGAAAGGCATAGACACCTACTATATTCAGCTGGTTTTCTTCGTCATAAATGAAGTGTTACTAGTGAGATGTTAACGACCCACACTTGACACCTATTCGCTACAACCCCCTCAGATGACTCAGAATGAAAATAAGTTTCTGTATTACAACTCAAACTAAAAATTATACTGAAAAGGACATGTTTAAGCACTTTAGAGATATGTACACATTTCAAGCTGATTCTTAAAAACTTCATGTTTTAGGTAACTTTGAACAAGACAGACATAATTTCATTATTCTTGTTCTGGGTTGATATTGTTTTTGCTTCTCCCAAACCATAAAATTTACAGGAGAAATAAATTCATCTGTAAAAGTGTTCATATATTTGGAAACAAAAATTAAATCAACCCTCTACAGAGCCAAGAAGAGAGTTACCAAACAGAATACATAATAGAAACTTAAAATTATACAAAATTAAACTGGTATCAAACTGGTATTAAACTTATATCAAAGGGGTGAAGTAGTTTAAGAATATTTACTCTGGCAACATTAGGAGGAAAAGTCAATTATTGATTCACTGGGCCAGCAAAATCCAATAAGAATGCTATTCTGCTGCTTATAAGATCATTTGAAATAATTATTTTTTTAAAAGACTTAGTCTATCAATGTCAACTTCAAATATAACAGAGTTTTTCCCATAAACCAACTAAATGGGGAAAATATAGAATTATTCCAAATTTCTGTTTACCCTACAAAGAAATACTTCCCAAACCCAAGTGCTTCCTATCACAATATATGACATTATATACTGTTTACTGATCAATAGGAAAAATGAAAATGTTAATTGAAATTAAAATAAAACATACATCTTCTACCATAAAAAAAAAGAGAAGAAGAATAGAACCAACAGGGTCAAATAAATGGAAATTATTAGAATTGGTTATATATAAAAAATATTTCCTTATATTTCATACACTTAGAGTTATAAAATAACCCCATAAACCTTATTACTCATTAATCTAGATCAGAGATCAGCAAACTTTTCCTGCAAAGAGCCAGACAGTAAATATTTCAGGCTTTGCAGGCCATACAGTTTGTATCCACCTACTCAGCACTGTGGTTGGAGTGTGAAAGCAGCCACAGACAACACATCAATGAATGAGCATGGCTGTGATCCAATAAAACTTTACGTATAGTCACTGAAATTTGAATTTCATATAATTTTCACACATCACAAAATATTCTTCTGATTCTTTTCAATAATTTTTAAAAGCACAACCTTAGATTATGGACCATAATAAACAGGCAGCACGCTGGATTTGGCCTATGGGCTAAGGTTTGCCAACCCCTGATCTAGAAATACATGAAAAGTAGGTACTAGTAATACTTTCCAAACATTCTCTTTAATAATAGAATATAAATATTGTTGCATTTTTACTCTACCATTATTTTTCCAATATATTAAGTTCTAAAACAGCATTATCTGCCAAAATAACGACTGACCCAAAACTAAGAAAGCTAAAATGAAGAATTCTTAATATTTCAAAGCCACAAAAAAGAACTAACAAAAAGACAGAAAAGTGTTATTTCATTACGCATTCCTAGGTCATAAATTTCACATGGAATTAAACTGATTCTATATAATGTCTGCCCACTGAACTATCATGGAGTTTTAGTTATTTTTATGCCAAATCTAGGATTTCATTCACCCCACATGTAAAATAGTATTAAAATGTGGCCACAAGAATTCTGGCATTTTCATAGTTAATGCTATTCTGTATGGTAATAGTGAAATGTCTTAGGAAAAAATAAATCACAGGACACAGTCATGGAAACTGTACTGCAGTTGTAGCTTACCTATAACTAGTTAAGATCTTGAGCAAATCATGTAAGGCAGCATTTCCTAAAGTCTGTTCTGTATCCACAGATGATTCATTAACATAACAGGATCCATGGCCAAATGAGTTTGGGAAATGCTATACATTAGACACATTTCTAGAAGATTTATAATGTACATAAGCATATCATAAGTTCTGAGAAGTTGTGCAGTAAAGAAATCCTTTGGTTTAATCCAGACTCTCCAAATTTACTCAGTTTGAGCAGTACTTATTAACATCCCCCAAAACTAAAATTCCTTAAAACAACACACTTTGGAAAATTTTCTCGTCAGTAGAGATGAGAAAAATATCCCTTCAGGTTCTAAACTTTAAAATTCTGTGAGATTATTTGTGAAAGCTACTCAAATATTTAATTCAAGTTTACAAACCTGAACCCTCTGGACCAAATATACTCTTTATGCCCCGGCAACACTGTGACCTTCCTCTTTCAGAGCACTTATCTTTGGATTGAAATCATCTCTCTAACCATCTAGACTCACCTCCTTAATTGGGAGAGCGAATCATGCTCCATCATTCGTTTCTTTAACACTTAACAGAGCGCACGGATCATTAAATGTTTTGCTTCTTGTCTTTGTCTTTATTCTAACACAACAAACTCCTACTCGATTGCCCCACAACCATTCCTACCCTTCTCCTATTGCCTCTCTAGGCACCTATGGTCACGCTTCCTCCTCCTTAAAAACATTCATCTCCCACTCCTCCTAAGATGGAGACCAAATGCCATACGAGAGCCCCGGAGGATCTGAACTTCTCCTGCTTTACCTCATACCCTATCATATCATTGTTCCTCTCTGCTTTATACATTTTAGTCACAGAAAGATAGTACAGATGATATAGTAAACGGCACAGAGAAAAAAGCAGGACAGGGGACTGGGAATGTCAGGGTGGAGTCAGGTGGGTGGCCATGAATGGCATGACGAAAAAGGTTCCATTGGTGAGAGGGAACAGAAAATAAACACCTCTAAACTGTGTCTGGATGACTGGTTTGGAAAATGCAGCAGGTGTGGCTAGAGTGGCACTGGCATGGAGGAAAGCAGTACATGAGGTCAGAGAGGTAACGGGAGGCCTGGCAGACCAGGGCCTTGTAGGGCACTAGCTGACTGTATGCAGTCAGCTCCCATGATGACCCCTCTAATCTAGATCCCGCCTCAGAAGTTGTCTCCTATATCAAACTGTACTTGACAACCACCCCTGGATGTCTTACTGGAACGTTTAGCTGAGGTCTTAATCCCTGCTTCAAATCTGTTTCTCCTCCCTTCTTCCCCGTCTCAGTAAATGGCAGTAACCTCTATACACTGGCCAAATCCAGAAACCTGAAAGTGCCTCCCACTGAATTGAGAATAGATACAGAAGTCTAATGAACATTCTCGATGCTAGGTAGCCATATCCTTTGATTAGCATAGTAAAGTTGGTGAAGAGCCTAATCCCATATACATAGTACTCCACTGAGTATTGCTTCCCAGGCATATATTACACACATACTTGCATCTAATTCCCATGTGAGGGAATTGAAACATTCCTGTGCGGGCAGAAGCTGGGTGAAGTGGGACATTAAATCTAGGTGTCCCCTGAAATGCCTAATGTCCATCTAAAACAAAAATGGTACAGGACTTCCCTGGCAATCCAGTGGTTAGGACTCCGAGCTTCCACTGCAGGGGCCACAGGTCTGATCCCTGGTCGGGGAACTGGGATCCCACATGCCGCGTGCTACATGACTAACCCACAAAATTAAATAAATAATAAAAACAGTTCTTTTATTTTTTTTGCGGTATATGGGCCTCTCACTGTTGTGGCCTCTCCCGTAGCGGAGCACAGGCTCCGGACGCGCAGGCTCAGCAGCCATGGCTCACGGGCCCAGCCGCTCCGCGGCATGTGGGATCTTACTGGACCGGGGCACGAACCCATGTCCCCTGCATCGGCAGGCGGACTCTCAACCACTGCGCCACCAGGGAAGCCCTAAAAGAACTTCTTAAAAAAAACGGTACATGCACCTAGAGTTCAGCCCTAACAGTAGCTTCAGGCTAGGAGGCAGCAATCATAGAGGAAGAGGTCCCTACAGCCTTTCACAGTGTAAGTCTAAAAGTGAGAGATCCAGTGAACCCTATCAAGTAGGATCAATGTCCCAAATTGCTTTATTTTTACACTCTCTAAAAAGAAATGGAAACCACAGACTAGGAACTACTGCTCTGCTTGAAAATTTCTGGGACCCTTGTAACTTCCCATGATTATTATTTGTGCTACTGTTACTTCATGGTGACTAGCAACAAACTCCACACAAAAATAACAATAAATTATGGTGTATTACTACAGTGAATACTAAGCAAATTTATTAAGTAGGGGTATAGTTACATAGAAAGTCTTAGAAGTGAAAGGGGGTTATATGATTTCCATACAAAATGTTAGTAGCAGCACCTCTCAAAGGTGAGACTACAGATAATTTAAATCAAAGGTTTGTGTGTGCTTGTCCTAGAAGGCAACAAGAAAATGAGGAGCTAAGAAAGCAGAATGCAAAATTAGACATGGATTTTGAAAAGTACATTTTATGAGACTTGCTGTGGTCTTTTACCAGCAAAAACAGATTCTGACACCTACTCTCGTTTCTACTTTTGGTAATCCTATTATTCAAAAATCTTCTGTGAAAACTTTTCTAGCAATACAAACTTCTATCTTTATTGAAACATCAAATTAGCTATGTATGATGCTTTATCCTAAAGTCTAATAAAATTTATACACATAAAAAGAAATAAGGGGTTCCAGGATAAGATGGAGTAGATGTACTTCTTTCCTTTCCTCATGCTAAGTACAACTAAAACTCCAGGTCATTACATGTACCATAAACTTAAGAAAATTCTGAAGGTTGGAAGAAGGGAAGCTGGCTAGAGAACTTGGAACCAGATGAACAACATACCAGGATTTCTTTTTGCCTAATATATCCTGAACTGGCACTAAGAAGCCAGCAATCGTAAAATGTCAGTGTGTACAGACGAAGCGCGTGTGCGCGCACACACACACACGCGCGCGCGCACACACACACACACACACACAAAAAGCACACATACTTGCATCTAATTCCCATGTGAGGGAATTGAAACATTCCTGTGCGGGCAGAAGCTGGGTGAAGTGGGACATTAAATCTAGGTGTCCCCTGAAATGCCTAATGTCCATCTAAAACAAAAATGGTACAGGACTTCCCTGGCAATCCAGTGGTTAGGACTCCGAGCTTCCACTGCAGGGGCCACAGGTCTGATCCCTGGTCGGGGAACTGGGATCCCACATGCCGCGTGCTACATGACTAACCCACAAAATTAAATAAATAATAAAAACAGTTCTTTTATTTTTTTTGCGGTATATGGGCCTCTCACTGTTGTGGCCTCTCCCGTAGCGGAGCACAGGCTCCGGACGCGCAGGCTCAGCAGCCATGGCTCACGGGCCCAGCCGCTCCGCGGCATGTGGGATCTTACTGGACCGGGGCACGAACCCATGTCCCCTGCATCGGCAGGCGGACTCTCAACCACTGCGCCACCAGGGAAGCCCTAAAAGAACTTCTTAAAAAAAACGGTACATGCACCTAGAGTTCAGCCCTAACAGTAGCTTCAGGCTAGGAGGCAGCAATCATAGAGGAAGAGGTCCCTACAGCCTTTCACAGTGTAAGTCTAAAAGTGAGAGATCCAGTGAACCCTATCAAGTAGGATCAATGTCCCAAATTGCTTTATTTTTACACTCTCTAAAAAGAAATGGAAACCACAGACTAGGAACTACTGCTCTGCTTGAAAATTTCTGGGACCCTTGTAACTTCCCATGATTATTATTTGTGCTACTGTTACTTCATGGTGACTAGCAACAAACTCCACACAAAAATAACAATAAATTATGGTGTATTACTACAGTGAATACTAAGCAAATTTATTAAGTAGGGGTATAGTTACATAGAAAGTCTTAGAAGTGAAAGGGGGTTATATGATTTCCATACAAAATGTTAGTAGCAGCACCTCTCAAAGGTGAGACTACAGATAATTTAAATCAAAGGTTTGTGTGTGCTTGTCCTAGAAGGCAACAAGAAAATGAGGAGCTAAGAAAGCAGAATGCAAAATTAGACATGGATTTTGAAAAGTACATTTTATGAGACTTGCTGTGGTCTTTTACCAGCAAAAACAGATTCTGACACCTACTCTCGTTTCTACTTTTGGTAATCCTATTATTCAAAAATCTTCTGTGAAAACTTTTCTAGCAATACAAACTTCTATCTTTATTGAAACATCAAATTAGCTATGTATGATGCTTTATCCTAAAGTCTAATAAAATTTATACACATAAAAAGAAATAAGGGGTTCCAGGATAAGATGGAGTAGATGTACTTCTTTCCTTTCCTCATGCTAAGTACAACTAAAACTCCAGGTCATTACATGTACCATAAACTTAAGAAAATTCTGAAGGTTGGAAGAAGGGAAGCTGGCTAGAGAACTTGGAACCAGATGAACAACATACCAGGATTTCTTTTTGCCTAATATATCCTGAACTGGCACTAAGAAGCCAGCAATCGTAAAATGTCAGTGTGTACAGACGAAGCGCGTGTGCGCGCACACACACACACGCGCGCGCGCACACACACACACACACACACAAAAAGAAAGGCTTATTCTCTCTAGCCAAAGGACCAAGAAAAGGGCAATCATGCAGGACAGAAAGATTTTAGACAATAATTGTTATACTCCAGCAATAAAAAAGCTGCAACCCTATCTCATCTCCGCCAGCAAGAGTTACATAAGGAGCCTAGATTTCCATCCTCTCCAGCTATAATGAGGAGTTCTTTTTCCCCTGCTGGAATGGTGTCAGAGAAAGCCAAGTGAAGTTGGAACTTTCATCCCTACCCAGAGGTAATGAGCCTCCTTCCCCCCTGTGAAGTATCAATGACGCTAAGTAGGGAACCTGAATTGCCATCCAGACCTGGCAATAACATGAGAAACTCCTCAGTTTCCTGCTGGCCAGTGTCAGAAAAAGCCTGCTAAAAAGAAGATTTAAATAAGCTCCACAATCTCAAAACATAATACCCAAAATGTCCAGATTCTAGCAAGATCAGTCATCATACCAAGAACCAGGAAAATCTCAACTTTAACGAGAAAAGACAATCACCAGATACCAAATTAAGACAACACAGATGTTGGAATCAACTGACAAGTTTTGTGTTTTTTTTGTTTTTTTTTTTTGCGGTACGCGGGCCTCTCACTGTTGTGGCCTCTCCCATTGCGGAGCACAGGCTCCGGACGCGCAGGCTCAGCGGCCATGGCTCACAGGCCCACCCGCTCCACAACACATGGGATCCTCCCGGACCAGGGCACGAACCCGTGTCCCCTGCATCGGCAGGCGGACTCTCAACCACTGTGCCACCAGGGAAGTCCTGACAAGTATTTTTAAAGCAGTCATCATAAAAATACATCAATAAACAAACACACTTGACACAAACAAAAAACATAGAAAGTCTCAGCCTCCAGAAAAACAAAACAAAAACCAGAAGATATAAAGAACCAAGTTGAGATTTAAGGACTGAAAAAACTGAGTAACCAAAATGAAAAATTCACTGGAAAGGCTCAACAGCAGAACAAAGATGACAGAAATTAGAATCAGTGAATGTGAAGATAGAACGTGAATTTCTCAACCTGAATAAGAGAGAGAAAACATACTGGGGTGAAAAATGAACAAAGGCTCAAAGAACTACAGGGCTATCACAAATGATCTAACATCTGTGTAACTGGTGTCTCAGAAGAAGAAAAGAAAAAGTGTATACGGTTAGAAAATAATTCCTCCTCAAAAATGGCTGGAAAATTCCCAAATTTGTCAAAAGATGTAAACTTACAGATTCAAGAATCTGAGCAAACTCCAAACAAGATAAACCCAAAGAAAACTATGCCAAGACAAATTCCTGAAAGCTAAAATCAAAGAAAAATTTTAAAAGCCACAAGAGAGAAATGATACCGTATCACATCTTATCAATAAAGGAAAATCAATTTGAATTACAGTGGATATCATATCAGAAACCATGGAGGCCAGAAGAAAGTGACACAGCATTTATCATGTACTGAAAAAAAAAAAACTGTCAACACAAAATTCACCATCCAATAGGATAAACCTTCAGGAATGAAGGAGAAATCAAGGCATTTTCAGATGAAGTTAAACTAAAGAAATGTGTTGCCAGTGGACCTATCTTAAAAGACTAATAACAGAAAAATCTTAAAATGGAAAGAAAATGCTAAGATCTTGGAACATCCAAAAGGAAAAAAGAACAAGGGAATAATTATAGATAAACAGAGGAGGTTTTTTTCTCCTCTTGTGGTTTCTATACTATATTTAATGCTTGAAGCAAAAACTACCATTGTCTGATATGGTTCTCAAAGTCCGTAGTTAAAACAATATTACAAATGAAAGACTGTTAAGGGACTTATAGGGAGGCTAAGGTTTCTAACTTTACTCACACTGGTAAAATGCAGACACCGCTAGACTCTGATAAGTTATATATGTATAACATAATACCTGGAGCAAGCATTTAAAAATCTATACAAAGGGATACACCCTGAAACACTAGATAAATCAAAATGGAATATTTAAGGCACAAGCAACCCATAGGAAGGCAGGAAAAAGTAAATAGACAAATGAAAAACAGAAATTAATAAACTGATGAAATGAAAAACAGAAATGAAATGAAATGAGATAAAAAAAATAAAATAAAACAGTAGATTTAGGCCCTAACATACCAGTAATTACATTAAATATAAATGGTCAAAATATTCCAACTAAAAGACAGAAACTGGTAGAGTGAATTTAAAAACATTATCCAACTACATGCTATCTGTAAGAAATTCACTTAAAATAATAAGACTATAGTTACGTTGAGAGTAAAGTGATAGATAAGGTGTATCATACAAATATTAGTCAAAATAAAGCAGTACTATTTTAATATCAGAGTAGATTTCAAAGCAAAGAAAATTACCAGAAACAAAAAGGGACACCTCATAAGGATAAAAGGGCCAATCCACTGAGAAGATACAGCAATCTTAAATGACAGAGCTGCAAAATATGTGAAGCAAAAACTGACACAACTGAAAGAGAAATGGATAAATCCCCAATTATATTTGGAGACTTCAATATACTTCTCACAATTGATAGAACAACCAGACAGAAAATCAGTGAAGATACAAACTTAACAACACTTTTAACCAATATGACCCAATCAATATTTATAGAACACTCTACCAACAACAGCAGAATATATATTCCTTTCAAGTGCCCATTAAATATATACCAAGATAGACAATATACTGAGCCATAAAACAAATCTCAACAAATTTAAAAGAAGTGAAATCGTACAGAGTGTACTCTCTGACCACAATGGACTCAAACTAAACACGAGTGAACAGAAAGGTAACAGGAAAAATCTCCAAACATTTGGAAACAAAACAACACATTTCTAAAATAATCCTTGAGTAAACGAAGACATATCAAGGGAAATAAGTATATACATACTGAACTGAATGTAAATGAAATACAACATATCAAAATTTGTGACCTGAAGCTCAGAGGTGCTAAGAGAAGTTTATAGCACTAAATGTGTATATTAGAAAAGAGGAGAACTCTCAAATGAATAATCTAAGCTTCCATCTAAAGAACAAAGAAGACAGGAGCTTCAAGATGGCAGAAAAGTAAGATGCGAAGATCACCTTCCTCCCCACAAATACATCATAAATACATCTACATGTGGAACAACTCCTACAGAACACCAACTGAATGCCGGCAGAAGACCCTAGACCTCTCAAAAGGCAAGAAACTCCCCACGTACCTGGGTAGGGCCAAAAAACAAAAAGAAACAACAGAGACAAAGAATAGGGACAGGACTTGCACCTCGGGGAGGCAGCTGTGAAGGAGGAAAGGTCTCCACACACTAGCAAGCCCCTTCACGGGCGGAGACTGCAGGTGGCGGAGCGGGGAAACTTCAGAGCCACGGAGGAGAGCGCGGTAACAGGGTGAGGAGGGCAAAGCGGAGAGATTCCCGCACAGAGGACCGGTGCCGACCAGCACTCACCAGCCCGAGAGGCTTGTCTGCTCACCCGCCGGGACTGGGCGGGGGCTGGGAGATGAGGCTCGGGCTTCGGTTGGATGCCACGGAGAGGAAGACTGGGGTTGGCTGTGTGAACACAGCCTGAAGAGGGCTAGTGCACCACAGCTAGCCAGGAGGGAGTCTGGGAAAAAGTCTGGAGCTGCCAAAGAGACAAGAGACTTTTTCTTGCCTCTTTGTCTCCTGGTGCGCGAGGAGAGGGGATTAAGAGCGCCGCTTAAAGGAGCTACAGAGACGGGCGCGAGCCGCGGCTATCAGCGCGGACCCCAGAGACGGGCAAGAGACGCTAAGGCTGCTGCTGCCGCCACCAAAAAGCCTGTATGCAAGCCCAGGTCACTCTCCACACCTCCCCTCCCGGGAGCCTGTGCAGCCCGCCACTGCCAGGGTCCCGTGATCCAGGAACAACTTCCCCGGGAGAACGCACGGCACGCTTCAGGCTGGTGCAAAGTCACGCTGGCCTCTGCCGCCGCAGGCTCGCCCTGCATCCATACCCCTCCCTCCCCCTGGCCTGAGTGAGCCAGAGCCCCCAAAGAAGCTGCTCCTTTAACTCCGTCCTGTCTGAGTGAAGAACAGACGCCCTCAGGCGACCTACATGAAGAGGTGGGTCCAAATCCAAAGCTGAACCCTGGGAGTTGTGTGAACAGAGAAAGGGAAATCCCTCCCAGCAGCCGCAGGAGCAGTGGAATAAATCTCCACAATCAACCTGATGTACCCTGCATCTGTGGAATACCTGAATAGACAACGAATCATCCCAAATTGAGGAAGTGGGCTTTGGGAGCAACAATATATCATACCCCTCCCTCCCCCTGGCCTGAGTGAGCCAGAGCCCCCAAAGAAGCTGCTCCTTTAACTCCGTCCTGTCTGAGCGAAGAACAGACGCCCTCAGGCGACCTACATGAAGAGGTGGGTCCAAATCCAAAGCTGAACCCTGGGAGTTGTGTGAACAGAGAAAGGGAAATCCCTCCCAGCAGCCGCAGGAGCAGTGGAATAAATCTCCACAATCAACCTGATGTACCCTGCATCTGTGGAATACCTGAATAGACAACGAATCATCCCAAATTGAGGAAGTGGGCTTTGGGAGCAACAATATATATACTTTTTTTCCCTTTTTCTCTTTTTGTGAGTGTGTATGTGTATGCTTCTGTGTGTGATTTTGTCTGTATAGCTTTGCTTTTACCATTTGTCCTAGGGTTCTGTCTGTCCAGTTTTTTTTGTTTTTTTTTTAATTACTTAAAAAATTTTTTTTTCCTTAATAATTACTTTTTATTTTTTACTTTAATAACTTTATTTTACTTTATTTTATTTTATCTTCTTCTTTCTTTCTTTTTTTTCTCCCTTTTATTGTGAGCCACGTGGAGGACAGGCTCTTGGTGCTCCAGCCAGGTGTCAGGGCAGTGCCACTGAGGTGCAAGAGCCAGGTTCACTTTTTTTTCTCCCTTTTATTGTGAGCCACGTGGAGGACAGGCTCTTGGTGCTCCAGCCAGGTGTCAGGGCAGTGCCACTGAGGTGAAAGAGCCAAGTTCAGGACACTGGTCCACAAGAGACCTCCCAGATCCACGTAATATCAAACGGCGAAAATCTCCCAGAGATCTCCATCTCAACGCCAAAACCCAGCTCCACTCAACGACCAGCAAGCTACAGTGTAGGACACCCTATGCCAAACAACTATCAAGAGAGGAAAACAACCCCATCCATTAGCACAGAGGCTGCCGAAAATCATAATAAGGCCACAGACACCCCCAAACACACCACCAGACGTGGACCTGCCCAACACAAAGACAAGATCCAGCCTCATCCACCAGAACACAGGCACTAGTCCCCTCCACCAGGAAGCCTACACAACCCACTGAACCAACCTTAGCCACTGGGGGCAGACACCAAAAACAACGGGAACTATGAACATGCAGCCTGCGAAAAGGAGACCCCAAACACAGTAAGATAAGGAAAATGAGAAAGAAAGAGAAAAACACAGCATATGAAGGAGCAAGGTACAAACCCACCAGACCTAACAAATGAAGAGGAAAAAAGCAGTCTACCTGAAAA
>NC_041228.1:63031810-63031953 GCF_002837175.3 Physeter macrocephalus | reverse complement strand
CTTGGAAGTAGAATGGAGAAAATACAAGAAACGTTTAACAAGGACCTAGGAAAACTAAAGAGCAAACAAACAGTAATGAACAATACAATAACTGAAATTAAAAATACTCTAGAAGGAATCAATACCAGAAAAACGGAGGCAGA
>NC_041228.1:63031471-63031753 GCF_002837175.3 Physeter macrocephalus | reverse complement strand
AAGAATGAAAAGAATTGAGGACAGTCTCAGAGACCTCTGGGACATCATTAAACACACCAACAATTGAATTATAGCTGTCCCAGAAGAAGAAGAGAGAAAGAAAGGGACTGAGAAAATATTTGAAGAGATTATAGTTGAAAACTTCCCTAATATGGGAAAGGAAATAGTTAATCAAGTCCAGGAAGCACAGAGAGTCCCATACAGGATAAATCCAAGGAGACACACTCCGAGACACATATTAATCAAACTGTCAAAAATTAAATACAAAGAAAACATATTAAA
>NC_041228.1:63028994-63031326 GCF_002837175.3 Physeter macrocephalus | reverse complement strand
AAATGGTAATAGGAACATACATATTGATAATTACCTTAAATGTAAATGGATTAAATGCTCCCACCAAAAGACACAGACTGGCTGAATGGATACAAAAACGAGACCCATATATATGCTGTCTACAAGAGACCCACTTCAGACCTAGGGACACATACAGACTGAAAGTGAGGGGATGGAAAAAGATATTCCATGCAAATGGAAATCAGAAGAAAGCTGGAGTAGCAATTCTCATATCAGACAAAATAGACTTTAAAGTAAAAACTATTACAAGAGACAAAGAAGGACACTATATAATGATCAAGGGTTCGATCCATGAAGAAGATATAACAATTGTAAATATTTATGCACCCAACATAGGAGCACCTCAATACATAAGGCAAATACTAACAGCCGTAAAAGGGGAAATCGACAGTAACACAATCATAGTAGGGGACTTTAACACCCCACTTTCACCAATGGACAGATCATCCAAAATGAAAATAAATAAGGAAACACAAGCTTTAAATGATACATTCCACAAGATGGACTTAATTGATATTTATAGGACATTCCATCCAAAAACAACAGAATACACAGTCTTCTCAAGTGCTCATGGAACATTCTCCAGGATAGATCATATCTTGGGTCACAAATCTAGCCTTGGTAAATTTAAGAAAATTGAAATCGTATCAAGTATCTTTTCCAACCACAACGCTATGAGAATAGATATCAATAACAGGAAAAAATCTGTAAGAAATACAGACACATGGAGGCTAAACAACACACTACTTAATAGCCAAGAGATCACTGAAGAAATCAAAGAGGAAATCAAAAAATACCTAGAAACAAATGACAATGAAAACTCAATGACCCAAAACATATGGGATGCAGCAAAAGCAGTTCTAAAAGGGAAGTTTATAGCAATACAATCCTACCTTAAGAAACAAGAAACATCTCAAATAAAAAACCTAACCTTACACCTAAAGCAATTAGAGAAAGAAGAACAAAAAAACCCCCAAAGTAAGCACAAGGAAAGAAATCATAAATATCAGATCAGAAATAAATGAAAAACAAATGAAGGAAATGACAGCAAAGATCAATAAAACTAAAAGCTAGTTCGTAGAGAGGATAAACAAAATTGATAAACCATTAGCCAGACTTACCAAGAGAAAAAGGGAGAAGACTCAAATCAATAGAATTAGAAATGAAAAAGGAGAAGTTAACAACTGACAGTGCAGAAACACAAAGGATCATGAGAGATTACTACAAGCAACTGTATGCCAATAAAATGGACAACCTGGAAGAAATGGACAAATTCTTAGAAATGCACAACCTTCCGAGACTGAACCAGGAAGAAATAGAAAATATGAACAGACCAATCACAAGCACTGAAATTGAAAATGTGATTAAAAATCTTCCAGTAAACAAGCCCAGGACCAGATGGCTTCACAGGTGAATTCTATCAAACATTTAGAGAAGAGCTAACACATATCCTTCTCAAACTCTTCCAAAATAAGCAGAGGGAGGAACACTCCCAAACTCATTCTACAAGGCCACCATCAGTATGAGACCGAAACCAGACAAAGATATCACAGAGAAAGAAAACTACAGGCCAATATCACTGATGAACATAGATGCAAAAATCCTCAACAAAATAGCAATCAGAGAAGAAAAAGAAATAAAAGGAATCCAAATCGGAAAAGAAGAAGTAAAGCTGTCACTGTTTGCAGATGACAGGATGCTATACATAGAGAATCCTAAAGATGCTACCAGAAAACTACTAGAGCTCATCAATGAATTTGGTAAAGCAGCAGGATACAAAATTAATGCACAGAAATCTCTTGCATTCCTATACACTAATGATGAAAAATCTGAAAGTCAAATTAAGGAAACACTCCCATTTACCATTGCAAGAAAAAGCATTAAATACCTAGGAATAAACCTAGCTAAGGAGACAAAAGACCTATATGCAGAAAACTGTAAGACACTGATGAAAGAAATTAAAGATGATACAAACAAATCGAGAGATATACCTTGTTCTTGGATTGGAGGAATCAACATTCTGAATATGACTCTACTACCCAAAGCAATCTACAGATTCAATGCAATCCCTATCAAACTACCACTGGCATTTTTCACAGAACTAGAAAAAAAAATTTCACAATTTGTATGGAAACACAAAAGACCCCGAATAGCCAAAGCAATCTTGCAAAAGAAAAACGGAGCTGGAGGAATCATCTCCCTGACTTCAGACTATACTACAAAGCTACAGTAATCAAGACAGTATGGTACTGGCACAAAAACAGACATATAGATCAATGGAACAGGATAGAAAGCCCAGAGATAAACCCAC
>NC_041228.1:63027634-63028119 GCF_002837175.3 Physeter macrocephalus | reverse complement strand
TGGTGGGAATGTAAACTGATACAGCCACTATGGAGAACAGTATGGAGGTTCCTTAAAAAACTAAAAATAGAACTACCATACGACCCAGCAATCCCACTACTGGGCATATACCCTGAAAAAACCATAATTCAGAAAGAGTCATGTACCACAATGTTCATTGCAGCTCTATTTACAGTAGCCAGGACATGGAAGCAACCTAAGTGTCCATCAACGGCTGAATGGATAAAGAAGATGTGGCACACGTATACCATGGTATATTACTCAGCCATAAAAAGGAACGAAACTGAGTTATTTGTAGTGAGGTGGATGGACCTAGAGACCATCATACAGAGTGAAGTAAGTCAGAAAGAGAAAAACAAATACCGTATGCTAACACATATATATGGAATCTAAAAAAAAAAGGAAAGAAAATATATGGTTAGAAGAACCTAGGGGCAAGACAGGAATAAAGATACAGACCTACTAGAGAATGGACTTGAGAATAC
>NC_041228.1:63024354-63027617 GCF_002837175.3 Physeter macrocephalus | reverse complement strand
GGGATAGGGAGGGTGGGAGGGAGGGAGACGCAAGAGGGAAGAGACATGGGAACATATGTATATGTATAACCAATTCACTTTGTTATAAAGCAGAAACTAACACACCATTGTAAAGCAATTATACTCCAATAAAGATGTTAAAAAAACAAAAAAAGAATAAATAGAATCCTTTCCCAAAAAAACAAAAAAAAAATAAAATTGGAACACTTAAATTAAAAAAAATTCTATCATGCTTACTGAGCAGTTTTATAACAAGAGGAAGTAAAATATTATTATAGGTTGTTCTTTATTATTTCTTATTGTAAATGCATAACTTCTATTAAATATTTGCGTTTAGGTGAAAAAAAAAAGAAAGAACTAAGAAGAAGAGCAAAATAAACCCAAAGCAAGAAGTAAATCTAAGAATAGAAATCAATAAAACTGAAAACAACAACAACAACAAAACTATAGAGAAAAGCAATGAAACAAAAATCTTGGTTCTCTAAAGACTGATAAAATTGACAGACCTCTGAAAAGACTGGCAAAGAAAATAAGACACAATTATCAATACCAGGGATGAAACAAGATATCACTACAGACTCAGTGGACATAAAAAGAATAAAGGAATACTAAGAACAACTCTACACACATGAATCTGACAACTGAAACAAAATGTACCAAATCCTCAAAAAGCATAAACTGTCGCAACTTACCCAACATGAAACAGGTGACTTAAATGGTCCTATAAGTATTCAAGAAATTGAATTCATAATTTTAAAACTCCTGAAAAACATATGTCCAGACCCAGATGGTTTTATAGAATTCTATCAAACATTTAAAGAATTAACATTAATTCTGCACAAGCTCTTCCAGAAAATAGAATGGTGAACACGTCCCAATTCTTAAGTCCAGTACTGTCCTGATGCCAAAATCAAGGAATGTACTAACAAATATCCATCTTGACTACAGAAGCAGAAATCTTTAACAGAATATTAGCAAATAGAATTCAGTGACATATATAAAAAATTATAGACCATGACCAAGTGGAATTTACTGAAGGCATGCAATATACAAAAATCAATATGTGGAACAGTCAATCAGTGTAATCCATCCCATTGGCAGGCTAAAAAAGACAAATCACATAATAAGGACAATTAATGCAGCAAAAGAATTTAACAAAATTCAACACTCATTATAAAAATTCTCAAAAAACTAGTAAGAGAAGCATCCTCAACTTAATTTTTAAAAATCTATTTAAAAAAAAAAAAACCTGCAGCTGAAATGATGCTTTATGGTTAAAGATTAAAATTTTTCTCCACAAGATCAAGAATGCGGGAAGGAGGTATGTTCCCACCACTCATACTTGAACATAGTGCTGTAAGTGCTAGCCACTGCAATGAGACAAGAAAGGGAAATAAAAGGCATACAGATCATAAAGAAAGCAATAAAACTATTTGAAGATGTCATGATTGTCTATGGAGAAAATCCCAGGAAATCTATTTTTTAATTCACCTAAAATAAGTGAATTTAGCAAGGTCACAGAATATCAGGATGAAAATTTAAAAATCAACTGTATTTCTATACACTAGCAGTGAACACAGGGAAACTGAAAATAAAAATGCAACACTTATTCTACAATTTCTATGGCAAGGTAAAAGAACTAGAATAGTTCAAACAGTCTAGAAAAAGAAGAATAAAGTGTAAGGAACAACTCTATTTAACACATATTATATAACTACAGTAATCAAGACTGCATGTTACAGGTAAAGAAACAGACTTAGAGATCAAGAGAACATAATAGAAAGCCCAGAAACAGACATAGGACTTAGTGAAGCAGTTTTAGACGTGAAAACAAAGCACATTTACAAAAGAAAATAATTGACTAACTGAACTTCATCAAAGTTTAAAACTTTTGCTTGGTGAAAGCCCCTGTTAAGAGGATGAAAAGACAAACTACACACAGGAAGAAAAGGTTTGCAAACAAAGGATTCATATCTAGATTACATGACAAACTCAAAACTCAACAGTTAAAAACCAAACAATCCAACAGAAAATGGGCAAAGGACATGAAGAGACATTTTACCAAGGAAGACATATGATGGCAAAAAAACAACAAGAAGTTCAACATCCCTAGCCATCAGAGAAACGTAAATTAAGACCATGATGATACATCACTACTCACCCATTAGAAAGACTAAAACTTAAAAGAGTAACAAAAACAAATGCTGGTGAGGATGAGGAGAAACTGGATCTCTCACATGTTCCTAGTTATGATGCAAAATGGCTCAGCTACTCTGGGAAAGAGTTTGGCACATTTCCTAGAAAACTAAGCATACATTTAACCAAACGACCCAGCTATCACACTTCTGGGCATTTATCCCAGAGAAATGAAAATTTATGTCCATACAAAAACTATGCATAATAGTCATAGCAGCTTTATTTGTAGTAGCTGAAAATTGGAGGCAACCAAAACATCCCTTGATAGGTGAATAGTTAAACAAACTGTGATATAGCCACACCACAGAATACTAATCAGCAACAGAAAGGAATGAACTATTGACATACAAAAAAAAACTTGGATGGATCTCAAGGGCATTAGGCTGAGTGAATAAAAGCCAATCTCAAAAAGTCACATACTGTATGATCCCATTTATATAACATTTTGAGACGACAAAATTATACAGATGGAAAACAGATTAGTAGGTGCCAAGGGTTAGGGATGCTGAGAAGCAGGGGTGAGGGTGAGACTATAAAGGGACAGAAGGAGAGAAATCCATGCAGTGATGGGAAGAGTCCTGTATCTTGATTACAACAGTGGTTACACAAACCTGCACATGTGATAAACTGGCACAGACCTACAATACACACCTTGAACCAATGTCAATATCCTAGGTTAGGACTGTACTATAGGTATGTAAAATGTAACCACTGGGGAGAGTGGGTACAGAGTACATGGGATCTCTCTGCACCATTTTTATAACTTTCTGTAAATCTAAAATTATTTCAAAAAAAAAGGTTTTTTTAAAGAAGGAAACAAGGTAGAAAGAATAATTAAATTATTTTAAATTTTCCTTATATGTATCTTGAAAATTTACAACCTACATGCACTTCCATTCCTAATATTTATTTTCTTGAATGACTTAAGTTCATGGTGACTTTTACTCCAGGAAAAAAAAAAAAATTTGAGGGCTTCCCTGGTGGCGCAGTGGTTGAGAGTCCGCCTGCTGATGCAGGGGACACGGGTTCGTGCCCCGGTCTGGGAGGATCCCACGTGCCGCGGAGCG
>NC_041228.1:63017112-63024181 GCF_002837175.3 Physeter macrocephalus | reverse complement strand
CTGCGCGTCCGGAGCCTGTGCTCCGCAACGGGAGAGGCCACAGCGGTGTGAGGCCCGCGTACCGCTAAAAAAAAAAAAAAAAAAAAAAATTTGAAATGAGACTCATGATTTTCCTTCACAATACCCAAAATACTCAATAACAAAATTATTTTATGGACTGGGTTTTGGAGTCGGACAGAAATAGGTTTAAACCCCAATGTTATAACTTACTACATATATGGCCTGAAGCAAATTAAACTTGAATTTCAGTTTTCCTATAGGTAAAATGGGGACAAAAATACAAACCTTAGAGAATTATCACGTCAGTGTGCAGAGAAGCTGGTAGGGCTGTATACATTCTAAACATCACAGTGACTTTTACTGCTACTATCTTATCTCCCTGAATGGGACAGATATTCCTCAAAAGTGGGGGCAATTTCATATATTTCTTTTGAATCACCCTACTGCTCTCAGCATAGTAATAGGTATACAATAAATACTCAATATGCATTGAAATCTCTTTTGAACTTTCAACTTCTGCCTTTAAAAATTACCGTATTTCCTTACTGTAAATGATAATACTCTTTCGGAAACGGGTTAGGTTCTGTTTTTTTTTTTTTAAATAAGAGTTTTTTTGATGAACGTAATATATAGTTGCTAAAGGCATCAAACCAACAAAGAAATAGTTCAACTGGTGTAATAGTTTCAAGATGCAAAACACAGAACAAGATTTCCAAATATTCTACATATCCTGTATTCTTTTTTTAAACAAAAGTATCAAATCACTGTTATACATGTGAAATTAATATAATATTTTATGTCAATTACAACTCAGTAAAAAAATTATCAAGGGGAAAAAGAAAAATGTCTTGGTCCTCCCTTGTAATAACCTGTGTTGAAAGGTTATGTCTTGTTCTTTGCTAACTCTTTTTTGCCGATTCTCCATTTCCTGCTAAGCTAACAGCAGTCCTCATCGTCTCTTGGTACAACTCGAGAAATCAGACCTATCCTATGCAATACGCCCAAGAGTCATGAGCTCAGGAAAAGCAGTTAGAAAATCAGACCACTTCCCACATATCTTGTATTCTTGTTTCCAACTTTGCCAGTTAAAAATATATTTTTTTAAGTTTTTACTGGGGTATAGTTGGTTTACAATGTTGTGTTAGTTTCAGGTGTACAGCAAAGTGGATCTGTTATACATATGTCCACTCTTTTTTTAGATTCTTTTATTTTTTAATGGCCAATGAGTGGCACCTTCCAATGCCTCATCACTTCATGACAATTATTTTTGCTTCAAATGTTCACATAAAGAATCCTATTTTCATTTAGACTGGCTAACCCTGTTCCCTATGATCCCTTTCTCAACATACAACTCCAGGCTGCTGACCCTGATCTTTCATAACTTTCTAGAGATTACTTCTATACTCACATATTCCTCATTACATAATATCTTATTTTTTCTATCACAATGGGAACTGTTTAAAAAAAAAAAAAGCCCCTGCCCTCACTCCCCAATTTAAAATCTTCTTCAAACAATTTATCTTACTAATTTGTCTCTTAGTTCTAAACTCCCAAAAAGAACTATCAGGCTACTATCAAGTAGGATTATCAAACTCCACTTTAATACAAATTACTAATTAGTTTCTTTCTCTAACTCCTAAGAATCATAGTAAAAACTTACTGCTGGGAACAGCGATTTAATAATGTATTATCAATATACCACAATAAAAACTTGTAAACAAAACAAAAGCTAAGGTTTGGGATATCGCTTTTGAGAGCACATTATTCAAAGATGCTCTTCTATATTTTAATTACTACTTTGGAATAATATTACATACATTAAAAAGATGCAAACATAGTACCAAGAGTTCCCATATACCTTTCACATAACTTTCCTTAATGTTAGCATCTTATATAACCACAGTACATTGGTCAAAACTAAAAATTAAACATTGGTACAACAGTATTAACTAAACCACAAATTTTACTTGTAGCATCTATACTTTTTCAGTAAATGATGATACTTCTGAGGTAGCTGGACATCCAGATGTCTTAAAAAATTTCTAATTATCCTCTTTTAACTTGGTCCCCAGCTGTTCTATGATGAACTCTGATTCTCTATAAGAATATGGATTCATAGTAACATAGAATCTCGGTGTTGGAAGAAATCTTAGAAGTCATCTAGATTAGTGTTTTTCAAAGTACAAATGATGACCCATCAACAAGTCATGAAATAAGTTTAATGAATCACAATGAGCATTTTTAATAAAACAAAATAGAAAATATTAGACTACAACACACGTTAGGGTATTACTGCTTCATAAATCTTCTGTTTTAGTTGTATATGTGTATGCATACATAAATATATACTAGGTCACATTACTGAAAAAAATATTCCTTACCACAGGCTAGTCGAAAAAGTTTTAAGTCACTCATCTACATCAAGCCATAAAAGGAAACCTCTCTTGGATATCCCTGTCAGATGATAAGGCCACCTCCATTTAAATATCATTAAAGGGACTTCCCTGTTGGTGCAGTGGTTAAGAATCTGCCTGCCAATGCAGGGGACACAGGTTCGATCCCTGGTCTGGGAAGATCCCACTTGCCATGGAGCAGCTAAGCCCGTGCACCACAACTACTGAGCCTGCGCTCTAGAGCCCATGAGCTACAACTACTGAGCCTGTGTGCCACAACTACTGAAGCCTGCACACTCTATAGCCTGTGCTCTGCAGCAAGAGAAGCCACCACAATGAGAAGCCCACGCACGGCAAAAAAGAGTAGCCCCCTCTCGCCACAACTAGAGAAAGCCCACACGCAGCAACAAAGACCCAACACAGCCAAAAATAAAAAATAAAAAATAAAAAATTTTAAAAATAGTAAAATAAATATCATTCAAGGTAGGATATTTACTATTTATACTTCAGACAATAATGTCAGGAAATAATTTATGTGGAACCAACATCTATCTCTGTTGACTTCTGATCCACAATTCACAGAAAAAGGCTTTTTCTTCCAAAGAAAAATATCCTGCAGTCCTATTTCTTCTTCTTCTTCTTCTTCTTTTTTAAATCAGTGAACAGAGATGGTTACACTATAAAAGAAAGGTCGTTTTTTTGTTCTGGTTTTTTTTTTCTCTCTTTGGTTCCTAAGAAGAGACTCTGGAGACAAAGGGCAATAAAGGAACAGAAAAAGGTACATAAGGATGCTAGATTGGAGAAAAGATGCAATACCAAATAAAAAGGTCAAGTCAATAAAGGAATATCTCTGTAGCGATGACATGAAAAAAATTATCAAACTCTGCAGACAATTTCATAAGAGTACACATTATTTACTAGCAAATCTCATTTTGGAAACAAGACTTTTTAATTTATTTTTTTAACACACACATTCACAGAGACAGAGAGAGAAAAGAAAGAACTCCTAAACTCAAAAGAAAGGGGAGGGCTTCCCTGGTGGCACAGTGGATAAAAACCTGCCTGCCAATGCAGGGGACACAGGTTCAAGTCCTGGCCCTGGAAGATCCCACATGCCGTGGAGCAACTAAGCCCATGTGCCACAACTACTGAGCCTGCGCTCTAGAGCCCGTGAGCCACAACTACTGAGCCCACATGCCACAACTACTGAAGCCCAAGGCCTAGAGCCCACACTCCACAACAAGAGAAGCCACCGCAATGAGAAGCCCGCGCACTGCAACGAAGAGTAGCCCCCGCTCACCGCGACTAGAGAAAGCCCACGTGCAGCAACAAAGACCCAACACAGTAAAAAATAAATAAATAAAATAATAAAAAGAAAAAGAAGGGGGAAAAATCATGCACAAATGAAACCTTCTCCATTACATATGACAAAGTCATTATATGAAATTTATCAAAGCAACTGTTATTTCTGTCCAATCCTAAAGTACTTCATGTCATTAAATAAATATATATATTTTATAAATATATAATTCTCCAAATCTGTATTCAGTTAACTGGCAACTTCATTCTACCTAAAATGCAGAAGAAACTCAAATGTATGAAGTGAAAAATAAATTCTGACATCAAAAAATCCACAAACTAAATAAAGCTCAGGTACTTCACACTTATAGGAGTACCGCAGGGCCCAATTCGAAACCTTGTTACTCTTACTCTGCTCCCAATTCTAACTATAATATCGGTTTCTAAGAGAGCAGCAGTTTAAGAACATTAAATTAGCAGGCAGGGGCAAGCACTGTATACAAATCTGCACTGACATGCAACAAGAAATAAGATGACAACCTGACTGCCCAGGATGATTTAGAAAATAACAAAGCAGACCGGTGCTCAAGAAACTGATGTCTAGCATAAGAACAAACCACAATCTCATGAGGCTTATAGTAATAGCTGTCACTTACATGGTTGACACTGAGTCAGCATGTGAGATTCTTTATGTTCATAACTGTAGCATCTTTAACATGAAAAATGCATGCTATAACATTTAGAAAATTTTCTCTCAATTACTGAAACACAAAAAGTTTTAGTTTTCAAAAAGGGGTAAAATCCTCAGCAATTTGGAACACTTGGCTGTCCAGAACAATTGACTGCCTGAGGACTGTGGTTAACGGTAATTTTTACCCTCTATTTTAACTCTTTCAAAAGTTCTATGACTACTTAAATCAACATATCATAAAGTAATCTTTGATGTTAATAGAGGGTAACGTGTGTTTGGGTTAGTATTCCAATGACTGCACATTAGAATCACCAGGGGAATGTTTTAAAACACTGGTGTTCAAATTCCCTAACCAGAAATTCTGATTTAATTAGTCTAGAGAGAGCCTGCCATCAGACGTGTTAAAGCTTTCCAGGAGAGCCTGATATTCACTCAGGGTTGGGAACCACTTAGACAAATAACTCTCTGCATGACATCTTTAAGAATCTTTAAGGAATCTTCAGAGCGATATAGTAAGCAGCATTTCCCAAATATGTGTTCAAATCCATTTTTCACGGAGCACCTTATAATTCTAACTTTGGTAATTCATCAGCTAAAAATCAAGGTAAATATTAAGTTTAGAATAAAAGTGAACAACTTTCCAAATTTATAAAAGCTCTAATGTACTTGCAAAGGACAGGGGAAGTGAGAGAAGAAAGTAAAAAAGGGTTTACTTTTATACGGCTATTGTTTTTTTACTGCATTACAAAAATTCCAAATGAAAGATTTTAATTTTAACTAAGAAGCTTCACACTTTATTTAAATGATGCTTACATCAAGTCTGTGACTCAAAAGCATTCATACATTGTGAAAGCTAATTCCAAAGATAAATTCATGCTGCCCTCGAATGGGTCAAGGTAAATATTTTTACCTGGACTACACCAGAAATACTGATGATGGATACATTTTTATTACTTCATAAATAGGAAAATTATATTAAATACCATAGAAAGAAAATAAGATTTCACTTTTGGGTGTTGCCGAGCTCAAAAGACCAACTGTGACTGTATAGTCATGTTCAAGACTTTTTAAATAACCAATCCATTTTCATCAAGCTGCCATATTTGCCTATGCATGTGAAAATCAAGATAAAAATGTACACACCTCTGTGCCTTCTGCAATGGCCATCTCTAATTCAGTTTCCCATCAAATAAGTCCATGGCAGTGGCCTTCAAACTTAATGCTCATACCTCATGAAAGAACTCTTGTACATTTTTTATTACACTGGATATTAATTTAAATTTTTAGAAGTTTGTATTTCCTGTGATCATATGCATGAACAATAAAAAAAAACTTTTTGTGAAATGAACCATTATTGTAATTATTATTAGCAGATAAGTAATGGAACATAAATATTACAAATTTTGATAAGTAATTCTTTAAAAAAAAACAGTAAAATCTTAGTGGGCATGCTTCTCAGTGAGATAGGGCTTTTTAAAACAATGTATATTATTATATCTAATAGGTTCTCAATTTTATTCTTATTTCACAGTTTTCTAGGTATAATCACTGATAAAATGTTATTCACATTAAGAAGTAAATCACCCCCAAGTTTTGTTATAGCAAAATTTTTTTCTGTGTCACAACTTACACTGTGATCTACCAGTTGAGAGTCCGCCTGCCGATGCAGGGGACACGGGTTCGTGCCCCGGTCCGGGAAGACCCCACATGCCGCGGAGCGGCTGGGCCCGTGAGCCATGGCCGCTGAGCCTGTGCGTCCGGAGCCTGTGCTCCGCAATGGGAGAGGCCACAACAGTGAGAGGCCCGTGTACCGCAAAATAAATAAATAAATAAATAAATAAAAATTATGTTTAACCATGTGGCAATTGACAACTTGACTGGGTACTCTTACAATTTACTGAAAGCAAAGAACTAGAAACTACCTGACTTACATTAGGATGTATTACACTTTAACAATTATTCAGTATTCAAGTCCTAGGAAGTATTCCAAAAAGGCATTACTAAGACTTATTAAATAAATATTAATTATATCTGTTATTCTTTCACTTAGCAGCACCTTCTTTAATTTGGTATATTCACAAAAGGGTAGAAAATTTAAATATTGTTAATCACAATATTCTTCTGCTGATACAATATTTATTTCATAAAATGTTTTTATCTTATCATGCATGTCAAATATATTTTCACTAAAACCTTGGAGCAGCAGACTTAGCTCACTTAATTTATGGTAAACACCCGCCCAACAGTATACACTGTCAACGAATCCCAAATCAGATTATCCAAAACAAGTCTTTGTTTCTCAAGTCAAATATGCTTTGGGCTTAAAAGGAAAAGATTTTTAATTTGTCTCACAAAAGAAGATTCAACTATATGCTGTATACAAGAGACATGACAAAAACAGAGAAAGGCTAAAAAAGAAAAGGATAGACAAAGGCATACTAGATTAATGGAAATAAAAAGAAAACAGCAATTATTCTCCTGTTATCAGACAAAGTAGAATGTCAGCTAAAGATGCACTAATGTCAAAGGACATCTTTTAATGCTAAAATCTTCAATTTTCAATAATATATGAACATCAATGTGCCAAATAGTGCAGCAACAACCTTATGAAACAAGGACTACAGGAGATGTAAGGAAACATGGGTAGAGGCACACAAAGACTTTTTTTTTTTTTTTTTTTTTTTTT
>NC_041228.1:63013308-63017013 GCF_002837175.3 Physeter macrocephalus | reverse complement strand
CGCAGCGGCCACGGCCCACGGGCCCAGCCGCTCCGCGGCATGTGGGATCTTCCCGGACCGGGGCACAAACCCATGTCCCCTGCATCAGCAGGCGGACTCTCAACCACTGCGCCACCAGGGAAGCCCAAGACATTTTAACATAACACTCTTGGTAAATCACAGATCAAATGGGGAAAACATACATAAGGATATACTAGAAGACCTAAACAACAAAATCTTATATAAGATATACACACACACACACACACTATATACATACATATATATGTATATATATATCAAACTTCACATCTTTTATACTTCCTCTCAAGTGCATTTGCAATATTCACACTGATACTATATTACATCTCAAGAAAGCATGAGTAAGATCCTACAAAAAGAAATATTACAAAAACAGGAATCACAATAAACTAAAAATTAGTAACAAAATTTTAAAAAGAAGACCCTTCTACTCTGAAATTGAACCTTTACTAAACAACTGTAACAAGAAAGGGAAAATACAAACTAGAACTACAGAATTACTAACAAGAATGATAATGAAAATACTATATAACAGAATCTATAGGACAATGTAAAGCAATGATTCCACTTTCCCCTTTATCTTTGTCTAGTCAATATAACATTAAAAACTATCCGGTCTGACAACTTGGTAGATAAAATTCCCCTGTGAAACCACATGGGCCTGTTGCTTTTTTATGGGCTTATTAACTTTCTCTACTTTTTTCCAATGGATACTGATGTATTTAAGCTTTCTATTTCTATTTCTGATGGGCCAACTTTGGTGCACAGTTATTTTCCTAGGAAGTTATCTATACCACCTAGGTTTTCAAATATATTTATACAGAAGTCTGCAAAGTAGTCTCTTGCAATCTGTTGAAATTTTTCTCGGTTCCAATAGTGATTTCCTCCTTGTAATTTCTTTCCTTTTTTTTTTTTTTTTTTTTTTTGTGCTTTCTCCCTTTTCTCTCCTTGATAGCTAGCTAGTGGTTTGTCTATTTTGTTAATTTTAAAAATAACAGTTTTGACTTATCAATTAGATCTGCTTTTTTCTATTCTCTACTTCATTCATTTCTGTTATAATCTTCATTACTTCTTTCTCTGTACTTTCATTTACTTTATTTTTTGAACTAGCTTTTATGATGCTGAGCCAGCCTATCCAACACCAAAAATATCTTTTCATTCACTAAGGTTTACTTTTATGTCTTTCAAGAGTACTCTAAAGTTTTCCTCATGCATTTTTGCACATTTCTTTTTAAGTTTATTCCTCATTATTTTCTCTTCTTTGTTGTTATTATAAGTGGAGTTTTCTCTATCATTATATACTCTACCTATAATTCCTTGTATGTTTGAAGGCTACTAGATTCTAGATGTTAATTTTACATCATGCTACCTTGCTGAATTCTTTGATTCAATTTTTTTCTAAAACTTGTGCCCCCAAATTGCTCTCTCTCTCTCTCTCCTCTAACTGCACTGAGTAATGCCTCTAGGACAATGCTGAATAGTTTTGGAGGTGGTGCGCCTTATTCCTGATCTTGATGATAAATAAGTTAAAAACGCTCTAGTATACTTTCGAGATGTCTGTAGTAATCACCATCATGTCATTTACCATTCTGAATTACAATTGTCTACCCTCTCCCACTGGGCTATAAGCTCATGAATAAAGATGATGTCATCTTCATGTTCACCAGCATCTTGCTGCTCAAGAACTCTCACTGATTGACACTGACATACTGAATGAATAAATCTAGTAATAAATATATTCCGAGTGTCAATGAATCAGAGAAAAAACATGTCCCCAGACAAGAATCAGGAACTGAGATGTGGTGTTTAAATTGGTGGGATCACTTCACACCCATTAGGATGACTTCTACCAAAAAAACAGAAAACAACAAGTGTTGAGAATGTGGAGAAATCAGAATCTGTGTACAAAAGCAAATTTGGATGATGTGGATTTTATTTTATAAAGTAGAAATTTCCCTACAAAATATGGGAATTGTTTTTGTTCTAGCATGCCATCCCCACTCCTTAACAACTTCACGTTGCACTGAACATTAGATTCCGTACTACTGCTATAAGGCATATCTTACCCACAATGCCCTGGACTAAGTCAGTGCCTTTATCACTTTTTCATCTTCAGTTGCCTTTCTGTTGCTTCTACATCTGGTTATTTAGCCCACTCCTGTCTTAAAGCCTTCCCTTAAAGCATGCCCAACCTTAAGGCACTTCTTTGGGCTGACTAAACCTGCTTCCATTAATAAACAATTTGAAATTAAAGCTGTAGAGGAGGAAACTCCCTCTTTCCATCACCCCTTCCTTTCTTTTCTACTCCTGCCATTGTCAGACTTGCAAGAGGCTCACTGCTATTGATCAGGTGGCATCAAGGGGAAAAGGTTCCTTGGAAGCCAAAGTTAGAAATATTTACAAGGTACACTGTTCACTGTAATTAAAATGAGATTTTACAGGCTATCTTGGGAACTCTGCCACCATTTATTACAATCTTTCTATGAGAAAATACATTCTAAGTTTCCAGTAACCAACACAGAAACAAACTTTGGAACATGGCCTATTTTGATGATAACCCAAATCTTGCCCAGAATTTATTAGACACAATATTCCATTTCCAAGAAATTCTATTATTACAGAAACTTCTATAAACATGTAACATAAACTCTCATTATTAAAAATCACAGCACTTGCATTAAAAACTGTATTTAAATTTCTTTCTAAATCCAACTAACATTAAAAACTTCACAAACTCTTCACTAAAAATCAATAGTTGAAGGAAATAGATAAAAAGTGATTGGATATTAAGGAAAAATACCTGGTAATAACACTGTTTCTCAATTCATGAAGGAACTCTCCAAAACAAAAGAAAAAAGGATTCAGAATTTTTCAAATTTCTCAGAGCTAACATGAGCAACCTATATAAATTTTCTTTGCACAGTTCTAAAAACTGAAAGCCCACTCATCTACCTGTGACTTGCCACTTTAAAAAGAGCTTCATAAATTGAACTGTCATTTTGCCCAGATATTTCCTTAAAACACAAGTAAATCAATAAGCATTGCTAAAGCAAGATTTTGCTCAAGTGAACAAAAAGATAAAGACATTTGTGAGACAGTACTGCTTCAAACACCAAGGGAACTACCTAACTATTGTGCTTGGTTTTCAGAGCTTGAACAATAGATTAATAAAATTAGTCTCAAATAAAAGAATACAGGATGTGGTTTATTTCCCCTAATCTAGGATAAAAATTGTTTAAAATTTTAAAACAAATTTAGGACTAGAAAGACAGATCAATTCTTGTAAAAAAAAAAAAATCATAAATTTAGCATTTATCACATTTAAGTCATGGCTGCACTTTCCTAAAGAATCATGATAAACTTGAGGGGTAAAAAAGATATAATTATTCTTTTCATGCTAATTTCCTTATATTCACCTTTATGGAAAATAATGCATAAACTTTTAGTATAAAGAACTCAAAATGGATCTCAAGAGCATTTTTTTTAAAAAAAGACTAAATAAAACTCAAAGGTCAAGCCAGAATTTAAAAAGTAATTTTTTAAAATTTAAGAATTGGCTTTGTTTACTTCTGCTTTTGTTTTGTGGGGTTTTTTTGTGGGGGGAGGGTATAAAAAATGTTAAACTTGGGGGGCTTCCCTGGTGGCGCAGTGGTTGCGCGTCCGCCTGCCGATGCAGGGGAACCG
>NC_041228.1:62983364-63013221 GCF_002837175.3 Physeter macrocephalus | reverse complement strand
TCGCACATGCCGCGGAGCGGCTGGGCCTGTGGGCCATGGCCGCTGAGCCTGTGTGTCCGGAGCCTGTGCTCCGCAGTGGGAGAGGCCACAGCAGTCAGAGGCCCAGGTACCGCAAAAAAAAAAAAAAAAAAAAAAAAAAAAAAAAAAAAAAAATGTTAAACTTGTGTGGCATGAAAATATTTTTTATTTAATAAACATATCAGATATTTTAAACACTCTCTAATCCAAAGTTCAATGGTGAGCCTTGGGCCGGCCTGCCTGCCTTCAACAACAGAACAAAGGAGTATGAAGTTCTGAACTTGTATCACAGGAAATTTATTACCAAGTTATTAGTACTTGAATACTAACTCAGTGGCAAGAAAACAAAGGCTAGCCATTCTTTGGGGATGAAAGTGAGAAAGCTGAAAGATCAAAGGTAAAATGGATGGCTATAAAGCTATGACAAGGCAGAAGAGGTATGTGTATAAAACGCTGCAAACAATTACATAAAAGGCACAGATTTTCTGAGGCTTGCGTTTAAATCCTAAGTTAATAACTGCTGAAGTACACAGTAGTTTTCCAAAGGAAAAATGACTCTCTGGGCTGCGAGGGCAGTATTATTCCAAGGTCAACTAAATTCCAACAAAAGGCCAAAAGTATGCATATTTGTATTACAGAATCAGTCACCCCTTCTCTAAAGTATATATTCAGAAATGATAATAGAAAAATAGCCTAATTTTTTTTAATTGGGCAGAAGTGAAATTTTTTAAATCTCTCAAAATAATAATGTCCTAGTACAAATACACTGTTATTTAAATTATTTTTAAGGAACTAAAAACATTATGGCAATGGGCCATGTGTGGTCATGGAATTGTTATATTTTATCCTGAAAACTACACTATGAGGAAGCATAATTTGTTTTCTCCAACTTACAGGTGAGCTAACTGAGAATCAGAATGCTTGAGTAACCTGCTCAAATCCACACAGCTACTATTTCAACTCCAGAGGCTGCACTTGCAACTAGACTGTTTTACCTACAGTATAATAACGGCTAACAATCAAATAATGTTTACTGAGGAAAGGCAGAAGCTAAGCACTTTACAGACGTATCTTATCCTCAAACACTCTATGAGGTAAATATTATTTTAGCCCCCAGTAAGACATTTACAATGGTTTTAGCCAAATGCTTGAGAGGCAAAAATGAGATGCTTTCTGAGAAATATTTTTAGCTTCGAAGAAAATTGAGAATTACAAAATGTATTTTTAAGTCAACTTCATTGAGATAAATTTTACATATAATGAAATGGGACTACTTTAAGCTCATAATTAATGAGTTTTGACATACATCCATATAACAATCACAAAAATCAAGATATAGAACATTTCCATCACCCAGAAGAAAGTGTTGATATCTTATAGAAGAAATCCCCACCTTTCTGCCACAATGGATTAGTTTCATCTGTTCTAAAATGTCACAAAAATCGAATCTTATAGTATATACCCTATGTATCTGGCTTCTTTTGTCCAGCATAATGTTTTGGGGATTCATCCATACTGTGGCTTGGATCAGAAGTGTTACTACTGAGTAGTATTCCATGGCATAGTCATGATACAATTTGTTTAACCATTTACCTGGTGGTGGATATGACCAGTTCAGGGCTATTACAAAGAAAAATGCTACAAACACTCAAGTACAAGTCTTTGAATAGCCACATATTTTCATTTCTCTTAGGTAAATACCAGGAGTGGAATTGCTGGGTGGCATGGGTAAGTGTATGTTTAACTAGAGAGTGACAAACCATGACAGCATGATCGTACCATTAATATTCCCAGCAGTAATATACGAGAGTTCCAAGAGCCCCACCCTGTCACTTGGTATTATCAGCCTTTTTAAATTTTAGCTATGGTTTTAAGCCACATTTCCCTGATAACTAATGATTTCAAACATCTTTTCATGTGCTTATTAGCCATTCTTATCTCTTCTTCATTGAAGTGTCTAGTCAAATATTCCGTTCATACTTGTCTTAGTGAGTTGTAAGTGTTCGTTTATATCATCCTGGATGCAAATCCTCTGTCAACATAAGTATTGCAAATGTTTTCTTCCAGTATATGTCCTGCTTTTTCACTTTTAAAAGTGATTTTTGGGTACTAGAAGTTTTAAATTTTGATGAAGTTCAAGTTCTCAACTTTTTCTTCTATGATTTGTGCTCTCTGTGTTCTAAGAAATCTTTGCCTATATCCAAAGTAACAAAAAATTTTCTTCTAGAAAGTTTACAACTTTTTAAATGTAGATCTATGATCCATTTCTAATTAATTTTTGTCTGTGGTGTGAGGTAAGTGTTGAGGATCATTTTTTCCCATCTGGGTATGCAACTGTTTTATCACTGTTGTTGGAAAGAGTAGCCTTTGCCTATTAACACCTTTGTTGAAATTAATTTTGAAAAAATCAAAGTGACCATATGTGGGTTTTTTATTTCTTGACTCTATATTCCAGGGATCAGCAAACTTCTTCTGTAAAGGGCTAGAAGGTAAATATTTGGGGCTCTGCAAGCCATATAATTTCTGTCAAACCTACTCAAACTCTGCTGCTGTAGCATGACAGCAGCTATAGACAAAACATAAACAAATGATCATGGCTGTGTTCCAATAAAATTTCACTGACAGATACAAATTTCAATTTCATCTAACTTTTGTATGTTATGAAATATCATTCTTTGATTTCTCCCTCAACCATTTTAAAATGTAAAAAACATTCTTAGCTTGCAGGCCATACAAAAACAGGCAGGCCAGATTTGGTCCATGGGCCATAGTTTGCCATCCTCTGTTCTATTCTGTTCCAATGATCTATATAGTTGGCCATCCATATCTGTGGGTTACGCATCCATGGATTCAACCAACCGTGGGTAGAAAATAGTCAGAAAAAAAAAAATTCCAGGGCTTCCCTGGTGGCGCAGTGGTTGCGCGTCCGCCTGCCGATGCAGGGGAACCGGGTTCACGCCCCGGTCTGGGAGGATCCCACATGCCGTGGAGCGGCTGGGCCCGTGGGCCATGGCCGCTGAGCCTGCGCGTCCGGAGCCTGTGCTCCGCAACGGGAGAGGCCACGGCAGGGGGAGGCCCGCATACCACAAAAAAAAAAAAAAAAAAAAAAAAATTCCAGAAAGTTCCAAAAAGTAAAACTTGAATTTGCCACATGCCCTGCCAACTGTTTTACAGCACTTATGTTGTATTAGGTATTATAAGTAATCTAGATATGATTTAAAGTATACCAGAGAATGTGCATAGATTATATGCAAATACTAAACCATTTTACATAAGGGACTTGAGCAATGTCAGATTATGGTATCTGCAGGGGTTGGGAGTGAGGTTCTGGAACTAATCCCTCCGTGAATACCTAGGTATAAGGGTATATTATTCCCCATGCCAATATTCCACTGTCTTACTTACTGTAGCTTTATAGCAAATCTTGAAGTCAGGTAATGTGAACTCTCCAAATTTGCTCATCCTTTTCAAAACTGTTTTGGCTACTGCAGAACCTTTGCATCTCCACACAATGTTAATTTTATTTCATCAATTTTACCAAAAAAAAAAACCCTGCTAGGATTTTGATTGAGATTGCATTGTATCTTCATGTTAACTTTAGGAAAACTGGCATTTTAATAATATCAAGTGTTCTTTAATTTGTCTGAGCAATATTTTCTCGCTTTCAGTATACAGGTTATGCACATATTTTGTTATATTTAACAGTGAGTATATGCTTTTATGCTTTTTAAATTTTCCGGTTGTTCACTACTATTAAATAGAAATACTGTTGATTTTTTTGTATACTGACCTTGTAACCTGTGATCTTGCTCAGCTCATCTATTTCAGTAGCTTTTTAGTTGTGATTCCTTATAATTTTCTACATACAGGATCATGTCACTTGCAAATAAAGACAGTTTTATTTCTACTTTTTCCAATATTTTCCCCCATTTATTTCCTCTTCTTCCTGCACTTGCTAGAACTCAAGTACAATGTCGAATAAAAGTGATAATGGTGTACATCACCGCCTTGTTCTCATCTTACAAGTGCTCAGTCTCTCACTAAAAAACGTAATGTTAGCTAGAAGTTGTTTAGGGAAGTCCTTTATCAGATTAAGCAAGTGCTCTTACATTCCCAGTTTGAGTCTGTATCATGAATGAGTGCTGACTTTCAACAAATGCTTCTTCTGTGTCTAATAAGATGCTTGGGTCTTCCCTGGTGGTGCAGTGGTAAAGAATCCGCCTGCCAATGTGGGGGACACAGGTTCAAGCCCTGGTCCGGGAGGATCCCACATACCGCGGAGCAACTAAGCCCGTGCACCACAACTACTGAGCCTGTGCTCTAGAGCTAGCGAGCCACAACTACTGAGCCCGTGTGCCACAACTACTGAAGCCTGTGCGCCCTAGAGCCCGTGCTCCACAACAAGAGAAGCCACCGCGATGAGAAGCCCACATACCGCAACGAAGAGGAGCCCCCGCTCCCCGCAACTAGAGAAAGTCCACGTGCAGCAACAAAGACCCAATGCAGACAAAAATAAATTAATTTTTAAAAAAAGATGCTCATATGGTTTTTCTCCTTTATTCTATTAATATGGTTAATGCTTTCCTAAGATAAATTCCATTTAATCATGTGTATTAAATTATTTAAATTTTGCTGAATTTAAATTGCTAATATTTTGTTAAGGGTTTTTATATCTATGATGATGATGGATACTGATCAAAAGTTTTCTTTTAAGATTTTTGTCTGGTTTTGGTACAAGATAATGCTGGCCTCATAAAATGAGTTGGGAACTGAGAGTGCCCTGGTGGCCTAGTGGTTAGGATTCTGGGCTTTCACTGCTGTGGCCCTGGGTTCAATCCCTGGTCAGGGAACTGAGATCCTGCAAGCTGTGCAGCCAATAAATAAATAAATAAATGGACATGGCTATGTTCCAATAAAACTGCAGGCAATGAGCCTGCAGGTCACAGTTTGCCAATCAACGATCTAAGTTATCAAATTTATAAACAAAGTCATTCATAAAGTTCCCTTATAATTTTTTTAGTGTTAGTAGAATTCCTTCTTTTATTTCGATGTTGGTTAATAAATATATCTTCACCGTCTCTCTTTTGTCAGTCTAGCTAGAAACTTATCAATTTTATAAATCTTTTCCCAGAAGCAGCTTTTGATTTCATTGATTTCACTGATTTTTTTCAATTGCTTGTCCACTTCCAATTTCATTGGTTTCTGCTCCTATCTTTATCATTTCTTTCTCTGTATTTTGATTTTTAATGTGCTCTTCTTTTTCTAGCTTCTTAAGGTAGAGGCCTAAAGCATTAATTTTGGATCTTTTTTTTTCTCACGTAAGCATTTAAAAACATACATTCCCCTCCAACCACTACTTTCGCTGCACCCACATATTTCAATGTTTCATTTTCACCTTCATTTAGTTCAAAATATTTTTCTAATATTCTTTGTGATTTCTCCTTTGACCCATGCATTATTTAGAAATATCTTGATAAATTTCCAAATATTTGTAGAACTTACCAGATATTTTTATGATATTGATTTCTAACTTAATCTCTCTGCGGTCAGATGACATAGTTTATATTATTTCAATTCTCTTAAATTTATTGAAAATTGTCTCACAGCATATCACCTGTCTTGCTGAATGTTCCACGTGCACTTGAAAAGAATGCACATTCTGTTGTTATTGAATGGAGAGTTTCATAACACCGGATGACAGTGTTATTGAATTCTATCAATGTCTTAGCTTGAGCTGTCATAACAGATTACCATAGACTGTGAGGCTTAAACAGAAATTAAATTTCTCACAATTGTGGAGGCTAGACGTCCAAGATCAAGGTGCTAGCATGGTCAGTTTCTGATTAAAGAGCTCTCTTCCTGTCTTGTAGACATACAACTTCTTATGTCCTCACGTAGGTGGAGAGGGGAGGAGCAGAATAGAGAGCTAGCTATCTTGTGTCTGTTCTTATAAGGGCACTAATTCCACATTGAGGGCCCTACCCTCACAATCTTTCTAAGCCTAATTACTTCCCAAAGATCCTATCTCCAAGGACTTCCCTGGTGGTGCAGTGGTTAAGACGCCGCACTCCCAATGTAGGGGGCCCAGGTTCGATCCCTGGCCAGGGAACTAGATCCCACATGCATGCCACAACTAAGAGTCTGCATGCCACAACTAAGGAGCCCGTCTGCCACAACTAAGACCCAGCACAATCAAATAAATTAACTAATTAATTAATTAAATTTAAAAAAATCCTATCTCCAAATACCATTGCATCGGGGGATAGGGATTCAACATATGAATTTTGGGGGTACACAATTCAGTCCATAGCAGCAGCCTTACTGCTTTTCTGTTTACTTATTCTAAGCTTGTTACTAGGTGCATGTATATGTAGAACAGTTAGGCCTTCTTGATGATTTTACCCTTTTATCATTGGTAATTTTATCCCTGATAATATTTCTTGTTCTGAAGTCTACTTTAATATAAATATAGCCACTCCAGCTTTATTATGATTAACGTTTGCAAAGAATGTCATTTTTCCACCCTTTTAGCCAATCTGTGTCTTTATATTTAAAGTGAATTTCTTTACTTATCATATAGTTGTCTCTCCTGCTCTCTTATATAGTCTGACATTCTCTACCTTTTAACTATAGTGTTTTAGACTATTTACATTTAACATAGTTATCAATATAACTGGGTTTAAATCTATCACATTAATCTTTGTTTTCTATTTATCCCATGTGTTCATTACTCCTTTTTTCTACCTCTCTCTGCCTTCTTTTAGATTACAAGTTTTTTATGATTCCATTTTATCTCCACTATTGTATTCTTAGTTATTCTTTTTTTTTTTGCTATGCATCAGTATACATCTTTAACTTACAACTTCTCTTCACATCACATTGTATCAGTTCATGTATAATGTAAAAACTTTACCCAAGTTTTCTAGATGTCTATGGTGAGAAGGTAAATCTAGTCCTAGTTATTTCATCACAGTCAGAAACATAAGCCTCCAAAATGTTTTAATAATTTGATTTTTATCTAATATTTGGGGGAAACATATGTTGGGGGACCCTCTTCATACTATACTTCAAAGAAAAAAGCTATATTTCTATTTCATAAAATGAAAAGTGTCACATATGGTCTAACCAAGCGGTGAATTTTGTTTTACAGGGTTACAATGCCCACTAGTTCCTTTTTTTTTTTCTTTCAGTTACTAGTTCCTATTCTTAATTTTAAACACAGCCTGCCTAAGACAAGAGCTTCTGACCCAGAATAATCCCTCCTTTACCTTGAAATCATCTCCCTGGCTCTCTGATTCCTGGCTTCATTGAATTCCAGTTCATTCTCCCTCATCTTTGCTTTGGTAACCTATTCAAATTCTCTTCTCTGGCTTATGAAAGTTTTAAAAGACAATATATTTTAATGTTTCTCTATTATGGGTTTAGACTTATTTTCCCCAAATGAAAAACATTCCTAATTAATATAATTCTATGTAAAAATATGAGGAAATATTAAAAGTTTTGTCTTGTAGTCTTTCAGTTCTACATCTATTCTATATAGTGATATCGTCATAAAGAAATATCGTTTTGAAAAGAAGTATCATTTCGGGCTTCCCTGGTGGCGCAGTGATTGGGAGCCCGCCCGCCAACGCAGGGGACGTGGGTTTGAGCCCTGGTCCGGGAGGATCCCACATGCCGCGGAACAGCTGGGCCCATGCGCCACGGCTGTTGAGCCTGCACTCTGGAGCCTGCAATCCGCAACTACTGAGCCCATGTGCCACGACTGCAGAGGTCTGCGTGCCTGGAGCCTGTGCTCTGCAGCGAGAGGGGCCACTGCAATGGGAGGCCCGCGCACCACAACGAAGAGTGGCCCCCGCTTGCTGCAACTAGAGGGCCCGCAAGCACCGGTGAAGACCCAGTGCAGCCAAGAATGAATAGATAAAATAAATAAATTTATTTTTTTTAAAAAAAGTATCATTTTGAAAAGTTCCAACATACATTCCATGAATAAAGCATATGATTTAAGAGAAAGAATATATTCCCCAAACCAAGAATGTAATACACAGAAGGTAAAATTATACATAGAATGGATTCCTGATTTTCACTACTTCATATTTATTTCACTTATCCAAGAGGCTTTAGAGTTGTGTACTTGGCTGAATTTTTCCTATTAGGTTGAACCACATGAAACTGGAATATTTACAGGTCAAAGGAAGGTCAAATACTGGTGATTTCATATGATTTAACCTCTCACTAATCAATTAAACACAGACCTTGGAGTACTAACCAAAGTGAACATGCGCAGTCTGTATGCTGTTTTAACAGTACACAAGCACCATCTTGTGGCAGAAAGCAAAATTGTAGCTCTAGACTTGATATTGCTACAAATATATTCAAAGTTTCTCAACTGTTTCCAACATGCTTTTGAAAGGGCATTACAAACTGGTGAAGAACACTTAGATTGATAGTTTGAACAAGCTCAAAACAAATGGCACACCAACATCATGATAATTAGCAGCTAGTCATCAGCCTATACAACATAAACTTTGAAATATAATAAGCTATTTCATAAATTTAAATCTTGACTATATCTAGTTTTACTGGTAATTAACATATTGAAATAAAATCAGTTCATATACTTCAGAAAACTTTTCACCTATCAAATTTCTACTAGTAGCCATAGCTGTCCATAAAGTTCCAAGTCTCGTAGGCTTATTTAACCAGGGGAATTGGGGATGGGGGAAGAGACTATGACGCCTCAAGTAGGTACCTGGATCTGCCTATAAGAACAAGTAACCTTCTGGCAAAACAGTTCAAATGCTTTCCTTATTTAACTTGCTATGACTCATACTACACAGGGTAAGAGAAAACTACTTTACTAACCTAGCTACAAGTGACTGGACCAGGAACTGGACACATTAGCCAAAGGCAACCAAATACTGTTTTGACATAAAACACACCAACCATACCTGAGGACAAGAGGCACTTGGCATGGGTGCATGCCATGAAATTGTTCCAGATTGAATGATGGCATCTAATATAACCAAATCCTTTTGGGAAAGAAGTATAAATACTAGATGAATGAAGATTAGATGTGTCACTCAAACTTAGGTTGTATCCTAAATAATGCCATTTTCTCCAAGATACATTACACATCCCTGTTCTGAAAGCTCTAGACCCTAAAGTTCCTCCTCCCATAAGTACCTCCAACAAACCCTCAAAGCCAAAGATAATCTTCGAATGCCCTTCAGTGAGGCTTTAAAGAATGATAAAATGGACTCCTCCTAAATATCTCACAGGCAATTTAAACTCAATACAGTCAAAACCAAATCCCTCATCTTTCCAAAGATCTACTCCAACTCCTCTCATTGTGAACACTATTACCAGTAACCCAGATATGTGAAAGTCATCCTTAATACCCTCTATCAACCAATGCCTACAAATGAACCTATTTACAAAACAGAAGAGTCACAGAAACTTATGGTTACCAAGGGGAAGGGGGGTGCGGGAGGGATAAACTGGGAGATTGGGATTGACACATACACACTACGATATATAAAATAGATTAACAATAGCACAGGGAACTCTACTCAATACAATGACGTATACGGGAATAGAATCTAAAAAAGAGTGTATATATGTATATGTATAACTGATTTACTTTGCTGTACAGCAGAAACATAACATTATAAATCAACTATACTCCAATAAAAATTAACTATAAAAAAATTTTTCTTAATCAATCCCCAAGTCTACCTCCTAAATATCTAGACACTGTCCCCTCCTCTCCATCCCCACTATTCCAGGCTCTCATCACATTAAGCCTGAATTACAGCATCCTTGTAATACATCTTTCTCTCTTGAATTTTAAGCCTATCCAAACTATTTTCCACGTACTGTGAAAGCAATATTCCTAAAACAGATATACAATTATTTTATCCCTCAGCTTAAAATCCTTCGAAGGCTTCCAATCACCTTCAGGATAAAATCTAAACCTCTCGGCATGCCACTTGAGGACATCCACATTATCGACCTGCCTGAACTTCAGCCTTTTCATTCCACTCAAACCAAATTGCCTGCAAGTCCATGAATGAACTAAACTTCTCAGGATTCCCTGCCGTTTTTCCCAAAAATCTAGATTGCTTTTTCTTACCTTCTTCACCTGGCTTATGCCTCATTAACCTTGAAGATTCAGTTCAGGTGTCAATTCCTTCTGGGAGGCTTCTTTAATTCCCCAAACTGAGTGCTGTGCTTGTTCTCAATGCTTCCATAGCATTCAATGGACACATCTATCACTGTGTTAGTTTCTTTTCATTGTCTTCCTCTTCTAGCAGACTAAAGTCTATCAGATTGTCTTTCATCAAAGTATCTACTCTAACACAACACATGGCAAAGAGTAGGCATTAGGTAAATGTTTGCTGAATGAGTGCAATCTTGCTAAAGTCCTTTCATTTGGTATTATTATCTCTAGTTAGCAAATGAGGAAACTAAGGGAGGTCCAGGGTCTTGTCCGAGATCACATAACCGAAAGCATCAGAACCAGGGTTTGAACCAAATGTTGTGACTGTAATGGAAATGATTTTCCCTCTGAATCTTTGCCTTTAGAGAACCACCCTATAAAATAATTGTGCTCTGCAGAGCAGTCTGGATGGGACTAAACCCTGTTTCTCCAGGCTGGGCGCAAACCCAAGCTTAGCCAATTTAAGTATCCCCTCATCCCAAATCTGGTCTGAATGAATTCTGGCATCCCCAAATTCTGGGATGAACAGGCTACTCGGAACTTTTCTAAGAACTATCCAAAAGCAAAAACAAAAATGTGTTCCTCCTCTAGTACTACAAGTCTAAGGACTATGTAGCGTATAAGGTACAGCAAATGGAAGAGAGTGTCTGTGAAAATAAAGTCAAGCACAGGAAAAATGAGACAAGAGCTAGAAAGAGAGAAACGGAAAATGAGGAAAAACAACACTAAAGCTCTGCATCAACCATGCCTGAAGACTTCCCCAAGAGGTCTCCCAGTTACATACAGCAGAAATTCCCATTCTCATATAATATAGTTTGAGTTGTGGCCCTTTGGCAATCTGCATCTGTAGATCAGAGGGCTTTCGGGCCATTAGCCAAGCAATAATGCTTTTTTAATCTGTGAATACAAAAAATTGATAAATTATTTGTTGGAGGCCTGATTTCAGCCATTCTACTCCTTGAGATAATGTATGTAAGTTTTTGTAACAAAGATGGGAGAACAAAAGCATAAAATTGTTCTCCAATCTTTACATCTTGTACTCTGTCATTAGTGAACAGTGCCGCAAATGAGAAAGAAAAAGATTTCTGGACGTATTCATTTTCAAACATCTTGGGTGCAGCAAAGGGAGACACAGGTATTTTAGAATCCGAGTTGTATCCACAGAGTTTGCTCATGGATAAATCTTTTTTCTCCAAGCCATCATAAAACGGGGTGGAGGGAGACCTTTCTATGAGTTCCTCCTTAGGCCTTTGAATGAGTTCAAGTGGAGGAACCTCATCAGAAAAGAACAGATTAAAAGACAGCATGGGTAATATCTAATTAATTGATATTATTTTAAATGGAAAATGAAAAGACCTTTTCAAAAATCCCTCTAAATGATACTTGTTTCTTAGACTTCTTAACCTTTCAGTCCCTGCCTTATTAAGAAGCTACTGATTCATTTGGAGTCTGACAAGGAGAAGAGTGTCTCCTCTGACCTTTGGCTCCAAATTCCCTGTAAAGCATTCAGGTGTTGCCATCTGCAAATTAAGGTCATATGTGAAACCATAATTTTAACAGCCTAATGAGTAATGGGTAGGTTTGAGCTTTTGTGAGCAGAGAGCTTTTAAGTTGAAACATGGTTTGGCAGCTTACCAGTACTTCCTTATTTTCTTTTTACCTTTTGTGATCTACAGAAAATTCTAAAGACTCTCCAAAAATCTGAAGGGAAAGTCCACTTGATCCATTAAATGGGAATGGCCTAAAGCACAACCCTCTAGAGAAGTCATTAAAAAATTCTTGCAGCCCTCATGACATCCACGGAATCAGATCCTGAAACTAGAAATTGCCAACAAAGGAAAAATGACAACAATCTTAACAGAAAATCTAAAACAGAAAAAAAAAAAAAATCAAACCAAACCTCCAGACCCCTGTCACATTCTCACATCCCAACTCCTCTCCCGCCAGGTCCACTCTGTTCCAGCCACACTGGCGTCCTGGTGGCGGCATCAACGGGCCAGGCACACGCCTACTTCAGGGGCTTTGCGCTGCTGTCTCTTCTGCCTGAACGTTCTCCCCTCTCTCACAACATCCACACTGTTTATTCCCTCTACTCCTTTAGGTCTTCATCAAAATTGTCACCTTACCCAGGACAGAGATTACTGTCTGATTTTTCATTGTTTTAGCACTAGATTTCTTTCATTTAAAAATAATAAGTTGGGCTTCCCTGGTGGCGCAGTGGTTGAGAGTCTGCCTGCCGATGCAGGGCACGCGGGTTCGTGCCCCGGTCTGGGGGGATCCCACATGCCGCGGAGCGGCTGGGCGCGTGGGCCATGGCCGCCGAGCCTGCGCGTCCGGAGCCTGTGCTCCACGACGGGAGAGGCCACGGCAGTGAGGGGCCCGCGTACCGCAAAAAAAAAAAAAAAATAATAATAATAATAATAAGTTCACTAATCAAAACTTTACTTCAAATAACAGACTACAGATATCAAAATACAATAAGCATTTAAATATAATATCCTCATGAGTCTTCTTTATAGTACATTAAAAGTAAAATATCTTTCAAGTATAAAACAGACAAGGTGTTCCTATCTCAGGTGATCAAACCTATCTGTTGTACTCAAGTAGGCATAGTTTTATTTATATTAGGTAACCTCTGATGAGAAAGACAGTGGTTATGTAACAGAAAAAAGAGAAATAAAGCAACTATAAGAGAAACAGTGTGTCCCTCTTGCCTCACATGCAGGGTGGACACCAAGTTGAGAGCTGGTAAGCCTGCCAGTGGATGTTCCAGAGTTAGACGGAAGAGGATGAGAATGGAACAACATCCAAAGGAGCCGAGGAGAGCTAAGAGTTTAGGCCAAGACAGCAAGGGGAAGATGGTAAATACTCTCTGACAGCATTACTGGGGGGAAAAGACTACAAGTTACCAACTGTCAGGTTTCAGCCGGGCAGGCAAGAGAGGTATCAGCTACCTGGTGGACAAGACACATTACCACAAAGACCAGAGGAGCCCGCACCCTCCCTTCCCACCAGGACAATACAGAAAATTCCCCCCAGACACACTGCGGAGGAAGCGGGGAGAGGCAGAAGTTTTTCTTAGAGAACTTGAACAATATTTAAACGAACCATTTACAATTTGAATAGGACTAGATCTTAAATGGCAATTTTTCCACTACCAAGCAAGACTCCAAAAAGCATTACATTGTCTGTTGCTTAGACAAGTAACTTCTCCTAATATCTGACTTGTAATAATTGGTCGGTAAATATACAAAATGATTTTAAAAGCATCAGCATCCCAACACTAAAAGAAATGGTATGTGACTGGATAGAGGTTATCAGCTAACACTACAATGGCAATCCTACTGCAATATAAATGCATCAAATCAATATATTGTATACCTTAAACTTACACAAGGTTTTATGTCAAATATGCCTCAATTAAAAAGAAAATTTTTTTAAGCATCAGCAAATATCTGATCACATATGAGAAAGAATTACTTAGGCATAGAAGCAGTGGAAGAAATCACACCAAAAAATTTAATAGATTAGACCATATAACATTTAAAACTGTAGTACATTAAAAACAAACACAAAACTAAAAGCCAATTTTTAAAAAGCAGGAAAATCAAACAAACAGAATAGACTGAATGCTAATACCCTCAACACATAAACATTTGAAGACTGATCAAGCAATGCAATAAAAATTAGCAAATTAAAATAAACAAATCAAAATGGACAAGCAACTAATATATTTGAAAAACTGTTGAGCCTCATAAGCTATCAATAAAACCAAAAAAATTTAAACATACCACTTTTTAACTATCAAACAAGACAATGTGTTTTAAACTCAATGTTGTCAGAATAGTACAAAACATAGTATAAGAAATTAGTATAAGCTTTAATGTAATCAGGTAATATCAATACATTACTCTTTTTAACCCAATATTCCCCCCTTATAGTAATATATCTTAAGGAAATAATCAGTGACGTGAACAAAAACTTGTATATAAAGAATTTTTACTGCAACATTATTTATAATTGTCAAAAAAAGGGGAGGAACAATCTAGACGATCAAAAACAGGTACTTTTTTATATACTTATCAAGTATTCATTGTTTATACCTGTTTAAATACTGGTAAAGTATACCCTAGCCATATGAAGCATTATACAACCATCAAAAATATTTTTCAAAGGCTACTTAAAGATATGAAAAATGATATCTGTATTAAGTGAAAAGAGGGCACAATACTGCATATTCAAAATGAACAAATGATGATATATTCATACAAAGAAACGTTATTCAGCAATAAAAACTGGCAGAACCCAGGTACAAGCAACATGGATGAATCTCAAAAAATCAAAAAACAAAAACAAACAAAACAAGAAAACCATTATATGAAGTGAAAAAAGCCAGACACAAAAGAATAAATACTGTATGAGTCTATTTATAGAAGTTCAAGGGCAGGCAAAACTAACCTATGGTGATAGAACAGCGGTTACTTCTGGGAGGAGGTGTATCAAGTGCAAATAAGTGTGAGGAAACTCTCAGGGTGATGCAAATGTTCTGGAGTTTGATGGGGTGGTGATCACACGAGGATATAAATATGTAAAAAAGTCATCAAATCAACTATAAATACATATATACATAAATAAAATAATAAAATAAAGTCATCAAGATGTACATTTAAGATCTGTGCATTTTACTGTTCATATATTATACCTCCATAAAGTAATACAGAAATTGCATATAAAGGATAATTTCAATTTGGTTAAATATATTTATATGCAAAGAATAAAAAGAATGTAAAGTACAACAAAATATTAAAGGTGTTTAATTCTGGGATTGCAAATTATTTGTATTTTTAACTTTCTGCATTTCCACATTCCCAACAATGAGTTACATGACTTTTATAAATGATCAGGAAAAAAAACCCTGAACTTTTTAAAAGAATTCTGACATGCCTGCAAAAGAAAATTCTGTTACACTTATAACAATCACAAAATTATTCAATGTGCAGAAATACTTAGTAAATCCTTCTAACAACTTTCCTATAAGTTATAAACAGTCATATTTGCAATGTATGAGGACAAATTAAGAAAAGCACTAATTAAGTTAAGCATCTGCTTGGTGACTAAATGAGCAAGATAACTGGAAAGCCCACACCATACTGTGGAATGATTTTAAAACATGGTCCTGCGTGCAGCAAACACAGGGCTCTTACGACACAGCAACAACCAGCTCCTGAAGAAGTTAATTTTCTTTATTTATTACTTTAAGTATTCCTGATAAGCCTGATATATCTAAATTCCATGCAAAATGCCCCAAGTGAATTTTCTTTACAACAAAAATACCTTTTGAGTTTCAGAAACTTTTACAATATGCGTAAAATAATAAATAAGAACAAAACCAAAGAAGACATACAAACCTCTGATTGTACATGCCCCGAAAGTTGTAATTAGCTCTATAATTTGGGAAAGGCTTTGGATCTAACGGCCTGTAGATGGCAGGCTCTCCCCTTTTCATAGCAAGCCCATTCAGTTCCACAGTTGGTGTTATACTACCTGTTTAAAAGAAATATTAAAGGCACACAAGTGAAATATTTCCATAATAAATCATGCAGTCCATACTTATTTTACATATAATTACCATGGAAGCAGGTGGCAGTGGATGCCCTTCTGCCTGATTTTCTAAGGGGGTGCATAAACAAGCTACATAAACAGGAAAATCGTTTCTAGTGAAATCTCTTTGGGGTTGTTGCAACATTTTCTGTATATTAATGACCAAAAATTCAACTTTATAGTCCCACTGTTTCAAAACAAGGAAAACAGAAGATTCATAGATGGCTTCGTTTGGATATTATAAAGCAACCACTGAATTTCAAAGTTACTTACTCCAGAAAGCTTACAACTACTTAATCATTTAAAGCATTATCATCTGTGAATATTTTAAGTTATATTTTGGTCATCAAGCAACTAGAATTAGCAATATGTACAGGGTCATCAGTAACTCTTGGACTTATCTAATGAAAATAAATTTTGAGTTTTTTCTATAACCAACAACAGGACAAAATAGTAAATACAACTAATGCCTTCTGTGAATAATCTTAAAAGATACATGCTGAAGCATTTATGGATGAAGGATATAGCTGAGATTTGTTTCAAAATAATTCAGAGGACAGAGAGATGAGAAACAAGATGGGATGTGTGAGTAACTGTTATGCCTGATAACAAGTACAGGCATGTTCAACAGCTTACAGCTTATTTTTTCTACTTTTGTAAAAGTTTGAAAAATTCCATAAAATATAACACACAATGTACATTTATTATGTCAAATTATTTTAAGTGCCAAAAAAGGTTATTTAGTAAATATACATATATAGGTTCCAAATAACAAATCACAAAAATGAATCTAAAGCTTTTACAGAGAGTAAAATTTATTTCTAATGTAAATTCTGTATTATTTCATTTGAACTATGCCTTTTGCACCACGCATTTAAGACTCCCCTTCATCATGAACAAAAATGGATCCACTTACTGCAGCAGAGAAACTGGGGCACAAAGTACTAGCTGAGGGATGGTGGAGCCTGACACAAATGCACAACTGGCTGCTAGGTCATAAGCAAGCCATCAACAGTCATGTATTATTTCATTTGAACTATGCCTTTTGCACCACGCATTTAAGACTCCCCTTCATCATGAACAAAAATGGATCCACTTACTGCAGCAGAGAAACTGGGGCACAAAGTACTAGCTGAGGGATGGTGGAGCCTGACACAAATGCACAACTGGCTGCTAGGTCATAAGCTGCTCATTTTATGTCTCATCTCTAAAGAATTCACATGAAACCACTGAAGAGCATAATAAGAACAGGAACTAAACCAAGGTTAAGAAAAAGGAAAAAATAAAGGAGGCGGGAGGACAAAGGAGAAAGCAGAAAAGAAAAAGATAAGGATAAGAAAAACAGCAAAGAAAAGCTAACATGTTAAATAGTAAGTCGAATTAGTCCCAATCCCAAATTTAACACATATACTCAGGGCAGAGGAAGAGTAAGTCAAGCACCAAGGGATTCTTTCTTTGTTTCTTATAGCATTTTACCGAGGGATAAGTAAAATGCACAAACCTTCAGCATACAGCTCCATGAGTTATTACACATGTAACACTCATACAACTACCATTCAGATCAAGATCTGAACACTTCCATCACCCAGAAATACCCAGTCAAAACCCACCTCCCCATGTTATCCATTCTGACTTCTGTCATCATAGATTAGTTTTGCCTATTCTTCAAATCTAAATATGTATTAGTTTGTCTTGCTTCTTTCACTCAACATAATGCTTTGTTGAATATCACTTTCAAACTTTACCACTGAAAAGCATTCCACTCAGTTTATCTAATCTGCCGTTGATGGGACATCTGGGATGTTTTCAGTTTGAAGCTATTAAGTATCAAGCCACCTCGAACACTTTTCAGTAAGTCTCTCAGCAGACATATACATTCTTTTCACTTGGGTATACACGTAGCAGTGGAATTGCTAGGTCAGAGGGTAGGTTCATGTTTAATAATAAAGTTAAAACTGCCTAACAGTTCTCCAAAGATAATTTTTAACACCAAAGAGCCATCTACGCCTTTAGAAGTTTAAATTTTTCTTATTCCATAAAGATTTCAGTTTAATAATTAACAGATTAATCAGATGTACAATTTATGTCATTACGAATTCTACTTTGCAACAATCATACACACACAAATAGCATAAAGTTCAAATGGGAAAACTAGAAAAGAAAAGAAAAAGCTTGAAAGACCTCATCCTTTAAGTATGGCAATAAACAGGGAACTAATGTGTTTGAAAATGACCAGTGAGATGATTTTAATGCACTGGTAGGATATACTATGTCTGCCATCCACACCAAAATTGCATTTTAAACTAGGTAAAAGTACTGTATTCATATTATTTAAATAAAGAAATAGTCTCATACAAATTGCTCATATGAAAGTAAGGCTACAGTACATTTTCTTCATAGAAATGCCAGAAACTGGTGTTGTGAAGGAGAGTAGAAGAGAAGCAGAAAAGCACAAACCACACAGAAAAGGTTTCAACTCCTTTGAGTGAAGTACTCCATCTGTTTCCTACAGAATGAGACTGACATCTCCACATGTGCATACCTCTCGTTACTTACATAGTAATGCTCTCACAGAAAACATTTAAAGAATAACTTCAAACTATGAGCTGTCTCTAGGAAATGCTAAGTACCATTGCTTTCAACATGTGACAGTTAGACCCAGGTTGCATAAAGATAATCATTACATAGGAATCCTCATGTATTTTATGGCTATAGAGTTGACACTGTAAACACATAATCAGTTTTTAGTGGTTTTTAGATACATTAAAGGAAATTTCTATATTTACCAATAATAAAAAAAGACTAATTAATTAGATATACAAACGTATATAACAACAATTGTGGATTCCTATCATGTGACAGATTAAAAAAAGATGCCACAACTAGTTTTCAAGGAGCAATGTATTACTAACACTTAAAGAAACAACTTTGTAGGAAGTTAGAAAAGTCCCTGGAACATAGTAGTCACTCAATAAATATTTGTTGAAAGAATGAATTGATTAATCAATAAATCAGGGCTCTTGGAGACATGATTGGAGCCAGGGCAGGGAAAACACACAAGATGACCTAGGAAAATCTTATCGTGCCAGAAAGAAATGCCCAAAGAATGATGAGGAAATTATCTGAAGGACACAGGAGTCAACTTGAAGGGGTCATACCACTGGCCAAATCTGGGACAATTTGAGCATCAAAATAAATAATGATGGGGCCTCCCTGGTGGCGCAGTGGTTGCGCGTCCGCCTGCCGATGCAGGGGAACCGGGTTCGCGCCCCGGTATGGGAGGATCCCACATGCCGCGGAGCGGCTGGGCCCGTGAGCCATGGCCGCTGAGCCTGCGCGTCCGGAGCCTGTGCTCCGCAACGGGAGAGGCCACAACAGAGGAAGGCCCGCAGACCACACAAAAAAAATAAAATTAAATAAATAAATAAATAAATAATGATGATTGTAGATCCTAAACCTGTAGGTAAAACAGAAATCCAAGAGTCTATAGTGATATAAATAAACAAAAAAAATGACAGGAACAAGAAAGCTCTTGGGTAGAATGCCAACTAATAAATCGAAAAAGAATATGGAATTAAAAATCACCCTTTGGCAACCTTCAGAGTAGTCATGGATTCAGACAAGAATCATCAATCATCAGTCTTTCATGTAGGTGAAAGAAACTTTGATAAGAACAGAATGTTTATATAGTCTCAAAGTACCTCCTCAGAAAATAATTGTTCAGGACTTCTCTGGTGGCACAGTGGTTAAGAATCTGCCTGCCAATGCAGGGGACAGGGGTTCAAGCCCTGGTCTGGGAAGATCCCACATGCCGCAGAGCAACTAACCCCATTCGCCACAACTACTGAGCCTGCACTCTAGAGCCCGCGAGCCACAACTACTGAGCCCGTGTACCACAACTACTGAAGCCCATGTGCCTAGAGCCCGTGCTCCACAACAAGAGAAGCCACCTCAATGAGAAGCCCGCGCACCGCAACGAAGAGTAGCCTCCGCTCACCACAACTAGAGAAAGCCTGTGTGCAGCAACGAAGACCCAACACAGTCAAAAATAAACAAATAAATTTATTTTAAAATATATTTGTTAATTATACTATTTAATAATAAAACATACTTAAAATCAACTAACTTTACAATACGGAAGCCTGGTAGACATACTCTTCACCAAAAAACAAAAGACATCACTAATGGGACAAATCAGTATCGTGTGTCTCCTGATATGAAACACTGAGATAAGCCCAGGTCACTTCTGTGATAGTCATGCTAAAATGCATAAATCATGAGGAAACACCAGACAAACTCCAGTGAGGGGCATTCTACAAATGATGTGTAGAAACGTCAAGGTCATAAAAAACAAGAAAGACTGAGGAACTGTTTCAGACTGAAGTGGAATGAAGAGAAACAGTAAGCCCATGATCCTGATTAGATGCTGGTCTTACAAAGGACATAACTGGGACCATCAGTGAAGTGTGACTGGAGTCTGTGGATTACACGGTGATACCAGATCCATGTTAACTTCCTGATAGGACAGTGTCTGTGTACTTAAGAAATAATGGGTAATGGGACACCATGTCCATAACTTACTCTCAAAAGGTTCAGAAATGTTAACCATTTGATTGATGGGTACCTGGGAGCTCTATGTACTCTTTCTACAAAATTTATATGCATAAGAAATTATTTCTAAAAAAAGTTAAAAAAAATAAGAGGAAGGAGAAAGCAAAGTAGTTCTATGATATCCTCCTCATTAACTGGCAGATTACCCATGCTGTACTAAATTTAACTCCTCTCTGGGACATAACTACTATTTAAGGCCCATCTACTTCCTGTGAAGTCAGGGCTGGATCTCCCCTCCTCTGCAGTGCAGACAGGAATGGATTGTCTTTTCAATAAAAGTGCTAACTTAACTGAATGTCTATATATTAAAAGGAAGAAAAAAATCTTGACTCCTACCTCACCTCATACATAAACCTCAATTCCTGATAGACGGTAGATCTAGATTTAAAAGATAAAATAATAAAACTTCTAAAAATAATATGAGGTTATCGTCACAATTTTGTGGGAGATAAAGATGTCTTAAGTAGCACAAAAAAAGCACCACCATTCCAGCAATTCCACTTCTGGGCATTTATCCCGAAAAAACAAAAACACTAACTTGAAAAGATATATGCACCCCCATGTTGATGGAAGCAAACTAAGTGTCCACTGATGGATGAATGGATAAAGAAGAGGTGATGATACACATATACAATAGACTATTATACAGCAATAAAAAAAAATTTTGCCATTTGTGACAATATGGATGGCTCTTGAAGGCATTATGCTAAATGAAATAAGTCAGACAGAGAACGACAAATACCATATGACCTCACTCATATGTGGAATCTAAAAAAAAGAGAACAATAAAACAGAACTCACAGATACAGAGAAGAGATTGGTAGCTGCCAGGGGTGGGAAGTGGGGGGAGGTGTAATAGGTGAAGGGGGTCAAAAGGTACAAACTTCCAGCTATAAAATAAATAAATCATGGGGATGTAATATACAGCATGGTGATTATAGTTAATCATACTGTATTTTATATTTGAAAGTTGCTAAGAGAGTGTATCTAAAGCATTCTCATCATGAGAAAGAAAATATTTTAATAACTATGTATGGTGACAAATGTTAATGAGATATCATGGTGATTTCACAATATATACAAATATCAAATCATTATGTTGTATACCTGAAACTAATATAATGCTATGTGTCAATTAGACTTCAATTTTTAAAAAGCACTAACCATAAGGGAAAAGATTAATAAATTAGACGTCATTAATATAAAAATTTATGTTCATCAAAATGCACCATTAGGAATATGGAGATATTTGCCATACACATATCTGACAAAGTATGTTAATCCAGAATATGCAAGAACCCTATAAGTCAATAAAAAATTGAAAAAATTTAAAAACTGACAAGGCAGTTTCTTAACAGGAAAAATATATCAACAGCAGAGAAGATCCTAATGGCAACAGGCATATGAAAAGGTGATCACTTTAATTATTAGGGAAATGCAAATTAAAACCACAGTGAATTACTACTATATCCCCAGAAGAACAGGTAGAAATTTTAAGATACCCTATATTGACAAGGATGTGGAATGCTCTCATATACTGCTAGTGGGAGGGAAATGTGATAAGTTTGACATTATGTATTAACACTGAAAACATAAAAAACCTACGACCCAACAATCCCAATCCTAGCTACATAGCCAACAAAAATGTATACATACAAGAATGTTCATAGCAATCTTACTTCTAACAGCCCCAAACGAGAAGCAACCCAAATGTCCACCATTAGTATAATGAATAAGTAAATCGTGGTATATCCGTGCAGTGGGATACTACATAGCAAAGAAATACTAGACTGTTAACACACAACACAATGAATCTCACAAACATGACATTGAGAAAAACAAGCTATCACAAAAAGGTATGATGCATGATTCCAACAAGCAGGCACAACAAATCTAGGATGACAGAGAGAAGAAGAGTGGTTCCTTTGGAGAGGTTTAACCACTAAAAGAGGGCATGAGGGAGGCTTCTGAGGCATTGGTAAAGCCTGTGAAGTGTTCACAGTGCAAAACACCATCAAGGCTCAACAACCATAATTTGTGCACTTGCCAGAACATAATATTTTATTTTAAAAATTTACCTCAACAATGAATAAACGTGTAAAATGTCATATAAAAAAATAAAAATAAATAAAATTAAAATTTACCCCCCAAAATCTACTCATTCTGTCAGCTTACTGCAACATTCCATGGTGGAAACTTACGTCCACTGGTCTGAAAGGCCAGTGAGCCAGACTCTCTCCTGTTTCCTTCCTCTGACTCTTTTGCTAGTTTACCTCTGGCTACAACCGTTGGAAGTGGACCTGACCCAAAGCTCAGCACACAACTGCTCTTGCTTCACAGCGTCTGCCCTGCGGGGCTGGTCCACAAGCATGGCTTCCACCAGTGGATCAGTAACACTTGTCCTTCTGTCCATTCCAAATGCCATGCCAATATTCCAGCAGAGAAGGGGGCAACAGCATTCCATGCACATGTGTTTCTTTTCTTTCTTCACCCGTAAACTATGGCAGTGGTTTCCTAACTGATTTTGCTTTTGGTATTTTCCACCTTCCATTCACATGTCAAACTCAACTCCCTAAACTGCTCTTTTAAACACATCATCCACCTGCCCATGAAAATTAATCCAAACTATGGATAAAATTTATCTCCTAAAGCTGCAGTCAAGTCCATCACAATCTACTTTCTAACTACATCTCTAGTCTTGTCTCTTACTAGCCACTTACCTGCTCTAATTAAAAACCGTCTACAAAAAAAATTTTTTTTGCAAAACCCATCATCCAGATTCCTATTCCAATGCCTCTCCTCATCGTATTCCCTCAGCCTGGAATATTCTTTTCTCTCCTCTATACCTGCCTAGTCTCTATTCACGACCTGTATCTCACCTCAACTACTTCAGTCCATGTTTATCATTACTTATAATACTGATGCCTATTATTACTCACTTGGTACTGAATTTTTACCACTGAGTTACATGTTTTATGTAAATGACTAAAATCCTCACAGCAAAGGACAATGGTTTATAACTCTGAGATATATTAAAACAAATGCGTAATAAATAGAGGTGGTGGTGTGGTGCTAATGATCAACCAGTAATCTGAAGAGAGTTTTAAAAGTTAAAAAAGTAGATAGCCTCTTACCAGCTTCAAGCTGAATTGGTTTTTATTATTATAATAATATTTTGGCTTATTTACCCATACTTAATAAACACTGGAATCAGCTGAACAGATGCAAAAGGACTACTACTAGGAAAGTCATGGAGTTCTGGAAAAAGCAGTCCTTGAAAGAGGAGACTGTCTACCTAACACGTGCCACATGGGAAAGAAGTGTCTGGCCTGACTGAGCATAAGCATGTGAGCTATAACTAAACAGACTACAGAGTTGCTGCTGGCAGGCAACGTGTCTCTTTTCACTCCATCACAAAAGTACTCCATCTAAAGCAGTGTCGGTCAGAAGGTAACCACTGCATTAATAGGCTAACAGATGAGTAAATGGACACAGGGCTGGCACTAAACTTATGGAACTTTATTAATTTGAGGCTACCAATCCATGCACTGTGTCTGATACAGGTTTGCGCTTCCCAATAGATAACTGGATATATAATGTTTTGGGTACTGCATGCAATTAGAACAACTTTTTAAAATTATTCTTAGGAGATTAAAATTAGGACACTCATTTACTTAGCAGTATATTACACACAGGTGGGTTTTTCGGATTTGTGGGTTTCTTAAACTCCATATGAATGTTCTAAATGTAAATGGCAACCATTTCTACATGAACAAATAAAATACTAAGATGCTTAGGGCTAATTTTATAATTTTCTATTAAACTAAACTAAAGAATAACTCTTTTTAATTATTAAATTATATATTATATATTTAGAAAGAGAAATTGATAATTTCTATCTTTGCTTTAGGAAAAAAACCTCAGTCCTCTTTTCTGTTCTTTGTATCCAAATGTCTTTTTATCACACATAAAAAGTAAATAATGCACCTTTAGAGTATCCACTAAAGCAAATTTTTAAAATAATTACAATTACCGTCTTCATTCTCTCACCTTCAGTTATTATTCGGCTGTCTTTACCAGCTGTGCTGTCAATACCTGTTGACTATGCAATGGGCCTGTATGAAGGAAAATACAGAGAACAGCACATGCAGAAGATGACAACAGGAGGAAACGAGTCAGGGCCATACCTGGGTTATTGTTAACACTGCTTTTGGGCGGCTTCTGAACTGGTCTGGGAAGCGTAGATTCAGTCAAAGCCTTGTTAGCGACAGCTTGCTGGGCCTTCTTTATACTGCTCCCTTCGGATTCCCATGTCTGCTCCCCAAGACTCAGCTGCACTGAGAACATCTTGGAAAAACATACAGAGACAAAGAAAACATTGAAATTTTTCAGGAAATAAAGTGTGCTGTCTGAGAGAAAAATAGATACACCACAGAATCAAAACTTTAGAGCTAGAGTTAAGCTTACAGATCATTTGCAACAAAAATCTGATTCTAACTAGTGAACATATTCTAAGAGATTATGCCAAATTCTGTTCTATCCAAAGGCTTAACGGCAGCTCTAAGTGTACATGTTGGGTAAAATTTATCAAGAAGAAATCGCTTCCCTAAATGGAATCATACTGTTAATGTCAGTCAAACAGTCCTCAAAAAAGCAGAATAAGAACAAACAGTAAGAGAAACTATACGAGAATCCAAAAGGTCCTGTCTCTGTAACTTTTACAAAATCTAATTCCTTAAACTTTATACTTAGCACAATCTAGTCAGTGAGTCAAGAAATCCTATTAAATATTCTGTCACCAAGGAACTCTCAATCCTCCACAATCAACCTTTAACCAGTCACCAAATTCAGTCAATTTTAACCTCATGAATATTTCTCAAATCTCCTTCCTCTCTCTGCCAGTGACACTGCTGCACTAGAAACAGTCTTTCATCATCTTAGCTTAGATATAATAATCTCCCAACTGACTGCTGATAAATCGAACTATCTTTTGAAAACTCAAATCCAACTGCATCACTCCAAACAACACCAGGTTAAAAACCTTCGATTGTTCCCCTTGTAACATGGCACAAAGGAGCTACCTGTCCATCTTCATTTCACACCCACCCCTCCCCTTGCACATCCTAACATTCCATTGGCACCGGATTTCCATATGCATCCAAAAACCTATTGTTCACCTTTAAAATTTAGGATCAAGTTGCAGGATACACATACAATTCGCTGTTTTACTCCACAGACAGCTTACTACTTTGTAGGAATACAAGGCATGAACCTCAATATACTTATTAATTATGAAGAAATAAGTGCCTTTGCAGGAAAGGAATCAGGTAGAAAATACCGTTAACAACAGAGCGATTAAAGTTAGCATCATCAATAATCATTCAAAGGGACACCATGTGCCTCCTGATATGATCCAATGAGAAGTATGCAGCATTCTTGGCTAAAAATGTTTACCCTGAATCTAATCATAGGGAAACAATCAGGCAGATCTGGGTTATGGTACATTCTATAAGACAACTGACCTAAACTCTTCAAAACTGTCAATATTATGAAAGAAAAAAACAAACAAAAGAATGCATGGGGGCTGTCCTAGATTAAAGGATGCTGAAGAGACATGATGGGGTGTAATAAAGTACAATCTATGATCCCTGACTGGATTCGTACTGGGAAGAAAAGTATAAAGGGCATTTAGAGAACAACCAGGGAAATTTGACTATAGACTATAATATACTAAACAAACTCAGTCAAGTTTAAATTTGAGTGATTATAGTACTATGGTTATGAAGAAGAATGTCTTTGGTCTTACAAGATAGATATACAAGTATTTAAGGATAAAATGTCATGATGGTTGAAATTTATTTTCAAATTGTTCAAGGAAAAAGTATGTATTTATACAGAAGGAGCAAGAAAAGAAGTAAATGTAGCAATGCAGCAAATAACTTAATGATTAGTAAATCTGAAAGATCCATTACACTGCTCTTTCGATTTTTCCTGTAGTTTTTCAATTTTTCAAAATACAGAGTTGAAAATATTTATAATCATTTGAAATTCAAAATATGTACATATCTATTAAAAGCGAGTAATTTTTCTATTATTCTGATTCAGCTTAAAATTTTTACCTAAAACATATCTTTAATTCATTTACCCGATTTTAAAATGATTTTTCAATGACTAGGTCTTTTGGCTTTCAAATTACAGTATATAACAAAGAACTCTGCCACAAAGAATACATTATCTCTCCCATTCTCCTCCAAATCAGTTCATGCTCCAGAATGTTCCATCCATTATTCTTCCATTAATTCAGGTTCAAAACCTCAATAGCTTCTTTGTTTATCCTTGCTTTCCTAAGACTTATTTAACAACACCTCAAAACTGTTCCTTGCTATTTCTGTTGTCACCACCTTAGTCTAAAGCCCCTATAAACTCAGATTTCCTGACTCCTAATCTTCCAGATGTCATCACTTTCGCAGTCTCACTGGCCAGACACCTTTGAATGGTCTTCCTTGTCTGCTCCATTTCTCTCTGCATTCTCCCCTGCATCCAGTTGATTCAACTTCAAAACTATTTTTCAGATCTGGCCTTTCTTTGTAATGTTTGCCAATGTCTTAGTGAAGAGTATCAATGTATCCCTCTCCTAAATTACTATAAGACCATCCTAACATCACTCCTTTAGCATAAGACTTCCCCATTCAAACTATTCTTCTTGGAAATTCCCTAGTGGTCCAGTGGTTAGTACTCAGCACTTTCACTGCCGAGGCCTGGGTTTGATCCCTGGTTGGGGAACTAGGATCCCACAAACCGCGCCATCACCAACATGAACATTCTATAAAATGCAAATGTATCCAAGTCAATCCTCTGCTTTTCTGAAACCTCTTAAGAATCCCACTACATTGTACACCTAAAACTAATACAACATTTTATGTCAATTATATCTCAATAAAACTGGAGAGAAAATAAAGAGTCCCACTACAGTAAAAATTTTATAATTTTGAGTAGGACTCCTGGGACATACTGTTTATGAGATGAAGTCACAATCCACCATTTACTATGTGTAACATTAGGGAAGTTAATTCTTTCCCTCTGTTTTCTTACTTCTTTAGTGAAAGTGGGGTAATAAGAACACAGATAATGGTTGTGCAAATTAAAACAAAATTGTGTAAATGCCCCAATTTGAAATGTAGAGATTGTCAAACTGGATAAAAAAACAAAATCCAACTGTATGCTACCTTCAACTATAAACACACATGGTTTAAAAGCAATGGGATAGGGCTTCCCTGGTGGCGCAGTGGTTGAGAGTCTGCCTGCCGATGCAGGGGACACGGGTTCGTGCCCCGGTCCGGGAGGCCACAACAGTGAGAGGCCCACGTACTGCAAAAAAAAAAAAAAAAAAGCAAGCAATGGGATAGAAAAAACTATATCATGATAACATAAAGCAATGAAAGGTCAGAATGGTTATATAAATATCAGACAAAGTAGATTCCAGAGCAAAGACTACTACCAGTGATAACAAAGGTCATTTCATGATGATAAAGGGGCCAGTTAATCAAGAAGAGGATTAACAATCCTAAACACTTGGGCGACTAATAACAGAGTTTCGAAATACATGAAGCAAAAACTAACCGAACTGCAAAGAGAAATAAAGAATCCACAATTAAAGTCAGAGATTCAATACCTCTCTCCCAATAATTGATGACCAAGCAGACAATCAGGAGGAATACAGTAGACCTGAACAACACTATCAACCAACATAACCTGACTGCAATGTTTTTAAAACACTCTACCCAAGAAGAACAAATATACATTTGTTCTCAATTTCTCACAAAAAATTTACCAAGACAGACAATATTCTGGACCATAAAACAAGTCACAACAAATTCTAAGGAGTCAAGTGATGAACAGTATGCTCTCTGACCACAATGGAATTAAATTAGAAAATAATAACAGAAAGATCTCCAGAAAATCTCCAAATATTTGGAAACTACATAACACATTTCTAAATAACCTATGGGTAAAAGAAGAAGCCAAGGGGAAAATAGAAAGTATTTTAAACTGAATGAAAATGAAAACTCTACATTTCAAAAGATGACACTGCTAAAACAGTACTAAAGGGAAATTTCTAGCACTAAATGCCTAAAATAGAGAAGAAGTAAGGTCTCAAGTAAGTTAACTTCAGCTTTAATCTGAAGAAACCAGAAAAAGAGTAAATCGAACCTGAAGTAAATAGGAAAAAAACGTAATAAACGTAAAAGCAAACATAAGAAAATAAATATAGAAAAATAATAGAGAAAAAAAAATCAATAAAACCAGAAGCTGGTACTTCGCAAAGATCAATAAAATTTGTAAACCTTCGTGCAGACTAATCATGAAAAAAAGATAAGACACAAATTACCAGTATCAGGAATGAGAGAGGTGACATCACTATTCTTAAAATATTAAAAAGAAACAAGGGGATATTTTTTAACAACTTTATGCCAATAAACTCAACAACATAAGTTCTTAAAAGCCACAATTACTAAAGCTCATTCAAGAAGAAACAGGTAACCTGAACAGCATTATACACGTTAAGGAAATTCAATCTGTAATTTAAAATCTTTCCACAAAGAAAACTCCAGGCCCAGATGGTTTTTTTTTTTTTTGCGCTACGCGGGCCTCTCACTGTCATGGCCTCTCCCGTTGCGGAGCACAGGTTCCGGACGCGCAGGCTCATCAGCCATGGCTCACGGGCCCAGCCGCTCTGCGGCATGTGGGATCTTCCCGGACCTGGGCACGAACCCGTGTGCCCTGCATCGACAGGCGGACTCTCAACCACTGCGCCACCAGGGAAGCCCCCAGATGGTTTTGATGATAAATTCTACCAAACATTTAAGGAAGAAATAATGCCAATTTACAAAAACTCTTCCCAAAACTTGAATCAGAAGGAACACCTCTCAACTTATTCTATGACGCTACCATTACCTTGATACCGAAACCAGAATAAGATACTACCAGGGAAAACAAAATAAAACTACACACCAATACGTCTCATAAAGATAAACATAAAAATCCTTAACAAAATATTAACAAATGGAATCTATCAATATAGAAATGAGATAATACTTTATAACCAAGCATTTTATCCCAGGAAGGGAAGGGTTGATTCTACATTTGAGAGTCAGTCAATGTAACTCACAATACTAAGAGATTAAAAATGGAAAAATCATATGACCATCTCAATCAATGTAGAAGAACCATATGACAAAAACCAACATCTATTCATGTTAAAACTCCCAGCAACGGCTTCCCTGGTGGCGCAGTGGTTGAGTCCGCCTGCCGATGCAGAGGACGCGGGTTCGTCCCCCGGTCCGGGAGGATCCCACGTGCCGCAGAGCAGCTGGGCCCGTGAGCCATGGCCGCTGAGCCTGCGCGTCC
>NC_041228.1:62949545-62983195 GCF_002837175.3 Physeter macrocephalus | reverse complement strand
CTGCGCGCCCGGAGCCTGTGCTCCGCAAAGGGAGAGGCCACAACAGTGAGAGGCCCGCGTACCGCCAAAAAAAAAAAAAAAAAAAAAAAAAAACTCCCAGCAAAAAATAATAATAATTATAAAAAAATAAAGAAGAATTTCCTCAATCTGATTAAAGGCATCTACAGAAAGCTACATCTAACGTCAAAATTAATGAAGAAAAACTGAATGACTGCCCATAAAGTCAAGTTAGAGATATCTGACCTCACTACTTTTATTCAACATTGCACTGTAAGTTCTAGCCAATGCAATTAGGCAAGAGAAATAAAGAAAAGACATTCAGATTGGAAAGTAAGATTTAAAATTGTCTTTATTTACAAATAGCTTGTGGGACACCGACCAGAATCTTAAAAAAAAAAAGAGAGAGAAAAAGGCTATGAGAACTAATAAGTGAGTTTAGCAAGACTGCAAGATGCTAGATCAATATAGAAAAATCAGTGTATTTTTTAAGAAGACTCACAGATACAGAAAACAAACTAGTGGTTACCAGTAGGGAGTGGGGGAGGGGTAGTGTAAGGATGGAGGAGTGGAAGGTACAAACTACTGGGTGTAAGATAGGCTCAAGGATGTATTGTACAACATGGGGAATATAGCCAATATTTTGTAATAACTGTAAATGGAAAGTAACCTTTAAAATTGTATTAAAAAGTTTTAGAAGAAAAATTTTAATGTAATATAAAAGTAATCTGATATATTTCTCTCTCTTCTAAATTCTTAGGCACTGTGCAGATTCACTATATTAGAGAGGCAGTTATTTTTAGCACTATTTCACAGTAACAAATAAAGTTAGCCTACAATGGAAAAAGTAGGATTTTTTTTTTTTTTTTTTTTTTTTTTTTTTGCGCTGCGGCATGTGGGATCATCCCGGACTGGGGCACGAACCCATGTCCCCTGCATCGGCAGGAGGACTCAACCACTGCGCCGCCAGGGAAGCCCAATAGGAATTTTCTGATTTCTGTATTTGCACTTTTATTCTACATACTCATATGTGTATACTTATACACAAATGTTATACATATATTTCAATGCTTTAATATGTATAAAATAAAATATATAAAACAGAAAAATATCAGTGTATTTTTATACACTAGCAATGCTTAATAAGAATTATAAATTGAAATTTGAAAAACAATACCACTTAAAATAGCATCAAAAATATGAACTAGAGATAAGCCTAAAGATGAGAAATACCTGTCCATTGAAGACTACAAAATATTGTTGACAGAAATTAAAGAATATCTAAATAAATAAGAGATACTGTGTTCACAGGTTGGAAGACTCAGTTTTTCTAACATGTTAATTTCCCCCAAATTGAGCTATAAATTAATTGCAATTCTATTCAAAATCCCAGCAAGGTGTTTTATAGAATGGACAAGCTGACTTTTTTTTTTTTTTTTTTTGGGGGGTACGCAGACCTCTCACCACCGTGGCCCCTCCCGTTGCGGAGCACAGCCTCCGGACGCACAGGCTCAGCGGCCATGGCTCACAGGCCCAGCTGCTCCACGGCACGCGGGATCCTCCCGGACCGGGGCACAAACGCGCGTCCCCCGCATCGGCAGGAGGACTCCCAACCACTGAGCCACCAGGGAAGCCCAGGACAAGCTGACTTTAAAATACATATGAAAATGCAAAGGATGTTGAATAGCCAAAACAACTCTGAAAATGAAGAACAAAATTAGAGGGCTGGTACTACCAGATTATAAAGCTACAGTAATCAAAACAGCATAGTATTTGCATAAAGATAGGAAAATAGACCAACGGAACAGAACAGAGTCCAGAAATAAACAAACATATATATGGACAGCTGATTTTTGACAAAGGTGCCAAGGCAATGCAGTAAGGAAAGGAAAATCTCTTCAACAACTGGACATCCATATGCAAAAATATATACATATATCTTGTTCCATAACTCATCATATACAAAAATTAACTCAAACTGGCCATTAGACCTAAATATAAGACCCAAATGTAAAAACTTAAACTATATAACATCCAGAAGAAAGCACAGAAGAAAATCTTATGACATTTATTGGGGCAAAGATTTCTTAGATATAATACCAAAAGCAAAATCTGTAAGAGAACAAATGGATAAACTGGAGTTCATCAAAATTAACAATTACTGCTCTTCAAAAGACAATGTTAAAAAAAGATAAGCCACAAAGAAGCAGAAATAATTGCAAAGCACATATCTAATAAAGGACCTGAATCCAGAGTATACAAAGAGAGGCATCGCAGAAAACAGCAGAGTAGAAAGCTCCAGTGAGGAACAGTGTCTGTCATATTATAACTACTCAATAGACATTTTACCAAGGATTTTTTAATCCTATATACAACTAACATGCAATGAGACAATTATCTGGGTATCTCCATCATCAACATAATTGCTGAAAATTTACAAATCATCATTCCATTATACTACACTAGAATAGGTATCATAGTTCTCAAATTACAGATGAGAAAGCTGAGATTCTAAATTAGTTGTTCAAGGCCACACAAGCTGGATAATGCAGGGCAAAGATCACGCTTGGGAAATCTAGCAAGAATTAAAAAAAAAAAAAAAAAAAGACCACTTCGCTTCAAGGGCACTGGGTAATACTGCCTCCCTCAGTGATATCTATTCCAAAGTAAACCTTCTCAAAGTGTCAGTACAAGAGCAGCTTTCTTACCACTTAGCCATGCACATACACAACTCATCAAAATAGGGAAATAAAGTAAAAAAAGAAAATACCACTTTATGTTATTCATGGCTCTCTTCCTTATACTCTATATTATAACAGCCTTCTGAGATTTGAGAAAATCAAAACAATTCATAGGAAAAATAAAGAACTGGATTTAGGTACTTAAGAGATACAGCAATGTCACAGTAACTCACGTTAATATAAGGTGTAACAAATTACTTCAGAGTTCAATTAAAAAGTGAGTATAGGGCTTCCCTGGTGGCACAGCGGTTGAGAGTCCACCTGCCGATGCAGGGGACACAGGTTCGTGCCCCGGTCCGGGAAGATCCTACATGCCGCTGAGCGGCTGGGCCCGTGAGCCATGGCCGCTGAGCCTGCATGTCCGGAGCCTGTGCTCCACAACGGAGGCCACAACAGTGAGAGGCCCGCGTACCGCAAAAAAAAAAAAAAAAAAAAAAAAGTGAGTGTAAAAACAAAAGGGGACAAGGCAAACATTAAAATATTTTTTATTTAGGGTTTCCCTGGTAACGCAGTGGATAAGAATCTGCCTGCCAATGCAGGGGACACAGGTTCGATCCCTGGTCCGGGAAGATCCCACATGCCACGGAGCAACTAAGCCCATGCACCACAAATACTGAGCCTGCGCTCTAGAGCCCGCGAGCCACAACTACTGAAGCTCACGTGCCACAATTACTGAAGCCCGCATGCCTAGACCCGGTGCTCCGCAACAAGAGAAGCCACAGCAATGAGAAGCCCGAGCACCACAACGAAGAGTAGCCCCCGCTCGCCGCAACTAGAGAAAGCCCGCGCACAGCAATGAAGACCCTACACAAAGATTAAAAAATACTTTTTAAAATATATATATTTTTTATTTAATAGTCACACATTAAAAGTTCTACAAGTTGTTCACATTCTGTAAGACTCAATGGAGGAAAGAGGAAAGCATGCAGATAGATCACTACCTCCCATGAAGTATGTATAAGAAGACAATTCTATACCACCCTGAAGACATTAATCTCTATCCTGTGTTTCTCAACTCTGGATGCACATCTGGGTCATTTGAGAGCTTTAAAAAAATCCTGATGTCTAGGTCTCATCCAAGACCAATTAAATTAGAATTTCTGGGAGTGAGACTCAGGCATAAGTATTTTTTAAAGCTCCCTTGGTGATTCCAATGAATAGCCAAGGCTGAAAACCACTACTATAAGTGTGTGTATGTGTGTGTCTGTGTGTGTGTATAAAATATATATGCATATATATGGAAATTGCCATATAACTGGTTAATGTCCCAAGAAAATTAATGAGTTGGGCCTAGGTTTAAATTTTTCATGCCAGAGATAATCATTTATTTCATTAAAATACAGTTTATATCTCACTTAAAACCACTGGTAGACATGCATAAATGCAAAGGACTTTGCTTTCCACAAAAAGGATCCAGACCTAGCCAATTAATATTAACAATAATTATTAATTAATATTACTTAGACTCATAAATACTATCTTTCATTCAAGAATATGCTAATTATTCTAGTACTCACTCTTTAAAAATGAGCAACAGGCTAAATGGTGCAGTCTACGACCAAAGCACCAGAGCAGTAGGTGTAGGTTGGCCAAGGGATCTCTAGATCTCCTTAAAACCCAAGGGAATCTGGGACTGTCTAGAAAAAAGAATGTGGACCACAACAAACCTGGTCCATTAGAAGGGGAATTGAATGACACAGAAGAAAGTTAAGGGAGGGGAGGGGAGAGAAAGCTGGAGGAATGACCTTGAATAGGTGAGAAGGGCTGCGATTTAGCACAGAAATACAGGGGTTGGCCTCTACAGGTTGTTCATCCGTAACTCAGAGGGAAGGCAGAGTTGGGATTTGGGTTGGGATTTTGCTAAGCATGTACTAACCAAGGGGGGAAGAGAGTTGAGGGTACATACAAAGCATATGGAATTTAAGCTAGATAGAGAAACATGTGAGGACTGAGGGAAGTAAGAAACAGTAAAAAGGTGGTGGAATCAACGGATTTGTGGAGTGGAAGGACTACTAAAGGGATGAAGTAGGTGTCAGAGACGAATGAATGCTTGAGATTATTATTACAGAGGGTCTTGCAGTTATTGGTAATGAAAAAATCAAGAATGTGATCACAGGAATGAGTGTCTGAAGCAGAGTGGAAGACAACATAACTGGAGACATGCAAGAAACTGAAACCTCAGCATGCTGGAGCAACCATCATTTAGACAATGATATCATCAAAAACTAAAACAGGATGAGTACTGTAGAGAGTGAAAGTGAGCCGTGAGAAATGTGATGGAATCACCCAGAGGTCAGCAAATGACTACTGTGATGTTACATTGGGGGTTAGTCTATTAACATGAAATTCAAACCTGGGGGTCTATCTCAAGGAAGAATACCTGGAATTGGCCATGAGAAGCATGGAGGACGCATACTAGAGGAACCATGAACTGTAGAAGAATAAAATATTTCTTACCCTAAATAAGCTCATTCTCATACAATAATAATGACCAACAAATATCATGGTACCACAGCACAGTAACGACTACAACTAAGAAAGTCGGAACCTGCTGGAGGCCCAGCGGAAGGAGCAGAGAAGTTTCTCAAAGGTTTGAAAGATGTGAGATGTGTGTTCAAACCTGACAGATGTGAAAAAACATGAGACGTTATAAGAAATGAAAACAGTTCAACATGATTAAGGGCAGAAAGAATGAGTAAGAAATAGATATGATTAACGGGAATGGAAGAGGATCAGGATATAAGACTAGACAGGTAGACCAAGGCCACTACCTTTTTCTCTGAACAAAAAATATTATGAACAAATTAAAGTGCTGCCCAGAAATCCTTCATAAAAGCCTCTAATATGGAATAAAATTGATGGATTTCAGTTTCATCTTATTTTCCTTACTTTGAAGGAGATGCTAGAAAACAAATAATCCTGTGCTTTATGAAGATTAACCAACTTTTTAGAGAATCAATTGCTTCCACACTGTATACAAAAATTTATAATCATTATCATAATCTCCAATATCCAAGATTAAAAATGTGCCAAGGAAATTTGTGCACAACTGAGTTTTTAAAAACAGATTAGTAGAGCTCAAACATAAACGCATCAGTCATAGATTTCTTTGCAACATGTATACGTAAAAACATATATGTATGAGGCTATATAAAAATATAAATCAATTTTCCATTTAAAAGAATATTATAACTGAATACATAGATAACAACAAAACTGGTATACACAAATTTTATAAATGGTAAATCTCAGAATTAAAAATCATATTGGAAAAGACATCTCACTAAGTAACTGTTGTTATATTTTACTCTGTATCCGTTTTTCTGTTAGCAGTTACTATCTAATGGAAAAAGCACAGTACTTGGGAGCCACAGAATACATGTTCAAGAGCTGGCACTGGCACTCATGAACTATAAAGCAAGTTACTTAACTTTTCCGTGCCTGAGTTTCTTAAAAGGAAATCAAAAATCCGTATCTCATGTGGTTTCATTAAGGTTTTTATGAAGTACTGTCTCTGAAAGAGCTCTGTAAAGCATAATGAGCTATAAAATTGTTTAGTTACAGACTGCAAAATATTTTAAATAGAGAACTAAGAGCCTTTACTCCATCCACTACCCCCTCCCCCCGAAAAAAGCACAATTAAAACCTGAGATGATAAATCTGATAGACTTTGATAAGCATGTCTCACCACCTCTCTTCAAAACCTTACCTTCGAATGAGCAGGCCCTCTTTCTTTCAGAAGTTTATACTGGGGTTGGACTCTATTGAAACGGGCTAACTCATTTACCAGACACATTGGAGTTTTCTCTTTGGGGTTTGCCATTTTATCTTGGAGAGAAGCTGTAAATAAAAAGGCTGTAAAGTTTTTGTGAAGAATGACTTTACAAAATGGAAGAAAAACTAGTTTTGAATTTTTTTGATTGAAATCAGATTGTATATTTGGATTAAATTATTTTCATGAATTTTATACAAAAATTTCAAATCACCTAAAGTCTTCCATTACATGCAACAGAAATATGTATCACATTTTAAACAATAAATTAAAGTAACTTTTTTTCCTAAGTACCTAAATTGCTCTCTATACATATATATGATAACAGCATGCTTAAAGATTTAAAACAATATAAGATTATAATAATTTTTTATTGATCCTGTAACTTTCCTTTCCTCTCAAGAAATTTTAGCATAAACACATAATTCTTATTCTTATTGCTATAAAACTAAATTTTATCTGCTTTTTCATCATTTGATCTTTCTTTTTTTCCTTCTCATTCTGAAGCAACATATTAATTGAAAAAGCTCTAGACTCGGGAATCAAGTCCTAAGTTTAATTACTAGCTCTCCCAACTACTGTTTTTTAGTAACTTTTCTTTTTGTTTTTTTAATGAAACTTTGAAAAGAAGTAGAAAGAATTTAACAAATAACCATGCCCTTATCACCCAGAACTGAAATTAACACTTTCTATGTTTGCTTTGTCTTACTTTAAAAAAAAAAAAAGAAAAAACAGTATTACATTCCAGTTAAGTTCCCTTTACCTTTTCCAGAAACTACAGCTGTGAGAATTTAAAATATATCCCTCCAGGATATTCTAAAATACATTTATATGAATGAATGCATATCCATGAAAAAATACACAGTATTGATATATGTAGTTTTAGAGTTCACATAAATAGTAATATAATAAACATAACATTTTCACAATTTTCTTCACTCTTCATTATGTTTTGGAGAGTTAACTTACATAGATCCAGTGCATTACTTTTAACTGCTGTATAATTTCCATCACAATATTTTATCATAAATTTTTAAGTCTTCTCCCTACCGAGAGCAGACATTTAGGTTGTTTCCAATTCTTCACTCTTACAAATTAAAACACGCTAGCAAACAGCACTCAGAAGGACTGTACCAAATTATCTTCCCCTGGCAGCATGAGAATTACTATTTCCCTTCAACCTTGAAAACATGCAGTATAGTAAGATATTTTTATCTCTGACAATCTGATGTTTGACAAAACTTTGTTTCTGATTATTTGGATTTCCTCTTCTGGGAACTGCTTCTGTCCTTTTTTCTATTGATTATTTTATGCATAATGTCAATCTTTTATGGTCTGGGCCTTTTCTGCCTCAAGAAATCCTTCCCTAACCTGAAATGTCTTAATAATTTTTACTTAAATTTACTAAGCCTACTATTCTTTATCTATAAAATAAGGGTAATAATCTATCCTACTTAACTAACTCACAGATTGTTATAAGGTTAAGATTTTTAAATGCATGGTACTTTAAATTCTACCACAATTATTATTACAGCTTCAGAATTATTTTCCTAACACTACAGTATTTTATCCTATATTTTTCCTTCATCTCATTTACAGACATATTTAACTGCTTTTTAGTTTTTCTTTCATCTCCCATTAATCAATATTAAAAAACACTTTAAAACCCAAGCATAAAACATGCAAATGGATTACCTCCTGCTCAATTAAACTGTAGTCACAATATATAGGAAATACATTAAATAAATGGAAATAGCTAATTTTAGGAACTTCATCTATAAACTTTCTATGGCAAGGTTTAATGTAGAAAATAGTATTCTTTTTAATACTTTTAATTAATTTTTTAATACCCTCTACAGGACTAATAATTTGGTACAATAACTTGATCACAATCATTATGATTAAGAAATTATTTTATAACAATACTACACAAATACCTAATAAGGCATAAGTGTAAAAAAAAAAATCTAAGCAATCAGCTGTAGGACCAATACAGCTGACAGCTAATTCTACAATTAAACCATTCTAAGTGGCTTACAAACCAGAAATAAATAAACAAACCTAGTAATTATTACTTTTTGGAACAGCACAAAAAAGGCAAAGAATATTAGTCAAGAGAGGTTGAAGAAATCTGCATTTTACTTATTCCATTGTATATCATTCAAATAAACATTTTATAAACTGTACCAGAAAGTCAGTCATTACATAAAATACAAGGTGACCTGGTACTATAATCAATTTTGGTCCTTGCATACCATGGCATTAAATACTCAAGTACAGTAGACAACACAGATACCTGAAATCAAAAAGCGAAAGAAGAATGAAAATGAGAAAATACTGAAGGCTAGTAAAAATGAGTCAATTTTGCATAACACTAAAATACCATTTATACTGCTACTATAACAATTTTCATAGCTTAGTAATGCTGCATATTCATCTATTATGATGGAAAAAATATTAGGAGCATAGCAAGAATAATGTGACAAATTTACAGTATAAAAATTAATAGCCTAGGATTTAAATATGTTTAAATGTGATTAAAATGATAAGTTTACAGCTCTGTAAACTTGGTAAGAAAATCTGATCTAAGTTCTTTAAAGGAAATTGCTAATAACATGGTATGAAACTTATATTCCATTAATTCTAACTTACTGCTTCATAAAAATAACATGAATCCAATAATGAACTCATGGAATCCATTAATGAAATCCCACAATGGATTTAATGTGTGATTTAAGTTTTGGTGTGAAAGGTGTGCAAAATACATGTAAGATCTCACTTTGATAAAACTTTATAACTAAAACCCAAACATTTAAAGTTGGTAAATTTAAGAATAATTAGTTCTAGTTCGTATGTTTTATTTTACAAAATGATTAAAATTTTATTTTCCATAGTTGTTCCTCAATCCAATCTGAAATCTTATTAACTACTTGACAGAGATCAATGGTAGAGCAGTAATATCAAAATTAAACCAAAATTTTGACAAAATATCTACAAAATTATAAAACAAATTGGTCTATAAAAATTGGGATCTATCAACTTAATTTATATATTACTTTTTAGAAAAGTCAACAAGCACAAAAAGTGAGAAATATGTACACTGTTGCATAAGTATACATTTTCAAGAGACTTAAGAATGTGCTCAATGAAGCTATTTTGAAACAGACTTCAAGTCAATTTGGTGGCTGGAATAGTAGATACCCACTTAGAAGTAAATAAAATTAATGATAATGAATTTCACAATTCTAAAACTTTCCTTTTGAGAGAACAAATGCCATCTATTTAAGAGCCTGATTTGGATATCTCTGCCACTGATTGATATCTACGTAACCTTGAGAAAGTACTTAAATCTCACTTTCCTGGACAGTAAAACAGAAATAATAGTTGTTTTTATATTAGTGGATTATGGTATTGGTTGAATGAAATGATGTAAGATACAATAAGAATGCATTATTATTTTGCTTATAAGTAATCTGTTAAAGCACACTATCATCAAATATGCATAGTGATATGATTTTATAAACTTTTTTCATGGCTTCCTAAGCTAAAATATTCTGAGTTAAAATGTTCGTTAGGATAAGTTGATTTTATTCATACAAATATACTTCTTTAATATTCTAGAAAAAGCATGTATTTGTTATTATTTTTTCCACTGACTTACTATAACATACTAAGTTTGTTTCCACTGAAAAATCCCCAAGTGTGATATAAATTACATTTAAAATTTCTCATATTTTTGTTAGGGAATATTCTACCTTTATTGATATAAAATTTGTTTACATGTAACTCTCCATAACTTTGATAAGTAACATTGGTAAAATAGCTATTCATAATAACAGGATCTGCACACTCAGCAAAACAGAGACATAACTCTTTTGAGATAGACTGTTTTTATATCTTTATAAAATGTCCGGGACTCTGTGGGACTTGAATCTTCAAAATATACCAAGATAATACAGTTCACAGTTTTCAATTAACAGGCAAAAGCCCTGTTCCAAAGGAGCTCAGAGTCTGGTAGAAAAACAGACACATACAAGAAACAAATACACTAAACTACAACATGAAAAGTTCTATAATAAGGCTGTTAGAAGGGACTCCTTAGGTGAACGGGGTGTTGAAAGGTAGGTTTCAAGAGGTGCTGATTAGATTAGTTAAGGAAAGTAGGCATTCACCAAGTTAGCAAGAAAGGAAGAGAGAAAGACAGTCCAGGCTTTTCCAGAGCACACATGCAGGAGAAAGCACAATAAACACATCACATTCTGGCAAATGCAAGTAGATCATTAGCAGACTATAAATGCAGAATAGGATATAGCAGAAAAAACTGTGTGACCAGAATCCACCAAAATACCAAGTTTCCTAAGCCAGAACTTGGAGTAGCAACATTTTTAAGGTAGTTAAATCACGGCCAGAGCTGTTGCTAGTAAATCATAGTCTACCTCACCTGCCAAGGCAAGTCTCTCCACAGAAGAATCCGTTTCCATCCCTGGTCCCAGAAAATGACTTGGACACAGTTTCTATGTCTCTTTGCTGGCTCCCCTTTCCCTATTCCCTGCTATTGGAAGGGACTCTTCCTAATTCCCAAGTAAAATAAAAAGAAAGAAAACACAGTCAAAAAGCAAGGAATTTACCTTCCACAGGTTCTTGCCTTCTAGCAGAAATATAACTGTCTGTCCATAACTGTAACTAAAACAAACCTTATAACTTCAAATTAGACCATAACCTAAGGTGGTCCAAGCAAAATCACCACCCAAGGATCAAACTGCTCTATTATAATTGTCTGTTAATTGTCTGTCCTATCTCATATAGATACAAAAAATAAATTCCAAAAGTATTAAAATGCAGAATATAAAAATATGACAAAAGCACAAGAAAACTTGGCTAAATATTTGTCATAATCCTGTAACATAGAAGGCTTTGCTAAATACGAAACCTAAAAGACATAATGGGATAAACTGACAGATTTAACAACACAAAAAATGTAAAACTCTATAGAGCAGAACACACCATGAATGACACTAAAAAACAGTCAACAAACTAGGGAAGAAATATTTGTAACATGTGAAGAAAAACTGAAGAGGATAAAAATAAAATCCATAAAATATGAAGATGACATAAATCAATTTTTTAAAAAAATCCAAAAGAAAAAAATGCACAATCAATTCATATAATATATTGAGTAAACACATCTGTTCAAAAAGCTAGTGTTGGGCTTCCCTGGTGGCGCAGTGGTTGCGCGTCCGCCTGCCGATGCAGGGGAACCTGCGCGTCCGGAGCCTGTGCTCCGCAACGGGAGAGGCCACAGCAGAGGGAGGCCCGCATACCACAAAAAAAAAAAAAAAAAAAAGCTAGTGTTTAAAGAAATAAAAATTTGAATTCCAATGAGATATAATTTACCCCATTAGACTGATAAAATGAAAAAAAAATCATATAAGTACTGACAAGGATGTGTGAAAATGGGTGCAAATTCTATTGATACAAACATAAATAAGTACAAATTTTTTGGCGGGCAATCTGGGAATATTGATTGAAGTTTTTCAATTGCATCTATCTTTAAAACAGAAATTGTACGTCTAGGTAATTCATACTGCAGGAAGACTCGCATAAGATACACAATGACAACCTACATAGCAAGACTGTAATTGCAAGAGCTATAAACAACCTAAATATTTATCCATCAATAATTGACTGGCTACCTAAGCTACGATGGACTATGCAGCTTTGAAAAAAGAATGATGTAGTGACACAGGAAAACATTACAAAATGTTGAATGAGAAAAGCTGTAACAGCTCATTGTCTAACCTTATTTTTATTTTCTTTAAATCAAACACGTGCATGTATTAAAGAAGCGGGAATGGCAGCAGGGGGGTGCTCACTTTCTGCTTTGAAGTACTGTGTTGTTTTACCTTTTTGTTTTTACTTTTTTTGAATATGCATAACTTTTATACCTAAAAAATTATTCTACAAAGCCATACCAAATGTTGGAAACAGATTACAGTGTTAAGTCTTAGACTCTTAATTACTGTTGTCCTTTCTAAAGTATGTACCAAGGTTCTGACAGAAAGAAGATGCCCAAAGACCTGATTCAAAGCAGACCATAGTGTCAAGCCTACAATCTCTGACTTTTCCAAGTGAAGCCACCTTGGGATTTAAACACTGCTAAAACATAGTATGGCCTTACCAACATTCGGTACGGTCAGTCTCCTTAACTCTAGCCATTCTAATAGGTGTGTAATGGTCAGTCTCCTTAACTCTAGCCATTCTAATAGGCGTGTAATGGTATCTCACTGTGGTTTTAATTAGCATTTCCCTCAAAACTAATAATGTTGAGCATCTTTTCATTTGTTTATATGTTATCTACATATATATATATATATATATATGAAGCACAGTGTCTATCTAAATATTTTTAATTAGGTCATTTCTTTTTCTTATTGTTTTATCTGAAGAGTTCTTTGTATATTCTAAATAAAAGTCATTAATCAGGAATATGCTTGGCAAAAATTTTTTCCCAGTATGTGGCATCCCTTTTCATTCTCTTACCAGAGTCTTTCAAAGAGCAGACTTTAATTTTAATAATGTCTAATGTATCAATTTGTTCAGTTATAGACTGTGCTTTTGGTGTTGTATCTAAGAAATCATTACCTACCTGAGGTCTCAAAGATTCTGTCCTGTGTTTTCTTCTAGAAGCTTTAGGTTGCAAAGTTAGGTCTCTGAACCATTTTGAATTAATTTTTCTACATGGTGCAAGGTATGGATTAAATTTCATTTTTTGTATATTGATATCCAATGTTCAAGCACTATTAGTGGAAAAGGCTATATTTTTCCCACTGTATTGCTTTTGTGGTTTAGTCAAAAATCAGTTATCTATAAGTAAGTATGTTTATTTCTGGACTACCTACTGTTTCATTGATCTGTCTGTCCATTTTTATGCAAATGCCATTTTTACCATAGCTTTATAAAAATTCTTGAAGTTAGGTAGTGTTAGCTCCCCAATACTGTTCTTTTTCAAAGTCGTTTTAGATATTCTAAGTTCTTGCAATTCCATGTGAAATTATTTTAGGCAAAAATGCCTTCAAGGATTAGAGTAGAATTCCCCTGAATTTACAGATTAATGTGGTGAAATTTTAACAAAGTTGAGCCTTCCAACCTGTGTACATGACATATAGTCAATTCTCATTACTGAGATGATGATATCTCAATGATAGCTATGTTTTTTAATGTTCCCGCAAACAGTAAACTATCCAATATTGAATCACTGCTTCTGAAGAAATAAAAGGTTAGGTTCCTGTAAGCCCCTGGTCATAACATTTTTGTTAGTCAATTAATAAATAACCCTGCTTTATGTGTGTTTCTGGCTAAAATCCCTTACTTAATATATATTTTTGTTAGTCAATTAATAAATAACCCTGCTTTATGTGTGTTTCTGGCTAAAATCCCTTACTTTATACTGTTGAATCACTAATATTGAACTCACAACTAACAGTAACTCCTGCCTGAATGAAGTTTATCTAAATATATACATCTTACCCCTAAGGCCTATCACAGCCTTGCTGTGCTTAGGCACACTACAAAGCACTTCAGCACTATGCTTGGGGGCCATTTTAAACAGCCAAATCACCAACAAAAAGCAGAAAAATGTGAAAAATGTGGCACTAAATAAACCGAGAAAAGGACAAAGGACGCTTGCTTATAGCAGGAGAACTGAAACAAGAAAGCAGAGTGTCACCTTATTCAGCCTCAGTTCAGATTGCGCACAAAGGGCAACTCGAATTTTTCACCACTCTGCAGGTGTCAGCAAATGATCACAAAAGCGTTGCAAGTATTATTTGGGGGTTACATATAAATTTTAGCGAATAGACCAATTCACAAATACAGAATACATGAATAATGAGGATCAAATGGATCTCTCAATTTACTTAGGTATCCTTTCATTTCAGCAGTATTTTATATTACTGAACATTTTCTTTTAACTTACTTTGTTGTATTTATCCATATATGTATTTCATATTTTTGATACTGTTGTAAATGGTTTTTTTTTTCAGATTGTTCCTTGCTAAGGTATAGAAATACAACCAATTTTTGCATATTGATCTTGTATCCTTCAATCTTACTATACTTATTCATTAGGTCTAGTAGAAGTCTATCAAATTTTCTACATAGAAAATCAGGTAATCTGTGAATTAGGACAGTTTTATTCCTTTCTTTGCAATGTGAATACCATTTATTTCCTTTTCTTGCCCTACTGCACTAGCTACAACCTCCAGGACAATGCTGAATAGGTCTGGTGAAAGTAGACATCTCTAACTTGTTTCTAATTTTAGAAAAAAAGTGTTCAATCTTTCCACCAATAAGTACAATATCAGCAAACAAAGTTTGTCATGGATGCCCATTTTCATACTGAGGAAGTTCATTTCTATTCCTGGTTTACTGAAGGCTTTTTTTTAAACCAGGAATGGTTACTGGATTAGTCAAATGATTTTTCTGCATCTATTGAAATGACTGTGTGCTTTTTACTGTTTACTTTGTTAATGTGGGGAATTATATATATTATTTGATTTTTTTGAATGTTAAACCAACCTTACATTCCTGGGATAAACCCCATGTGGTCATGATATAATATCCTTTTAATATTTTGTTGAATTTGATTTGCTAAAATTCTGTTTAGATTTTTTACATCTATGTTTGTGAGTAGTGTTGTTCTGTAGTTTCCTTGGAATGTCTTTGTCTGGTTCTGGTACCCCAGTAATGCTGACATCAAAATCTTTGGAAAACATTCCCTCTGCTTCAAATATTTTTGAAAAGTTTGTGTAGAATCGATATTATCTCTTCCTATAGTATTTAGTACAATTCACCAGTGAAACTATCTGAACCTGGAGTTTTCTTTGTGAGAACATTTTTTAAGTACAAATTTCAGTATCTTTAATACATATAGGGTTATTCAGATTATCTCTTATGTTCTTCTGCTTCCTTTGGGATCTGTTATTTTCTACATTATTAAGGTGGAAATTAAAGTCATTTATTTGAGACCTTTCTTCCTTTGTAGTATAGATATTCAGAGCTACAGATTTCCCACTAAGTACTGTTTTAGCAGCATCTTCTAATACATTGTGTTTCTGTTCTTACCCAATTTAAAATACTTTATAATTTCCCTTTTGATCTCTTCTTTTAATCACGAATTACTTATAAGCATACTATTTAATTTCCAAATATTGGGGATTTTCCAAGGATCTTTCTATTAATGATTTCTAATTTAACTGCACTGTGATCCGAGAAGATTCTTTGTATGAGTTGAATCCTTTTGAATTTACTGAGACTTGTTTTATGGCCCAGAATATATCTGTCTTGGTAAATGTTCTGTGTGAACTTGTGAACAAATGTGTATTCTGCTCTTCTTGAGTAAAGTGGACTGTAAATGCAGCCAGGTCAAGTTGACAGAGTTACTCAAGTTAACTACATATTTGTAATTTTTCTGTCCATTTGTTATATCAATTATTGACAGGGGTTACTGAAATCTATGACTATAATTGTGAATGTTTCCTTGAATTTCCATTAGTTTTTGCTTCATTTGTTTTGAGCTTAGGTACATAAATATTTAGCATTGGTATGTCCTCTTAATTAACTGATCTCTTTATTGTTATGAAATGATCTTATTTTTACCAGGTAATAAATATTCCTTGCTCTCAAATCTACTTTGATATTAATAAGTTTTATTAAAGAAACTCCAAGTTTCTTTCAACTAAGTTAGCATGTTATGTCTTTTTCATTATTTTATTTTTAACCTATTTGTGTTTATAGTTACTATTTCTTACAGGCAAATATATGGTTGGGTCTTGCTTTTTAATCCAATTTCAGCCTTTAAATTGGGACGTTTAGACTATTTACTTTTTAAAAAATATCAAACGCTACTCAAATTTATGTGTCATATTTGTACATCTTCTCTGTATCATTCCAGTTTTAATATAAGTGCTGCTGAAGCAACACTAGACTATCTACATTTAATGTGATTATACATATCATTAGGTTGGAGCCTATCATCCTGCTGTTTATTTTATATTTTTCCCATCTGGTCTTTGTTCCCTTGATCTTTTCATGATTTCTGCCGAATTATTTTGTATGTTCAATTCTATCTACTTTTTTTGGCTTATTAGTTATAACTTTCTGTTTTGCTCTTTTACTGGCTGCTTTAGAGTTTATTATATATACCTTTAGCTTATCATAGTCTACCTTTATATTATACCACCTAATCAAGGGCATCAGAATCTTTAATAACATCCTTCCCTTTCTCCCTCAACCTTCAAGCTACTGTTATTATGCATTGTACTTTTATGTAAAAGCCACACAATACCTTAAATTTTTGCTTTAAACAATAAATTACCTTTTAGAAAGATTAAACTAATAAAAAAAACATACATTTACCCAAGTAATTACCATTTCTGCTTTTTTGCATCTTTTTCATTTTCCTGCTCCCCCTGTTGTGACCTCTCCCGTTGCTGAGCCTGTGCTCCGGACGCGCAGGCCCAGCGGCCATGGCCCACGGGCCCAGCCGCTCCACGGCATGCGGTCTCCCTCAACCTTCAAGCTACTGTTATTATGCATTGTACTTTTATGTAAAAGCCACACAATACCTTAAATTTTTGCTTTAAACAATAAATTACCTTTTAGAAAGATTAAACTAATAAAAAAAACATACATTTACCCAAGTAATTACCATTTCTGCTTTTTTGCATCTTTTTCATTTTCCTGCTCCCCCTGTTGTGACCTCTCCCGTTGCTGAGCCTGTGCTCCGGACGCGCAGGCCCAGCGGCCATGGCCCACGGGCCCAGCCGCTCCGCGGCATGCGGAATCCTCCCGGACCGGGGCGCGAACCCGGTTCCCCTGCATCGGCAGGCGGACGCGCAACCACTGCGCCACCAGGGAAGCCCTTGAAGGACATTCTTTATAATTTTTCTTGTAGTGGGGGAGTGCTGAGTAAGGAATTTGCATAGACATTTCTCCAATAATGATATACAAACAGCTGACAAGCATATGAAAAAATATTAAAATCACTAGTATCAAAGAAATGCAAATGAAAACCGTAAGATACCACTTCATACCTATTAAGATGGCCATTACCAAAAAAAGAAAGGAAGGGAGGGAGGAAAAAAATAAGTATTAGTGAGGATGTGGGGAACTTGGAATCCTTGTTCATTATTAGTGGGAATGTGAAATCGTGTAGCCACTATGGAAAACAGTAATTAAACATAGAATTACCATAGGATCCAGCAATTTCACTCCTGGAAAAACAGACCCAGAATAACAGAAAGCAAGGACTTGAACAGATATATGCACTCCTATGTTCACTGCAGCATTATTCACAACAGCCAAAAGGTGGAAGCACCCCAAATGTCTACCAATGGATGAGTGAATAAACAAAATGTGGTATATATATAAAATGGAATATCATTCTGCCTTAAAAAGGATGTGACACGTGCTAAAACATGAATGAACTTCAAAGACATTATGCTAAGTAAAATAAGCCAGTCACAAAAGGACTTGTACAATTCCACTTATACAAGATATCGAGAGTAGTCAAACTCATAAAGACAGAAAGTAGAATGGTGGTTGACAGGCGCTGGTGGTATGGAGAATGGGGAGTCAGTGTTTTAATGGGTACAGAGTTTCAGTTTGGGAATATCAAGAAGTTCTGCAGATGGGTGTTGGTGACGGTGATGGTTATACAACACTGTTCAGCTACTTAGTGCCACCATACACTTACAAATGGTTAAAATGGGGGGACTTCTCTGGTGGCACAGTGCTTGGGAATCCGCCTGCCAACGCAGAGGACACGCGTTCCAGCCCTGGTCTGGGAAAATCTCACATGCCGCGGAGCAAGTAAGCCCATGCGCCACAACTACTGAGCCTGAGCTCTAGAGCCTGCATGCCACAACTACTGAAGCCTGTGTGCCTAGAGCCCGTGCTCTGCAACGAGAAGCCACCGCAATGAAAAGCCCACACACCGCAATGAAGAGTAGCCCCCGCTCGCCACAAATAGAGAGAAAGCCTGCGTGAAGCAACGAAGACCCGCAGCCAAAACAAATTAATTTTTAAAAAGATGGTTAAAATGGTAAATTTTATGTTATATATATTACCACAATTTAAAAATAAAACAAAAAAAGTCACTTCTTTTTTGTTTCCTCTGAAATTTTTTTTTTATTGAAATATAGTTGATTTACAATGTTGTGTTAGTTTCAGGTGCACAGCAAAGTGATTTAGTTATATATCTATATTTTTTCAGATTCTTTTCCATTATAGGTTATTACAAGATATAGAATATAGTTCCTTGTGCTAGACAGTGGGTCCTTGTTGTTTATTTTATATATAGTAGTGTGTATCTGTTAATCCCAAACTCCTAATATATCCCTCCCCTGCCTTTCCCCTTTGCTAACCATAAATTTGTTTTCTATGTCTGTGAGTCTAGCTCTGTTTTGTAAATAAGTTCCTTTGTATGACAAGTTACTTCTTTTCGGAAAGCATTTTCAGTGGGAACAGAATCCAAAGTTGACAAGTATTTTATAGTCTTTTAAAAATGTCACTCCACTCTTTTCTGGCTTGCAGTGTCCAACAAAAACTCTGTCATTCTTGTCTCTATTTCTCTGTTCATGTCTTTTTTTCCTCTGACTGCTTTTAAGATTTCCTTTCACTATCACTGATTTTCAGCCATTTGATTATGATGTGCCTTAGTGTGGGTTCTTAATTGTTTCTTTCAAATCAGATTCATTGAGCTTTACAGATCTATGGAGTTTATAGTTTTTTGTTTTTTGGGGTTTTTTTTAGTTCACTAAACACAGAAAATATTCAATCATTATTTGTTCTAATATTTTCCTGTTCCCCCTCCCTTCTCCTGAGAATCTAATTAATTTATCTTAGACTATATATTATCCAACAGCTCATAGATGCTCTGTTCATTTTTTTCAGTCTTTTCACTCTGTGCTTCATTTTGGATAGTTGTTATTCCTACGTATTCAAGCTCACTTATCTTTTCTTCTACAGTGTCTTATCTGCTATTAACTCCATCAAGTATTTTCTTCTTTCAGATACTACATTCTTCATTTCTAGAATTTCCATTTAAGCATATTTTTGTATCTTTTATTTCTATTCTCTTCATTTTCCTATTTTCTTCTCCCTTCCTGAACATTGACAGCATATTAGTAGCAACTCTTCTGACAGCTTTGTCTGCTAAATCAATCATCATTGTCATTTCTGGGTCTATTTCTATTGATTGATTTTTTTTACCCTAGTTATGGGTCATATTTTCATGCTTCTTTGCAAGCATTTTAATTTTCTAATTGAAAGGAAATGACATAACATCAAATTAACCATTTCAAAGTGAAGACATCAGTAGCATTTAGTGCAGTCACAATGTTGTGCAACCACCTCTACCTAGTTCCAAAACATTTTATCACACCAAAATAAACTCGGTACCCATTAGGCAGTTACTCCCCTTTTCTCCTTACCCCCAGGACCTGACAACAACCAACCTGTGCTCTGTCTCTATAGATTTACTTATTCTAGATATTTCATATAAATGGAATCAGACAATATGTGACCCTGGTGTCTGACTTCTTTCACTTAAGCAAAATGTTTTTGAGCTTCACCACATTGTACTAAGTATCAGTACATCATCTCTTCTTACAGCTAAATAATATTCTATGGTGTGTATATACCACAATTTGTTTACCCAGTCATCTATCCATTTGGGCTGCACTGTTTTGATTACTGTAGTTTTACAGTATGATTTGAAATGGGGGTGGTATGAACCCTCCAACTGTGTTCTCTTTCAAGACTGTTTTGGCTATTTAGGCCCACTGAAATTCCATAAGAAGTTGAAGACCAGCTTTTCAAGTTCTGCAAAAAAGGTCACTGGAATTTTGATAGACATCATACTGAATATGTACACTGTTTTGCATAGTATTGCCATCTTAATGTTAAGTCTTCAAATCCATAAACACAAAATATCTTTTCATTTATTTAGGTCTTCTTTAATATATTTCAACAGTGTTATATAGTTTTCAGAATACAGGTCTTTGAATTCCTGTATGCTTTTAGATGCTAGTATGAATGGAACTATTTTCTTAATTTCCTTTTTGGATTCTATACTGCTGGTATAAAGAAACACAATGGTATTTTTTGTGATCTTGTACTTACAACTTTTCTGAATTCATTTGTTAGCTCTATTTGGTTTTTTGTAGATTCTTTGGGATTTTCTACATATCAATACATGGTAACATGTCAGCTACAAATAAAAATATTTTACTTCTTCCTTCCCAATTTGGATGTCTTTTATTCCTTTTTCTTGTCTAAATGCTCTGGCTATAACTTCCAGTACAATGTTGAATAGCAGTGGTAAGGATAGGCATCCTTGCCTTGTCCCTGAACATAAGGAGAAAGTTTTTTTTAGTCTTTCGCCATTGAACTGGATGTTAGCTGTGAGTTTTTCATAAATGCCTTTTATCATGCTGAAGAAGTGCCCTTCTATTCCTAGTTTTTGAGTGTTTCTATTATGAACAGGTGTTGGATTTTGTCAAATGCTTTCTGTATCAACTGATACAGAAAGGTGATCATGTGGGGGTTTCCTTCCATTGTTCTGTTAATGCAGTGGATTACACTGATTGATTTTCCTATGCTGAACCACTCTTGCATTCCTGGAATAAATCCCACTTGGTCATGGTGTATAATCCTTTATATATATTGTTGGATTCAGTTTGTTAGTATTTTGTTGAGGGCTTTTGCATCTATATTCATAAGGAATATTGATCTGTAGTTTTTTTTTTTCATGGTGTCTTTGTTTGGCTTTGGTATCAGAGTAATACTGGCCTCATAGAATGAATTAGGAAGTATTGCCTCCTCTCCTATGTTTTGGAAGAGTTTGGTGCTAATTCTTCTTTAAATGTTTGGTAGAATTCATCAGTGAAGCCATCTGGTCCTGGACTTTTCCTTGTTTGGGAGGGATTTTTTTTTTTTTTTAATAAATTTGTTTGTTTGTTTATTTATTTATTTATTTATTTATTTACTTCTTCTTTAAATGTTTGGTAGAATTCATCAGTAAAGCCATCTGGTCCTGGACTTTTCCTTGTTTGGGAGGGATTTTTTTTTTAAATAAAATTGTTTGTTTATTTATTTATGGCTGCAATGGGTCTTCGTTGCTGCATGCGGGCTTTCTCTAAGTTGCGGCAAGTGGGGGCTACTCTTTGTTGAGGCGTGTGTGGGCGTATCATTGCAGTGGCTTCTCTTGTTGCAGAGCACAGGCTCTAGGTGCACAGGCTTCAACAGTTGTGGCTGTGGGTTCAGTAGTTGTGGCTCGTGGGCTCTTGAGCACAGGCTCAGTAGTTGTGGCATATGGGCTTAGTTGCTCTGCCGCATGTGGGATCTTCCCAGACCAGGGCTCGAATCCGTGTCCCCTGCATTGGCAGGCGGATTCTTAACCACTGTGCCACCAGGGAAGTCCCGGAATTTTTTTTTTATTATTACTGATTCAATCTGTTTACTTCTTATAGGGCTATTGATATTTTCTATTTCTTAAGTCAGTTTTGGTAATCTGTGTTTCTAGAAATTTGTCCATTTCACGTAGGTTATCCAACTTGTTGTTCACAGTACTCTCTTAAAATGCAATGGGACTTCGTTGCTGCATGCGGGCTTTCTCTAAGTTGCGGCAAGTGGGGGGCTACTCTTTGTTGAGGCGTGTGTGGGCGTATCATTGCAGTGGCTTCTCTTGTTGCAGAGCACAGGCTCTAGGTGCACAGGCTTCAACAGTTGTGGCTGTGGGTTCAGTAGTTGTGGCTCGTGGGCTCTTGAGCACAGGCTCAGTAGTTGTGGCATATGGGCTTAGTTGCTCTGCCGCATGTGGGATCTTCCCAGACCAGGGCTCGAATCCGTGTCCCCTGCATTGGCAGGCGGATTCTTAACCACTGTGCCACCAGGGAAGTCCCGGAATTTTTTTTTTATTATTACTGATTCAATCTGTTTACTTCTTATAGGGCTATTGATATTTTCTATTTCTTAAGTCAGTTTTGGTAATCTGTGTTTCTAGAAATTTGTCCATTTCACGTAGGTTATCCAACTTGTTGTTCACAGTACTCTCTTAAAATCTTTTTAATTTCTTTAAGGTCATGGTAATGTCACTACCTTCATTTCTGATTTTAGTTATATTTGTCTTTGCTCTTTTTGTCAGTCTAGCTAAAGATTTGTCAATTTAGTTGATCTTTCAAAGAACCAACTTTTAGTTTTGCTGATTCCCTATATTGTTTCCCATTCTCTATTTTGTTTATCTCCACTTTAATCTTTATCATTTTCTTTCTTTGGCTAGCTTTGGGTTTAATTTTTCTCTTTTTCTAGTTTTCTTAAGGTGAAAAGTTAGGTTATTTGTTTGAGATCATTCTTTTTAAATGTAGGTGTTTAATGCTATAAATTTCCCTCTGAGCACTGCTTTCACTGCATCCCATAAGTTATCGTATATTGTGTTTTCATTTTCACTTGTCTTTAATTATTTTCTAATTTCCCCTATGATTTCTTCTTTGACCTCTTGGTTATTTCAGAGTGTACTGTTTAAGTTCCACATATTTTTGAGGTTTTTGGTACTCTTTCTGTCACTGATTTCTAGCTTCATTCCACTGTGAACAGAGAAGATACTCTGTATGATTTCAATCTTTCAAAATGTATTGAGACTTATTTTGTGGCCTAACATATGGCCTATTCCTGGAGAATGCTTTATGTGCACTTAGTAAGAATTTGTATGTTGTTGATGCTCAACCCTTTGTATGTATCTGTTAGGTCTAATTAGCTTATAGTGTTGTTCAAGTCCTCTATTTCCTTACTGATCTTCTGTCTAGATGCTCTATCCCTTATTCAAGGTGAGGCAAGCATTGTAATTTTGAATTGGATGACAAACACTAGGAATTTTACATTGCTGGGTTCTGAATTGTGTTGTATTCCTCCATACAGTGTTGGACTTTGTTCTGGTGCACAGTTAAATTACTTGGGATAACCTGGAGTCTTCTGAAGACTCTTTCCAATGCCCTATGTATTACAAGGTATTTACACTCTAGATAATGGAGACACAAACTATTCCCAGTTTTGTGTGAGCTCCAGAAACTGTTTTCTTACTGCTTTCCAGTAGTTCTTTGCCTGACTTTGAGTAGGTCCTGCCATGCATCTACAGATCAGAACTGAGCCAAAGACTCAAGAAGAACCCTCTGCAGCTCTCCAGAATGCATATGTGCTTGAGTGTACTCTTTAACATACATTCGCCACTCTCCCCCAAAGCTCCCCTCTCTCCAGTACTCTGACCTACAATTCTAACCACCATCTTGGCCTCCCTAAACTCTTATCTTTGTTTCCTAATCCCAACAAAATTGGACTCTGTTTTGATTCCTCCTCGCACTACAGCCTGTAAACAACTTCCAGGCTGTACTGTAAACTGGTGCAATAGAAGGGCTTACCTCATTTGTTTCTATTCTCTCAGGCATCACAGCCTGCTGCCATCTGTCATCCAATGTCTAAAAACCACTGATCACATATTTAATATGTTCTCAAGTTATTTAAGGAGAAAGAGAATATTACTGCTGCATAACACATTACCCCCAACTTAGTGGCTTAAAAAATAAGCATTTATTTTTTTCACAGAGTTTCTAAGGTTCAGCAATCAAGGAGCAGCTTGGCTGGGTGGTTCTGACTCAGAATCTCTCATGGGGTTGCAGTCAAGATGTTGATGGAGAGCAGTCTAGGTAGGGCTGGAAGCTTGACAAGGGCTGGAGGATCTGCTTTCAAGAAGGCTCAGTCAGGGCTTCCCTGGTGGCGCAGTGGTTGCGCGTCCACCTGCCGATGCAGGGGAACCGGGTTCGCGCCCTGGTCTGGGAGGATCCCACATGCCGCGGAGTGGCTGGGCCCGTGAGCCATGGCCACTGAGCCTGCACGTCCGGAGCCTGTGCTCCGCAACGTGAGAGGCCCGCATACCACAAAAAAAAAAAAAAAAAAAAAAAAAAAGAAGGCTCAGTCACACAGTTAGCTAAAGGTCTTGGTTCCTTGTTAGCTGTTGGCAGAAGGCCTCAATTTCTCAAGATGTGGGCCTCTCCAGTGGGCTATTCACAACATGGCAGCTAACTACTCTCAGAGTCAGCAATGCAGGGTGACCCTGAGGGAGAGAGAGGAGGATGGAGAAGACACAATGTCTTTTATAACCTATCCTAGAAAACGATCCATCACTTCTACCATATTCTACTGGCCACACAAACAGATGTGTGAGAGGATTACACAATGGTGTAAATACCAGGAGGCAGAGATCACTGCGGGCCATCTTGGAAGCTGGCTACAAAGAGGATAAATCTTGTTATGCCAAAATGGCAGAAAGCCAACATCCGTCTTATACATTTTAACCTCCTTGTGTTTACTACTTTTTTAATCCAGTAACTGTACACTAAATCCTATGACTTCAAGAGAGATGGGCAGATTGTAAATAGATCCTACTCCAAAGCCAGACTTGGAGAAACACTAAGAGTAAGTATCAGCAGCTTTTAAAAGCGAAAAGGATAGAGTTTCCAGTGCACATGGCAAGAAAGAGAAGGAGAGCACTTGTAGCTGACCCGGGTGTGAGACACGTCCAAGTGCTTCACTCCCCCAAACAATTACTTACTCTAATGACCAACTTAAATGTCTGCCCTCTTTTCTCATCAATCTCCAGAGCAACAATAGCAATAATACGAGTCATAGTACTATCAACAGCAGTAGCAAGAGTACTAGAACCAACACTAAGCATTTGGCCTTTGTTATCTCAATTACTCCTCACAACAAACCTGTAGGATAGTAGCATTATCCCTTAAACTCTAGGCTTTTTGTTTCTTAATGACCAAACCCTGGCTTTACACTTTACAGTACACCTTGATACAACTTTATTCTTTCTGTATAACACCTGGCTCCCTCTTGCCCTATAGAATTCTCCACTCTTCTGGCACTGAAATTGTTCTGTCCTCCCTGTTCTCCTACTCCACTTGATTCAGGCCTTAAAGCTTCCCCTTAGGGCTTCCCTGGTGGCTCAGTGATTGAGAATCTGCCAGCCAATACAGGGGACATGGGTTCAAGCCCTGGACCAGGAAGATCCCACATGCCGCGGAGCAACTAAGCCCATGCACCACACTACTGAGCCTACACTCTAGAGCCCACGAGCCACAACTACTGAAGCCTGCGCGCCTAGAGCCCGTGCTCTGCAGCAAGAGAAGCCCCCGCAACGAGAAGCCCGCGCAACAAAGGGTAGCCCCCGCTCGCCACAACTAGAGAAAGCCCACGCACAGCAATGAAGATCCAACACAGTCAAAATTAAATAAAATAAATACATTTATAAAAAAAAAAGCTTCCCCTTAGTTTCCATGTTCCTAACAGCAATTACCAAACCTCTTTAAAAGGAACCACTACTTAAACCTCTGTTAATCCCTGGCTGCTGGGCTCTCCCAAGGCTACAGCTGCCTAACATAGACTTCCCAACCCCTTAGGACACACTGACCGATCAAGTGTGCCTCACCAACTAATCCCAAAATATTTGCCCTATTTCACTCACTACTTTTTAAATAGTATTTCAAAGCACATGGGCCTTCTCAATTTATATTTGCTACAGGCTTAATGTCCAAATGAGTTTCCTTTCCCTAGGGGCTTGTAATTAATCATCAGGGAGAAAGGTCAAAATACACCAAACTCTTACTTAGTGGTACCCTAGAAACATAGGTTACCATTAGTTGTTGAATAATGAATGAAAAAAATACAAACTAATGATTATAAACTCTCAAGGGGATATAATCCAAAGAATTTTTACAAATAAAAGGTAAAGATGACAAGTGGACACATATAAGCAATTCACAAAAGACAAAACACAAAAGAACAAATATAAGCAAATCATAGAAATGCAAATTAAAATATCAATTTTTGTCACACAGATTAACGGAGACTGAAAATTTGTCAAGGAAATAAGGAAACAGGCATTCTGATAAACTTCTAATAGATATAATTTTGTATTTTGGGTATTTATGCATCAAATATCTTTAAAATCTGCATACTTCTTTGACTAGTATTTCCATTTCTAATAATTGCAAGAAAATAATGGACAAAGGAACACAGGTGTATGTAAAAAAAAAAAGTACTAACTGTGGCACTAACTATAATACAAAATCTGTCCAACAATAAGGACTTGATTAAATAAATCTTAGTACTTCCAAATTATGGATTAAGTCACTTCAGATATTATGTATTACATAATCCCAGTTTTTTAAAATAGCATATATTCACATAAAAACATACCTGCATAGAAAAAAAATCTAGAAGTATACACCCCAAAATGTTAGCAGTGATTGTTTCTGTAAAAGAATAGTGGAATTACTTGTGATTTTTTGTTTCCTTTTTACTTATCTATAGCACCTGATTTTTCTACATGAATTGTGCATGGATAAGAACACACACTCTTAAAAGGCAAAAGTAAAAATGAGGAGCACAATTTAAAGGCAGAAGTGTCATTATGGTAGCCGAACATGGAACATTCCTATGTTCCCTAATAATAATGTCAGGCAGAATTAATATCAAAAACGATATCAAGTAACTTAGTATTCAATAGCCTAGTTTTTAATTAGTTCTAGGAACACATATGGAATAATTTGCTAGTACTATTCAGGCATTTTAACAAAAGACCTCCCCAAATTTATTTATTAATCCTAAAGACAGTGTTGAAAATTATGCAGTAAAAATCTCAACTGCTTCAAGATGAGTGTCAGCTTCAATTGCCTTTTCATGCCTTTTCACATTTACCTTGAGAACCCTCTAATGGGAAAGCAGTCACTGTGAAAATAATAAAACATAAATATCACTCATATGTTTAAGAATTCAATGTGACTTTTAAGTCTGGATGAAAACAAAGTCTTCTCTATAACTTCTACTATTCCAAATTAGGTTAGCTTTTCCCCTCAGACTTGAAAAGTTTTAAAAACTTAGTCAAGAGAGGGTCCTGAAGCAAGCCAAGGAATACATATCTGTTATAAGCAAAGCATGCATATCTCCAGGCACCGTGGACAATTTCTAGCCAAAGCCCAGGGAGCTGCTGTGGCCACGCAGAACGCTGCCTAGGAGTTGTTTGCAATGCCTGGTTCAACACAACCAGTAGCACAGAGGGTTAGTAAACCCTCATTAGGACTAATCTATAAACTATAATTTTCAATGATGTTGCCTGACATAAAATGATCATTTCCATCTGTCTATAGTAGAATAACTGTACCCATATAATTAATGGCAGGTATCTGTACAGTCACTTGGGGGGAACTTCACACGTACATCACAGTTTGCATGTCACATCTCATAAAGCTCCATCAATGCATCTAACGGGACTTGACAGCAACCATGAAGGCACAGGAAGCACTAAGCACAGTATGATTCCTCGCCCATGTTAGTAACGTCACTGATGAAAGCAATATTTGTGGCATAAGAAAATTGTCTAGTTCAAGGAGAAAATCAAAGAACGACTGTGCATAAGGGAGAGATTTTACATTAATGGCATTTGTGTAAAGCAGCATAATATAATACCAAAACGGACAACACAATTATGTGGTTACTGCTGACAAGGATGGAGATCTCCTTGCTTTAAGTGACAACCCTAGCACCATTCATCCACTTGTTCAGCAAATACATGAAAATCATATACAACAAGAACTATTCTAGGACCTGGGGATATAGGAGTAAACAAGCAAAGTCACTCCCTTCATGGAGCACAACATCTAACAAGGAAGACAGACGTTAAATAATATTACATATTTTAATACAACTTTGAATGTCAGGATGTCATTAAATAGAAGGGCGGGGCAGATTTGCTATGAGGCAAATCCTAGGCCTGGGAGTCAAGTGAACCAAGCACGGGGTGGGTGAGAAGAGGTCAAGCTGGAATGACCTGGCTCAACCTCGGACCTGAAAGAGTCTAGTTTGACTGAAGCATTTAGATTGTTTCCTGGGCACACGTTAAGTCTGAGATGCATAAAGACATCCAAGTTAAGAGATCAAGTTGGTAACTGCTACCTAAGTCTGGAGCTCAGAAAAGAAGTCTAGACCAGGTATAAACTGAGAAGTCATTTGCTAAGAGATGGTGTGTGATACACAGGAACTGGAGATTTCTTAGGCCAGGTGAGCTGGATGGGGCGGGGGCTGGGAGGGGTCATGTATTACTTCCTCAAATCACAAAAGAATTAACTACTTCTTGCAATCAAATTACTTTCTTCTCTCTTGATTTGCGAATGTGAAATAAATCAAAGTACTTTCTAATATTATAGTTATGATACAATGCCCTTTTTGTTCAGAAAGGATAAGATTAAATGTATAAAGTTCTTGCAGAAATGTCAAGACCTAAGAAAAATATTTCTACAGTGAGTCTAAGGCATTGTATGCTATAGTTTATTTAGCAGAGCTTTCCAGCCTTTTCCAGTGCCCTAGAAAAAGACTCTTTTTAACACACTGATACAACTACTTCACAAGATGTGTCACTAGAAATGCTTTTGGTCTGCAGAACTGCCACCTACTGAAGCTAGATCACAACTGTAAGCATTCTGAACACATCAACAAGTCCTGGAGATGTGACATCAAAAAGAACAGAAAAACCTTCTGCTCTGCACACTTAAAACTTAACTTTCAGGACTATCGCTATAATCCTTACACAACCTGCCCTGCGGTCTTCCTATGACGAATATATAGCATGTAACTGCTCTATAAAGCAGTGGTCAGGTTATGGTTATAGAAAAGCTGAGTTAAAATGCTCCACGATTTATGGCCCAGGCACCATATAAGTGTGACATGCCTTAACACAAACTCACCTGATTTATTTGAAGCATGTTAAAACAATATTGACCAAACTGCTGTATCCCTCACGGCTCCAAAAACTAGAAAATGAAAATGAAGAAATAAGTTCAACTTAGTTGGTAATCACAATGATTAGCACTTTAAACACATGCCAGTGACAAAAATCAAATACAAAAAATGGAGTAGATCTAAATCAGCATAGAACTTTCTATGATGATAAACATGTTCTATATCTTTGCTGTCCAAACCGGTAGCCATTAGACACATGTGGCTACTGAGCACTTGAAATGTGGCTAGAACAACTGAGAAAGTAAATTTTAAATTTTCTTTAATGTTATTTAAAGTTAAGTAGCCACCCTGTGGCTAGTGACCACCATACCGGACAGTGCAGATCTAGGCTGCACAAAGTCCCTTCTGGTTCTAGAGTTCTACGACAATTTCAGCAAAAGTGAAGCTGTTAAAACAATGTAAAAGTTTCAGATTAATATTTAATATATACTTCCCTTGCTCCAGTAACGTTTTAAACAGCTTTGTTCCCTTCCTCTATAAGATAAATTAAGTCTAAAGAAGATGTAACACACACATATTCTCTTAGGTAGTATGGAAAAGAGCACATAGTAAGATTACCTAGTTGCATTTTTTTCCTGTTTCTGATTTTATTATCATCATTATAAAAATAGCATGCATATCAAAATTTTACATAAAATTTTCGAAAAGAAAATTATCATCCTGACACATCCGATTGTTACATTTGGATTTGTTTCCTTATGTTTCTAACCTCCTCACCATGGTTGTATTTCTTTTCATATAGCAAATGTTTTCTACACTTAATTTAAAAATAGATATCAGGAGGCTTCCCTGGTGGCGCAGTGGTTGCGCGTCCGCCTGCCGATGCAGGGGAACCCTGTGCTCCGCAACGGGAGAGGCCACAACAGAGGAAGGCCCGCATACCACACACAAAAAAAAAAAAAAAAAAAAAAAAAAATAGATATCAAAGAACGGCAGGAAAACCCAAATAAATAAATAAATTATGGGATTTTGTAATGGGAAAAGTTACATTAAAAATTATGTACAGTCCCCCCAAAATATTATCTAAAAAGCAACAACACAATTTTGACATATACCAAAAGAGCTAAATCCAATCACTTGTGTAGAAATTTTTATGCTATAAAATTTTTAATACTGAACTTTCCCTCAAAAGCAAAGGTTCTGGAGATACATATATACACACAGATACCATATGAATATACATATGTGTGTGTGTGTATATATATATTTGGCTACAATTTTTTAAAGATGACAAACTAGAGTCAATTCAAAATGACTTTCAAAATTTTCAATTATTTCTTTTTTAAAAAAAAATTATTTATTTTTGGCTGTGTTGGGTCTTCGTTGCTGCGGTGGGCTTTCTCTAGTTGCGGCGAGTGGGGGCTACTCTTCGTTGTGGTGCGTGGGCTTCTCACTGCAGTGGTTTCTCTTGTTGCGGAACATGGGCTCCAGGAGCACGGTCTTCAGTAGTTTGGCACATGGGCCCTAGAGAGCACAGACTCAGTAGTTGTGGCACATGGGCTTAGTTGCTCCGCGGCATGTGGGATCTTCCTGGACCAGGGCTCAAACCCATGTCTCCTGAATTGGCAGGAGGATTCTTAACCACTGCGCCACCAGGGAAGCTCCTCAATTATTTCTTACAATAGTGACCTCACCATCTGTACCAATTTTTGTATTTTCCAAGAGAATCGCATTTGTAGAAATAGCACAAGACCTGAGTACCAGTGAATTTAAGTTTTAGTCCAAGCTCTTCAGGAGATTACAGGAGATTACCTTTTTTATATATAAACGTATTTATTCATTTATTTAATTTTTGGCTGCATTGGGTCCTCGCTACTGCACATGGGCTCTCTCTAGTTGCTGAGAGCGGGGGCTGCTCTTCATTATGGTGTGCAGGCTTCTCATTGCGGTGGCTTCTCTTGTTGTGGAGCACAGGCTCTAGGCTCACGGGCTTCAGAAGTTGCAGCACACAGGCTTCCGTAGTTGTGGCTCGTGGGCTCTACAGCACAGGCTCAGTAGTTGTGACGTGCACGGGCTTCAGAAGCTGTGGCACATGGGCTTCAGTAGTTGTGGCTCGCGGGCTCTAGAGCACAGGCTCAGTAGTTGTGACGCGCACGGGCTTAAGTTGCTCTGCGGCATGTGGGATCTTCCCGGACCAGGACTCTAACCTGTGTCCCCTGCATTGGCAGGTAGATTCTTAACCACTGCACCACCAGGGAAGTGCCTAGAGTCAATTTTGTATTAGATCTATATCAATATAAAGATTATAACTATACCACAGGCAATTTGGAATGCCCACAGTGGCACATCTCTTTAACATTTCATGTCTTATTTAAAGACATGCCAGGTCTACTGTCCTATATTTAAAAGAATTTGATAAAATATCAAGTCATATCAATAAAATGCAGAGCATTTTATACTACCCACAGTTTCATAAAATCCACCTCTTCCTCTTTTGTCAAAAGTTTCCAGCTACCATTCATTCCAATTACAACTGTGTACTTTTAGAGAAACCTATTCACATGTCCCAAAAATGCCCTACAGTGATATCCAGTCAGGCACATTAGAACATGCAGTTCCAGATTCCAAGCTACTAAATGAAAACAGGCAGGGCAGTTTATGGAGAGAAGGCACTACTAACTGGAGAAGACTTGCCACTCATGAAGAATTAAAGGTCCAATAGGTATCTGAAATGTACTGCTGATATCACTCATCGCTTTTATTAAGAATTACAATCTGCTCACCTGATTAATTGAAAGCTGTGCAAAATTAAATCTATAAAATCCTACAATTAAATCCTGCTTTATAAAATGGCATTATTAAATTAACATATCTATAAATTTTATATTGGCACCCATCCTACGACTGACAGGCAATCCTCTCTTACATGTCTTACCTGACGATATGAAAAGCAAAAACATTTACTATCCCCATTCTTACACTCCAAACTACTACAAAACTGAATACCAACTCAAAGCTTCTTACTCTAAAAAATTCATGGGCTCCTTAAAAAGTGTTTAAAAAAAAGCTTTTCATTTTCATTTCTTTTTAAAAGTAGGTACCCCCCAAAACTATTTTTATGTAAGAAAATCAAAACAATTTAGTATAAATTTTACTATCTCCTAAGAGCCTATGAAATATTCTAAGTATATAGAAGTCTCACTCCATGAACGGTTCCAGTGAAAAACCCCACATACTACCAGCTAAGAAAAAAAGGAAACTAACATTTACCAGACACCAATTTTATATATACCAGGTGCCATATTTTGCCATTTTTATATTAGCTCATTTAACCCTCATCACCTTGGGATGCAGGTGTTATCCCCATTTTTCTAGAAGTTGGGTTACTTCCCCAGTCACATTGCTAGGATGAAAACTCAGTTTTGTCTGGTTCAAAGTCCCCTTCTTTCCATAATATGTTAAACTATAAATAAAAGCTTGACTCCTTAAAAATGTTCCTTAACAAAGGGCTTGACCTCTAAAACAACATAATGGCAAGGATTCTATATAGAACTTCAGGGATTTCTTCAAAATCAATCATACACAAATATAAATTATAATTACTATGGATTCTAGACACTCATCTACTATTTTCTTGAGTATCTAGAAGAGGCACAAATGTATCTATACATGATTTGATTATACTATGCCTGTCTCCCACTATTCAGTCTAATATTAATAAAACCCAATTTTGCAATATCTAGACTTTTCCCCTTTCTTTATTATGATCTGCAAACATAAATGATCAGATATCCAGTGCTCAAAGTATACAAAAGAAAAGAAGACAGAGTAATAGAAGTAAAGAGGAGGTTAACTACAAGGAAAAAACCCCAACACATTGGCCAATTATATCTTCCAGAACCTGATCCTAACACAGGAAAACCACTCAGCCTCAATTCCTATATTATTTATATACTAATAATGGTGATGAACACCTTTGATATTTTTGATATTCTTATTCTTTGTTGAAAATCAGACCAAGCCACTCCTTCCTAGAATTTCATCCCAGGCAAGACAAGTAAGCTAAAATGTGAAATTTATATGGTTTTCCATGCTGAAGTAAGTAGGAGTAAAGACCATTATGTATATAACTGACCCTCAAATGATCCAGGAAAAAAATATTAACGTGTGTGTGACAGAGAGAAAGCAAATGATAAATTGGTGACTCTGAGTTAAGGTTACATGAGTATTCTTTGTATTATTCTTTTTTTTTTTTTTTTTTTTTTGCGGTACGCGGCCCTCTCACT